>NC_051234.1:807129-1112129 GCF_015220715.1 Pygocentrus nattereri | reverse complement strand
GCTGTCCGAGCAGCCACTGGGAAAACGACAAAAAAAAAGAAAATCAAAAAAAAAAAAAACGAGTCTTGCTAGTGGATAGATCAGAAAAATCAAACCTGTATATAGCAACAATACCACATCTGACCGGCCAGTGGGGTTTGTTGTGCACTTGCTTAATGGACTACATCCAATAAAACACTGTGGCTGAACTGTAACGCGCTGTACGACGTGTCTTCTGTTCGTCAGGGTTTGTACGTTTTCAGTTTCGGTTCCTCAAGAGACAAACTTACTTTTATCACACGAAGAATCACATAAGCGCAGACACCACTTCCTGATGTGGCCCACAGAAATAGAACAGGATCTGTTTCTACGATGTAACCCTTCATCTCTTCTCCTCTCGCAGTTTCACGCCGCTGCAGCCCACAGAGTCAAAGATTCTTCGCTCACTGTGCCGTGCAGCTTTTACGCCATGTATGCATTTTATACACGCAACCTGTACATCCCTGCCACAGGTCTCACGGATCCTGACTTGGTGTTGGGATAAGAACTCCTGGGGATGTTTGGGCGCTGATGAAGCTCATAGCAGGAGGCAGTGATGTGCTCCTCAACTCTGCCCAGCAGACGAGAAGTCCTTCGTTGGCCGATGTATGTAGTGGAAGTTTCCACAGCTGGAAAATTACAGCCAAGTTGTGACATTTTCATCGTGGTGGAGGATATGAGTGAGCAGTCAAACAGTGGAAAGCTATTAACATTTATGGCGTTTAGCAGGCGCTCTTATCCAGAGAGACTTCTTGTCCACTCAGAGAAAGGATCTTTGCTGGTTGCGAATAGCTTAGAGTGAAAGCTACTGCTGAGCTCAGATACTGCTAGAATCAAAAGCCCCATGCTGATACCTAGAAATAAGAAACGGACCATGCAGTACATTTCAGTAAGACCTTAGTGCTGTATACGATGTGGTGTCTTCAGTCTGCGTTTGAAGACCACCAGAGAATCTGCTGTTCGGACAGCCAGTGGGAGTTCGTTCCACCACCTGGGTGCCAGGACGGAGGAGGTCTTCCATGCGTCTTGAAGGACGGCGGGTCAAGCCGAGCTGTACTCTGAGCTCGGAGAGCTTGAGGTACGTTTTTGACCATTGCCTTAGGCAGGCAGTGCTGGTTCATTTGTGGTTTGTAGGCAAGCATCAGGGTTTGAAATCTGCGAAGTGCCAGTGAAGCGAGCGCAGCAGTGGAAGGCCATCAGATAAACTGTACAATTATAAGTTAAATTAAGTGATTTTTTAATCCCACAAACGGGGAAATTCCACCTCCGCGTTTAACCCATCCGTGAAGTGAAACACCACATACACACTAGTGAGCGCACACACACACACTAGGGGGCAGTGAGCACACTTGCCCGGAGCGGTGGGCAGCCCTATCCGCAGCGTCCGGGGAGCAGTTGGGGGTTAGGTGTCTTGCTCAAGGACACCTCAGTCATGGACTGTCGGCTCTGGGGATCGAACCGGCAACCTTCTGGTCACAGGGCCGGATTCCCTGACCTCCAGCCCACGACTGCCCCAGTTGACCCCCAGGTGACCAGTTAACCTACATTTTAACTACGTTTTGAGTTTAAAACACCAGCAAAACAGGCCAAAAAAGGGAGCTGGTTCAAACAGTTACTGAGAAATCTACTAACTCGTTAAAAACACAGTCCAGACAAGCTCTCCAACCCAAACCTGAAAAGACGACGTGCCGAACGAGGCGCCTTCATTTTTGTCTATAAAGACCAATTGGAATATTTTGGATTGTTTCTGACGAATCCGTGAATGAAAACTTTCACAAAGTCAACACGTTTGAATTTGTATGGAGGAGATGTGGACTTCGCTCGTTGTTTATTTTAGGACGTTTAGTTGAAATGCTGCATTAAAACTAACCCCATCGTGTGGAGGCTGCGCTTGAGCGTGTTCAGCTCTCGCTGTGAGCCGTTAAAGCTCGTAAACTCTTCCACTCTCAGTGATTAAAACAGTTCAGGAACCTTTTTACCAAGACACAAATCAGTAATTAAAAAACTGAACCTTGAAAAAATCCGACCAAAGACCAAACAAGCCCAACTTATTCTTAATGAAATGTACAACCAAGTATTTCAAATATTGGAAATTAATACAGGTTCAGCTGGAATTTGGAATGTATTATAATAACATCATAATAAGAATTCCTGGTCATGTGATGACAAAGTAAAAGACCCTTTTCCCACAACCAAATAGGTAAGCCCAGATTTTATATTACTGATTTTTAGGAAAATTAAGATAAACTAATTGATTCCATATGACAACACCATGTAGTAGAGGGTTAAACATCACAGCCAGGAAGGGTTGCCAGGCCCAGGAGAACATCTCCAATGAGGATTTAAAAGCCATCAACCAGAAGCTGGAAGTTTAGCATTTCTTACCATAAACTGCTTTTCCAAACGAACCCGAATCAGCAGGAAAACCACAAAACCTGACCCTGATGGTTGCATAACTGCCCCTTACGTTTGACATGAACTCCTATAGAGTGTAAATACTATTAAGATGTTTATTAACATCCCATTAATCCAGAGGGGAAGGTATTTGCACCCTATTGTGAACAGAGGCCAGGGCCAGTCCCAGAAGGCACCCTATTGTGTTCTGCAAGTTAATTTGCTCATCTAACGTGGCTCAATGAATAATATACATAATATATCGCTGTTGTCGGAACTTGCATCTCCATTTTTGCCGATTTTCCATTTTTTACATAATTTAAAAATGCTTGTTGGCCTTTATATTGTGTGTAAATTTCATGAAGGATGGACCAAAATAAATGGGCAAAAATTACTTTGGAAAAAGTCCATAAAAAGTAAAGTAGGTTTTTTCCTTCTCCTGTAAAGAAGAAGCTCATCTAAAGTGTCTGTGTATGTGTGTGTATGTGTGTGTGTATATACACACACACACACACACACACACACACACATATATATATATATATATATATATATATATATATATATATATATATATAAATATAAACACACACACACACACACACACACACACACACACACACACACACACACACACACACACACATATATATATATATATATATATATATATATATATATATATATATATATATATATATATATATATAAACACACACACACACACACACACACAAGGAATTTTGGGTCAGACTGCACTAAGGTTGATAGAGGGCGCTCATGAGCTTTCCTCTGAACGCCAGGATGAGACATGGACACCTGCCGCCTGCTGAACTTCCGAAATGCTGCTGAGAGACTTTTATTTCGGCAGTTTTCAGACTAATTATGATGACGCAGCAGTTCAGTGGCATAATAACTGTAGATATTGAGACATTAATATTAAAGTGTTCCTCATAAGAATGCACTTCAGCTGGGATTGCAAACCGCGTTAAGCTCAAATTGTCATCACTTAACTAATTATAATTTACAATGAATATTATTATACAGTCTCAAAACAGATGGTTCTTAAAGAGTTGTTTAGTAAAGGTTCTATGTAGACCCATGAGCCCTTAAAGAAGGGTTCTTGATGGAGAATGTACATGAATGTGCTACAGATGCTTCTATATAGGGTTCTTCTGTTGTTACAAACTGTTTTTCAAAAAGAAGCATCTACTGCACGTTCTACATCCATCTGAAGAACCACTTCATGGTGTAAAGAACCCTTTAATCATGCAAATGGTTAAATGGCTTTAAGTGTTCATGGTTCTACACAGAACCATTTTCCAAAGAACCCTTAAAGAACCATCTTTTTTTAGAGTGCAGAGTTGAAAAAATAGTGGCAAGTTTAATTTATTAACCACAAGACATTCCCATGACAAGACACTCCCAGTACAAGACATTCCCAGTACAAGACATTCCCACGACAAGACACTCCCACAACAAGACAATCCCACAACAAGACACTCCCAGTACAAGACATTCCCATGACAAGACACTCCCAGTACAAGACATTCCCAGTACAAGACATTCCCACGACAAGACACTCCCACAACAAGACACTCCCTGTACAAGACATTCCCACTACAAGACACTCCCACTACAAGACATTCCCATGACAAGACACTCCCAGTACAAGACACTCCCACTACAAAACATTCCCACGACAAGACACTCCTAGTACAAGACATTCCCAGTACAAAACACTCCCAGTACAAGACATTCCCACGACAAGACACTCCCACTACAAGACATTCCCACGACAAGACACTCCTAGTACAAGACATTCCCAGTACAAAACACTCCCAGTACAAGACATTCCCACGACAAGACACTCCCACTACAAGACATTCCCACAACAAGACACTCCCACTACAAGACATTCCCACAACAAGACACTCCCACTACAAGACATTCCCACAACAAGACACTCCCACTACAAGACATTCCCACAACAAGACACTCCCACTACAAGACATTCCCACAACAAAACACTCCTACTATAAGACACTCCCATTATAGCACATTCCCATGTCCCTGCATAAGTTACACCCACCAAAAGACATTTTTATTACAGGACACTCTTACAAGACACTCCTATTATAAGACACTCCCACCACAAGACATTCCCATTATAAGACACTCCCATTACAGGACACCATCACCACAAAACACTCCTACTAAAAGACACTCCAATCACAAGACACTCCTACTACAACACACCCCCGCTGTAAGACACTCCCACTATAGCACATTCCCATGCCCCAGCATAAGACACTCCCACCACAAGACACTTTTATTACAGGACACTCCTACAAGACACTCCTACTCTAAGACACTCTTACTACAACACACTTCCATTACAAGACTGTCCCATAATAAGACACTCCCATAAAACACTGCTAATATAAGTCACTCCAATCATAAGACACTCCTACCAAAAGACAATCTCACCACAAAACGCTCCCATTAAAATGACACTCCTAATACAAGGCACTCCCATTAAAGGATACTCCCACTAGACCACTAGACATTCATAGACACAACACATTATAACACTCCCACCACAAGACACCCCCACTACAAAACACTCCTACAATAGGACACTTCCATAGTAAGACATTCCCATCACAGGACACTCCCACCACTAGACATTTTTATTATAACAATTCTATCATGACGCTCCTACTATAAGACATTCCCACCACAAGACATTCCATGACAGGACACTCCTACTACACGACACTCCCACCACAAGACATTCCATAACAGGACACTCCTACCGCAAGACACTCCTACTATACGACACTCCCACCACAAGACATTCCATGACAGGACACTTCTACTATACGACACTCCCACCACAAGACATTCCATGACAGGACACTTCTACTAAACGACACTCCCACCACAAGACATTCCATGACAGGACACTTCTACTAAACGACACTCTCACCACAAGACATTCCATAACAGGACACTCCTACTAAACGACACTCCCACCACAAGACATTCCATGACAGGGCACTCCTACCTCAAGACACTCCTACTACATGACACTCCCACCACAAGACATTCCATGACAGGACACTTCTACTATACGACACTCCCACCACAAGACATTCCATGACAGGGCACTCCTACCTCAAGACACTCCTACTACATGACACTCCCACCACAAGACATTCCATGACAGGACACTTCTACTAAACGACACTCCCACCACAAGACATTCCATGACAGGACACTTCTACTATACGACACTCCCACCACAAGACATTCCATGACAGGGCACTCCTACCTCAAGACACTCCTACTACATGACACTCCCACCACAAGACATTCCATGACAGGACACTTCTACTAAACGACACTCCCACCACAAGACATTCCATGACAGGACACTTCTACTAAACGACACTCTCACCACAAGACATTCCATAACAGGACACTCCTACTAAACGACACTCCCACCACAAGACATTCCATGACAGGACACTCCTACTAAACGACACTCCCACCACAAGACATTCCATGACAGGACACTCCTACCTCAAGACACTCCCTCAGTAATGGTTTTTAGATGTGTTAAGCATCTAAACTGTAAATGTTTCTCCCGGGAAGTTTTAAAATAAAATAAATAAATAAATAAATTCAGCTGCGCTGAAAAACTGCTCTGAATTTACACCAAGTGGTCAGTTCCACACGAGTAAACTCAGCGCGTCGACACCGCTGCTGTAAACTAAGCTGACGGACAGACGGAACAGATTTTACAGATGTCACGAGTTTTATTCGTGCACATCTGAAACGGGTAACTTCACGGCAGTTTTTCAGAGCACGTCATGCCGGCGAGCTTTTCCTAGGAAAAACAGACATCGGTGATCATCGTCATGCAGGGGCAGCGCACCGACTCAGAGCTCACCAGCGGTCACTCAGCTTCAGCATCACTGACCCTACGGTACTTCTCTCTCCAGTTCTCCTGACCTCAGCTCACTCAGGACAGCTTCTCTCATTTCATGCGACATCCGGTTTTGTTGGAATAACCCTTTTTTTCCTCGCTCTATTTTTACATTGCAAGGCATTTTCCATTCATGAGGAACCCTCAGTGCGAAACGCTGATCATGCTGTCCCTCCTAGGCCCTTTACAGCATCTGCAAACAAAGCGAACATGTATGGGTGAGTGTCCGGTCACACCCAGCGTCCAGGCTGTTCCAGCACTGCATGGTCGAAACCGTCTGTCCTGAAACTGCCGGGTTAAACTCCTGCCAGCCTGGGAAAGCAATGCAAGAAATGTGAACACCATCTGCCTTTCAGGTCAGAGGAGCCTGGTGCATTTCTCCCTGTGGCATCAGCAAACTCTCCACAAAATGCAGGCACGCTGGGCAGTGTTGCCAACTTAGCGCCTTTCTCTGGTGTTGTTGGAGACTTTTGGAGACTCTGAGGTGAACACATATGTTCTTCAGCTGCGGGTCCCACAGCGGGTCCCACTCACAGTCAGAGGAGACCCTCGCTGCTCCACGGCCACACTGGGCTTGAACTGCGCGTGCCCAAAGCCACCGCTGACCCCGCCCCCTATTAACAGAGTGGGATGTAAATATAAATAAAAAAAATATGTTCAAAATTAGAAAAAAAGAAAAGACAGAAACAAACTCAGTACCTCCGCCAAAGCGTCCCTATGAGGTCACTTTCCCTTCCCAGCCCGGATAAAGGAGGAGGGTTGAGCGTGGAGCAGCAGCTCCGCCCCTCACAGCATTTAACACCACAGGACAACATGGATTTATGTCATTTAGATAAAAATGATTTATGTAATGTGGGTCTAGACAGAGCATTAAAGCCATGAGGGTATTTTCTGTTTCAAAGCAAAAAAAAGAAAGAAGTTCATTTATTCCGAGTTCATTTGTAGTTCTGACATATTCAGGATGTTTGTACTCACTTCTTTCTCTCCCACACCATCATTCCTTCATCCTACAGCTTCAAACACACGCAAATGGTCTGTTATGCAAATTAGGCCATGACGTCATTAAAGACCAAAGCCAATAGCTGCTTTCCTTACTAGGGAGTTGGCAACACTGACGCTGGGCCACGTGTCATCTTACAGCCCACTCATTACCGTCTTACTGCAATACAACGAGAAGAATAAGGCGGGGAATTTATTTATTTCACATTCGCACATCAATTCTTCACGAGTGCGATATAGAACATCACTACAGTCACTGCCGAAGAGAACTTACTGGGTGGATGTAATGCTTTATTCGCATGAAAATGGTGTAAACATTAAATTCACGTTTTTTTGTCGGGGCCCAAGTTGTGAAAAAACAAAGTGTCCTTGCTTTTATTGGCAGAAGAATTTGTTACAGTATGTAAATGTTGTTAAAAGTTACAAAACATTCCCTTCCCTGTCTATACAGTCCATACATGGAGCTGCAAAAACCAACAGAAAAACTCATTTCATAGATTTGGTCAAGTCAACTAATGCATTTACGTACGTCTACCTGTCTGACCTCACAACTTCCCACAGACGCTCCAAACTCTTGTAGAAGCTTCCCAGAAGAGTGGGAGCTGTTGTAGCTGCAAAGGGGGACCAGCTCTATATTAATGCCTATGGATTTAGAACGGGATGTCTGAAAAGCTCCTGTAGGTGTCCCAATACTTTTGGCCATAGTGTACACCGTACGTCAAACACTCCAATCTAAAATCTTACTTTAAATCAAAAGTGTTTTTACTCTAATATAAATATTGACAATAAACTGGACTGGGCTAAGAACACTGACGCCCCCTACAGGAAGGGCCAAAGTCGTCTCTATTCCCTGAGGCGCCTGAGGTCCTTCAACATCTGCCGGACTTTGCTCAGGATCTTCTGTGAGTCTGTGGTGGCGAGTGCTGTCCTCTATGCTGTTGCATGCTGGGGAAGCAGGCTGAGGGTGGCAGACGCCAACAGACTGAACAGACCGATCCGCAAGGCCGGCGATGCTGTGGGTGTGGAGCTGGACTCGCTGACGGCCGTGTCGGAGAGGAGGACGCTGTCTAAACTGCAGGCCATTATGAACAATGGCTCCCACCCACTCTACGACACGGAGATGAGACACAGGAGCTCATTCAGCTCAAGACTCACTCTACCGAAATGACCACAGAGCGCCACAGGAGGTCATTCTTACCTGTGGCCATCAAACTCTATAACTCCGCCCCCAGTGTGTGATTCACAAAACTCAATACCAAACTGTTCATATGTGTAATAACAACAACTGTGTGTGCAAAAACTCAGAAGGACACTAACTAATTTAAATAATTTAAATAATTGTAACTGCTTTATACCTGATGTTTCATATTACTATCACAATCACCGCCACCTTACTATATTCATAAGTACTTAAATCTGGTGTACATACTGTAAATTCTCTATATTGTCTTAAATTATTAATAAAGTGTTTATTTTTACATAAATGGCTGCAACTGTAACAACTGCAATTTCCCCCTGGGATCAATAAAGGAATCTGAATCTGAATCTGAATAGGGCAGTTGAAACCTGTGCCTATGATCCTACAAGCTAAAGTCTCAAAGGTTAAGAAGACACGTACTGGCAGAACTTTGACACTCCAAAAAAAAGTCCACAGGAGAAGGACGATACGGTTCGGCGTGTTGGTCCGCACGTCATGACGTGTTTATATAGTATAAACAGCTACTGTCGTTTTCAAATTGTGTCCAAAAAATAAGGGAAAATGGAAAAACAACATTTTATTCTGACAGCAACAATAAATGTTTTTCCACTTAGCAGGTTTGAGCATATGTGTGTCTTCTGTTGGAAAGGCCTCCCAGGAGGCTCCTCATGAGTGTTGACGCATTTCAGAGTCCAAACAGACTTACAGCAGAAGTGGATGCGCAGCTGCTGGATTCTGCCGTTTGTGCGAAGGTGTTCGTACAGGCTGTAAAATTGGTATAACTGGTTCTTTCAGAGAGGGAACTGGTTTCCTGTGGGAAGACGTTTACCCGGGGAAGCTGGAAAATGGGCTAAAACTTCAGAAGAATTGCTCTGGGAAGACTGTCGGTCTGACTCATCCTGACCCTGCGTTCACTTTAGCAGGCGCCTGTTGAAGTAGGCGGCTGAGGTCTGATGAAGCGAAGCTACAATCTGAACGAGCCTCCACAGAGGAATGTAACCCCAGGCCCTTCAGTGTTCAGTGTGTCCGCTCTTCACCTTCATTACAGCCTCCATTCTCTCCAGGAGACTCACTTTCAGTTTCTCCAAGGCTTTGTTCACACAGCAGGTCAAAGCGGCCCAAATCTGACCTTTTTCTTCATATGTGAGACAGATGTGTGTCTGTGTGTCTGTCAGTGTCTCTGTCTGTCTGTGCAGAGCCCCGTACCCCTTCATGTGTCTGGCAGAAAATGGAGCTCATTTCCACATATATATATATATATACATACATACGTGTATATCCATCCATCCGTTTTCTAAGCCGCTTCTCCGTCAGGGTCGCGTGGGGTGCTGGAGCCTATCCCAGCAGTCTTCGGGCGGAAGGCAGGATACACCCTGGACAGGTCGCCGGTCCATCGCAGGGCAGACAGACAGACACAGACAGTCACTCACACCCAGGGGCAGTTTAGCACGTCCAATTAGCCTGACTGCATGTCTTTGGACTGTGGGAGGAGACCGGAGAACCCGGAGGAAACCCACACAGACACGGGGAGAACATGCAAACTCCACACAGAGAGGACCCCGGTCACCCGGCCAGGGAATCGAACCCAGGCCCTCCTCGCTGTGAGGCGACAGCGCTACCCACCACGCCACCGTGCCGCCCACATACGTATGTATATGTATGTATATATATATATGTATATATATATATATATATATATATATATATATATATATATATATATATATATATATATATATATATATATATATATATATATATATATATATATATATACATATACATATATATATATATATATATACATATATACACACGCATACATGGGATGGATACATACATACATACATACATTATATATATATTTGTGTGTGTGTGTGTGTGTAAAATGGTAAATCTACAGTGATAGTGTACTGAAGTGTTTTCTGTAGAGGATGAAATGATCTGTTCTATTATTAACCAAAATGTAAAGAGCAAAACTGAAACTGTGCCTGAAAAGTAGCGCCGCAAAGCTCACACCAAAGTAAACGTGTAGCGAAAGGAATCAAATGACTTGCAGACCAAAACCCGGCCCAGCAGGCCTCACAAGCCTCCAGTCATTTTGGTTCTGCGGCTTTTTGTTTTTGGCCTGTGAGCGATTTTCTTCCTTTCACTCTTGTTCTAAACGCAGGAAACAGTGCAGATAAAGAAGAAACGGAACCTAAGAAGCTAATTATAATGTCTGTTCGGCGGCTCAGCCAGGTGCGCTTAAACTGGGAAAGTACTGAATGGTGTTCTTTCACTGCAGCCTTCCAGCTCTGGAGAGAAGAACAGAGGGACATTTCCTTCTTGGCAGCAGCATTCAAATCCTCCTTATCGCTCCAGCACCCGTCCCAATAGGGGCAATATCTGTGAGTGCATGTAGAGCAGACTGGGAACACCGAGCTCCGGCTGTGTGGGCGGAGCCTTTCTATATATTATCTTCTAAAGTACACACTGTAGTCCTCTCTAGAACATTCAGACCCGGCGACGTTACTCCTGAGGCCAGTGCGGACCTTCAACGGGCTCCGGAAGCGCTCGCTCCATTCTGGAAGGGAGCAGTAGATTGGAATTAGGGGAGGCAAACAAAGAGAAGTTTGGTGGATTTGGTCACATGACAAAATAATCTTTTCAGCTCGACTCACAAATCAAGACATGTTCCTATATGGCGGACAGGATGTCCAGTATTGTGTAACCCATTAATATCTATATCTGAAATTTCCCATAGGCCATATGTTCACTCAGCTTGAACTTGAGTCACTTTAATCATGAAGTAAAGCAATTAGCCACAACGAGCCGTTTGGTCTTGTTTTTTTATTTTTAACCATATAAAGGGGTTTCAGTGTGAAGTGCAGTAAATCCTGATACACAGGTGGGACAAAAACGTTTAATAAAATACGTTTATTAAGAATAATTTAGCAGTAATAATCGCAAAAGCTTCTACCTTAGAATTATTTATTCTATCGTTGCCAAGCAATCGTGGACTGCTGAAGACGTGCAAAAACCCTCGCCCCCCTTCAAATCATCTCAGCTTTATTTTGGTCATGTAATAATGAAAATATCACAGTGTAGCAGTGATTCTTCACTCTTACAAGAAGCTTTACTCACCAAATTAGCACCTCTAATTTCCACCGTGCCTGCACCGTCATTCCGTGTTACTCTGGCAGCAGCGGCTAACCTGAAGTTAAAGCCTGTAAACGGTGTAAAAGCAGCTCGTCTCACCTTTTTCTCCTCCGTTTGGCTCTAATAATGAAGCTGAGAGCTGATCAGAGTTAATGATCTTCTCAGCGAAGCTCGTTCTGCTCGTTAGTTTGTGCCGATGATGCAGTGATTTAGTCGCGTGACGTCACTGAGTAGGAGGAGCTCATGAGGGTCAGTTCAGGAGCCGGTTCATCACATTAATGACGGATTGGAGTCACTGACCTAAACAAGTGAGAGAGATCAGATCTGAGCAACGAGGCTTGTACTGTGAACGTAGCCTACGACGTGAAAGTGACGTAAAGATTAAGCGTCACGCTGCAGCTTTTTAAAAAACTTTGACTTACTTTAGAGGAAAAAATGTGAATATACATCGTCTACAGCATGAAGAATTCTTAAATCCTTTTTTTTCATCAAAAGCATCTGACAGGTGCTGCGTCAAACGCCGCTTGCTGTTTATTATTATTAGACCCTTATTAGTCCCACAACGGGGAAATTTCACCTCCGCATTTAACCCATCAGTGAAGTGAAACACCACATACACACTAGTGAGCGCACACACACACTAGGGGGCACCGAGCACACTTGCCCGGAGCGGTGGGCAGCCCTATCCACGGCACCCGGGGAGCAGTTGGGGGTTAGGTGTCTTGCTCAAGGGCACCTGGGCACTAGCTGTCGGCTCTGGGGATCAAACCGGCGACCTTCCGGTCATGAGGCTGGATCCCTGACCTCCAGCCCACGACTGCCCCTGTCTGGGACCGCCTTCTGCTTTCACACCAGCGCAGACTAAGAAAAGCGAAAGAAATCAGAGTAAGGGGTAACAAGTGCTGAAAAACCCCAGTACTGAGTTCAAATCCAGCTCTCTTTATCAGATTAGAGCTCCTTAGGCTTTCATCTGACGTAAGAAATCACAGTACGCTGTTTATACGACTACTTGAATAATGAGGCAACTGCCGGAGTCGATTATGATGGAACGATCAAGTGCCTTGATGTTGGCACCAGCCTCTTTTTACCGCACTGGGTTTAACGCTACTTCAGGCAGAGGTAACCTAAAAACAGTCCTTTGAGGCACGTAGTTGAGATAATATATTCTTTACTTTTCATATTGCCTCATTATAGTGACCCATTCATTAACGAGCATCATTAATACACCAGCATAGCTGGTCACTGGCAAAGCAAGCGTAGATTCACTGCTGGAACAAAACATCACTGCTCTACTTACTTTACTTATGGAAGTCAGGGTAAAAATTTTTAACATTTTTTCCAAGTAATTTTAGACCTTTTCTTTTAGTCAATTCAATGCAAAATATTAAAAATGCAGATTTTTGGTGTGAGAGGGACGATGTGTTGTTTTGGATGCTGATAAGCTGGTCAGGAGTGATAGCAGCTGAAATGCTGGTCATCACCAAAACCAGTTGTGTCGTGGTGGTTGATTCGCTCATCAGGGTACAATCAGTGTAAACGCTCCCTCAGAGCTACAGCAGTGGGTTTAAGGTCCGACTGTGTACCTTAAACACATTTTTCCCAGCGGAAAAGTGGATATTTGTACCTTTTTATAAACGAGTGTTTTAAAACAGAACCATTTAATAAAAAGCCTGGGGTGTGTGGAGTCAGTACAGCTTAGAACACATCGCTTCAGTGGACTATGGTTCAGTTATGTTCCCTGACTAAAGGCACAGAGATGGACCCCTGAGGGAACCACCCCGGTGACATACCTCAAGAGTTTAGACCAGCATAAACCACCATGGAATTCCTGCTGATCTAAGCTGCTTTTTTCAGCATGGAATACTTCTATTTACAGCCTATTCCAGTCACACAGTGTTTGCCTGAGAAATTCTGTGAGGCAACATTTAATGGAATGTCCCAAAACTGTCCAGGGTGAAGAAATTTCATATGCAGAATTTTGAGTCACTGTTTTTGACCCATAGTGCTAATCCTGACCCTAAATATGGAACTTCCAAAATAGAGGAAGTGCTAATTTAACCTAGTCTAAGCATGAATCTTTAAACACTTCTTCCCCACTGACTCGCCTGCTGGAAACACCAGCATAGACCAACATAGCAGGTCACCAGCATAGACCATGCGCTGGATGCTGGCACGCTAGTCCACCAGCATGACCACGCTGGGTGACCAGCTAAACCAGGAGCAAACCTGCCGAAACCAGCATGGAGTTTATGATGGCATGTGAAAATTTTGGTTATCAGCTCCAAAACTGGGATCATCTACCAGTACCGACCGTCCATGTGCATGCAGTCCATTCACAGCACAATGAAGGCAATTCCACTGTGAGTTGGTTTAAGTTCATACTGTATACTGTAAAGTGTATATTGAGTATTAAGGCTTTGGATTTTGTAACTATTCTATTAGTATAATTTCCATTACTGTCAAATTTGTTCAGAGTAGTTAATGAATAATTTATGATAGTAATTCAATAATAAGTCTTTGGATTAACAACTGAACAATAAGCTTAAGAGCCCACTCAGAGGAACACACCAGAGATGTGCAGTACTGCTTTGCATCCAGTAGAGGGCTGTAACTTTATGATCTTTATATCACTAATTAACCCTCTGTGTCTCTACCAGGTCTCATTTCGCTGGAGGATCTATGGTCTGGACGTTCCTGAACATTAGCTGGACTTCAGGCCAAGTAAGAGAAGACAGTATTTACACCAGTCCCAAAAACGAGCTTTATTAAAGGGTCCGTATTAAAAACCATACAATTATATGGACACTAGCCTGCAAAAACAGCCTGTTTTGAATTCACTGTTTTTGTGATGGCACTAAAACAACAGCGGACAGCCAAACAAAACACAGCCCTTGTAAATATATGCGTCTTATAGGCACAGCCTGTTTAATTCAAGGGGCTAAGAGCGGTTGGAAAAGGCTGAAAAAGGAGTGGTTTGGTCACATAAATGTCATAAATGAACCTCAGAAGGAAAAATTATGAACACTTAAAAGACAAAAGTGTAGTTTATGATCACCGATGCAGCCGCAGAGCCCGCGGTACTGCCGCCTCTCATTAATCTCAACTTTGCTTTCTAGGAAACGCAGTCAGTTCCAGTCGGTGAGCCAAGGGCAGCAGGCCGAGGACCAGCTTCTACCAGGCTATCAAATTTCTTAACAACAAACTGATAACTGCAAAATATCAAGAGCTGGCAGCACTGCACTGTTCTCACTCGCTGACCTCTCAGTGGCCACTCTCTGCCCAGTCAGCTCGTATGATCCCGGCACAGCCGCTCTTACTCATTCATGTGCACGTGCCTGTGTGATCAGCACTGTGATGCACTTTGTCCTACTGCCTCATTAGATGACCTCAGTACTGACTCGTAGGTGAGAAGAAGGACGAGTCGTGTGTCTTTAGTACATCTAAGTCTGTTCTTGACTTGAGTCTCAGGTTTCGGTTGAGAGAGTTTAGGCTTAGTCTCATTATCAGCCGCAACTTTTTACAAGTATACACCTCCAACTAAAACCTGCCAGGTTCAACGTGGCCTCAAAAAATGAGCTTTTCATCAAAGACGTGTTTCAGTTCAAAGGAACCGAATGTCATGTTTAAATGTTGTCCTTTAAAAAACTAAAAATAAAAACTAAAAACTATGGAAAGGGCAAAATTTAAGCGGTACAAACATTAAAAGCGTTGTGTTTGAGGGAAAGAGGCAAAACAATCGGAACAGTTCACGAGTGTGTCCCCGAAAAATACATGAAAATGGTTTATACTGGTTTATACTGGTCTGGTGCTGGGTTATGCTGGTCTAATGCTGGTCTATGCTGGTTTATGCTGGTCTAATGCTGGTTTATGCTGGTTTATACTGGTCTGGTGCTGGTTTATGCTGGTTTGGTGCTGGTTTATGCTGGTCTGGTGCTGGTTTATGCTGGTTTACACTGGTCTGGTGCTGGTTTATGCTGGTTTGGTGCTGGTTTATGCTGGTCTGGTGCTGGTTTATGCTGGTCTAATGCTGGTTTATGCTGGTTTATACTAGGCTGGTGCTGGTTTATGCTGGTCTAATGCTGGTTTATGCTGGTCTGATGCTGGTTTATACTGGTCTAGTGCTGGTTTATGCTGGTCTGATGCTGGTTTATACTGGTCTGGTGCTGGTTTATGCTGGTCTGGTGCTGGTTTATGGTGGTCTGGTGCTGGTTTATGCTGGTTTATACTAGTCTGGTGCTGGTTTATGCTGGTCTAATGCTGGTTTATGCTGGTCTGATGCTGGTTTATACTGGTCTGGTGCTGGTTTATGCTGGTCTGATGCTGGTTTATACTGGTCTGGTGCTGATTTATGCTGGTCTGGTGCTGGTTTATGCTGGTTTATGCTGGTCTGGTGCTGGTTCTGCATCCAAAACACAACATATGTAGTGAGCATGCTGGTCTGTGCTGGCTTTCCTAGCAGGGTTTATATCACATAAGCTATAAGCTAAGCTACTAAAACCTCAGCTGGATTAGTTATTGTGCTACAACACTACAGAGAAGAGAGAACTAAAGCGCTTTGTGCAGTGTTTAAAGCAAAGACGCAGGTAGTCTGTAATTTATACACCACGTAAGATAGCCGGCGCAATAACTAATCCAGCTGAGGTTCATCACGTTTTAAAGGGACGTGATCTAACGCACTTAAACCTGAACTAGATTACTTCAGAGTCCTAATAGGAAAGCCTTCACTTGGCGGCCACCTTGGCAACATCACTGGGCAGTTATTTCAAGCAACAAAAGACCAGAGTCCTCTGTCTTTGAATGGGGAGAGACCAAAATATTCAGAGCTGAAGGCCACAGGTTACTAAAATCACACAAAACCTCATGAATACTTTGAAGCGTTTGGCTCAGCAACACAGAAAAAACATAGTTTTGCCTCCGCACTGATCTCCACTGCTAGCGCCACGATATTGTCGACGCTTCTTCGCTCACGGTGTAACCAGCAAGCTGAATGGCTGTTTTTAAAGGGCAGGACTCTCATTCATATTGTAACCACCTTATTTAAAACATCTCCAATTAACCGTTGTGCTAAAAATATGAATAAACCCTCAGAAGTCTCGTGTAGGTTCTCTGCTGGTTCTGGATGGTAATTAAAATGGCTATATTTGTTGCAGACATGGCGACGTCTGGTTCCCATCACCACCACTGTGAACAATTTCTCTACACGGTACTATTTCACACCAAACCACTCTGGATGACTTTAACATCTCATTGACTGAACTATTTAGCCTTAAGACGGGACGATTAAGCCATAAAAGCCTGAATGGTTGGTAATGTATTCAGGTTCATGGGGTGGATCTCACACTTGGCTCATATACTGAGTGAGTCTTCAGAGAATTTAGGTCAAATCACGTTTACACAGGTGGAAAGAGTGAAAACAGCCAAACCGCCCCCTTATAGAATTTAAACACTACATACTGTGTGCGTGTATATATAAATAATAAACAGTGATGTTCTGGGTGTTGGTGTGTGTGTTTACCCATCTCCAAGCCGCTCTTCGAGGAAGCCCAGTATTATATGTAGTTAAAAAGCAGCTCCTGGTTTGACCAATCAGTGCTCAGTAAATTGAGCTCATGATGTAATTGATGATATTAACGAGTCTCTGTGGCGGCTGTGAAGGTGTCCAGGAAAAATATGGACCCGAGAAATTCTTGTTACTATTTATAGTTTTTCTGTTTATTTGAATTATGAATACGACTTTATTCTGATGTATATGGTGATAAACTCCCTGCTGAGGTCAACTGGTTAAACATTAGATGCCTAAAACTTTCACATAGCGCTGTACATATATATATATATATATACACACACACCGACCCTGAATATACACACACACAATACACACTAGTACTGCACTATTCCAGTGTACAGCTGTACAGTAATAAGCTCTGAAATGTGCTGCTGTTCTCATCCCGTATGTGCAGTCAGTCTGAGGGAGATAATAGAGGAGATGCAGGTTCTCAGAGACAGAACACTGATATAGAAATCTCCCAGATTAGACAGGATACGGATAGAAGACGTACAAGATGTCAGTCTAAATGTTCCAATGTGTGTCACTGAACATTAGTTCAGTTCAGGTCAGAAGTCACCTCAGGTCGGTCAGCTGTGACGTCACTGAGAACGCTGTAATCGATCGACACGGCGATTGCACTGATAACGCTATCAGGCTGATGGAGATCGTATAACGAATCGGTACACATTATCAAAGTATTGCGAAACCAATCAGTGTGTAAACTGGATGAATTATAAACCAGATGGACGAGATCACGCCCTGTTAGCCTCATTCTGACGGCCTAATACATCATTTCATTTACTGTAGTCGTGCTACTGTGCAAAACTGAGAGGCCAGCTTTCATTTGGTTTCTGTCAGATAAAAAGCTGAAAACGTCTAACAGAAAATGACACAGATGTAATGTTTAATTAGTCTGGCGTTCAGTGAGTCTCTCTTTCCCTTCATTCCAGCTTCCACTCTGTTCAAGAGACTCACTTTCAGTTTCTCATAGAATCTGCAGACACGCCTCCAAAGTTCAGCCTTAGAAAGTCTAAGAAAGGTCACTCCACGTCTCCAGACGTCCAGTTTTGGTGTCTGGGTGCAGTGAGGTTCTTCTTGATGAGCTACACATCCTTTCAGACCCACAGCACCGAGCCGTCCTCTCACAGTTTGAGGACGGACTGTTTCAGTTAGATTTCCTCCTCTTTCCTTCAAGTCAAGTCAGCTTTATTGTCAATACTCCAGTACATACAGGACATGCAGTGAACTGAACCTGCCGCCACTGGACTCTAGAGCCGTGGAGACGTGTTCTCTGGAGTGACCAATCACGCTTCTCCATCTGGAAATCCGATGGACGAGTCTGGGTTTGGTGGTTGCCAGGAGACGGTACTTGTCTGACTGCATTGTGCCGAGTGTAAAGTTTGGTGGAGGGGGGATCATGGTGTGGGGTTGTTTTTCAGGAGTTGGGCTCGGCCCCTTAGTTCCAGTGAAAGGAACTCTTAAAGCTTCAGCCCCAAAAGATTTTGGACAATTTCACGCTCCCAACTTTGTGGGAACAGTTTGGGGACGGCCCCTTCCTGCTCCAACATGACTGCCAGGGATGGGGGAGTAGCAAAATAGTGCACTACTTTGTAGCTAACTACAAATTTTTGTGTAGCTATATTGGATCATTTTCGCTACAGTTTCGCTACAGACTTCAGGCAATCCGTGCAAAATCTGAACCATAGGACGAGGTCATTAATCCTGGCTGAGCCGCGGACAGTTCGCGCTGATCACTCCTTACTAGTAGGCTTAGTTCAGGGGTCGCTACTGAAATGTGAAGAGCAGCTGTTTTTTCCTTTTGACACACATCAAACCACTTTGGGAGCCACAGCATGTTCTAGTGTTGGCCAGAAACATAATACAAACACAAATGCAGACTTTGCTCTGCTTAACCTTCAGGTCAGCTGTGGCAGCTTTTCTCGCATCTCAGTCAGGAAACCTTTCCGTTAAAGTTTCTTATAAAAATGTCTCTCGAAGTTCGACTTCTTACGAGGCTTTAGTCAGTTTCTCATTCACCTGCTGCTCATTCGAATGATCCCGTTCCACCTTAAATGGTCCCTGAGGTGCCAGAATGTACTGCTGCAACATTGGAACGGGACAATTCGATCGAGGACCTGGTGAAAGAGAAGACTTCAGCTTCGTGACTTAAGTTTCACAGTTTCTCGTTGCAGATTAAACGTATCGGGAAACCAGCTGCAGTGCTTTTAAATGCAGATCAGCTGTTCGTCTCCAAATGATCAACATTAATCTTAAATCCTCGTCAGTTGTGAGCTGGGAGAGACGGTCAGCATTGCAGTGTGACCAGCAGTCTGTGCATCAATCTTAGCAGCTCTGTGTTAATTCCAGCGTTTAAGACCATTTATTGTGAAAACGGGTAGAAACGTGTTTTAACGATTTTACAGTAAAGGAGGATTATTTTAGATTATTTGTACTCAAATCAAGCTCTGCAGCAGCGAAGAGATTATTCAGGTCTGATTCTCAAGCCAAACAGAACCACAGTCACTGGTGAGGATTTAGAGTCTGAAGTGTTTTTTGGTTTGTATTTGATTATTTTTGTTAATTTTTTAAAAGAAAAATCTGGAGTGCTTGACTTTACTTTACTGAGATATCAGGCCTTTGGGTGTGTAAGTCTGATTGTTGTTACACTGTTTGCTGATCTTTTTGTTTATTTGCAGCTTTTCATTTGTGTGTTTCTTTCTGGCTCAGGATTAAGTGCAGTGTCTTGATCACACGGTCAGTTGGGCTTGTTTGGTGTGTCAGGAGGAGATTCACAAACATTCTGACAATCGCACTTTGAAAGTAGCGAAAAAGTAGTGAAGTACTTTTCAAAGAGTAGCTAAAAAGCTAAAAAGTAGCCACTACTTTTCAAAGAGTAGCTAAAAAGCTAAAAAGTAGCCACTACTTTTCAAAAAGTAGCTAAAAGTAGCCACTACTTTTCAAAAAGTAGCTAAAAGTAGCCACTACTTTTCAAAAAGTAGCTAAAAAGCTAAAAAGTAGCCACTACTTTTCAAAGAGTAGCTAAAAAGTAGCCACTACTTTTCAAAGAGTAGCTAAAAGTAGCCACTACTTTTCAAAAAGTAGCTAAAAGTAGCCACTACTTTTCAAAAAGTAGCTAAAAAGCTAAAAAGTAGCCACTACTTTTCAAAGAGTAGCTAAAAGTAGCCACTACTTTTCAAAAAGTAGCTAAAAAGCTAAAAAGTAGCCACTACTTTTCAAAGAGTAGCTAAAAAGTAGCCACTACTTTTCAAAGAGTAGCTAAAAAGTAGCCACTACTTTTCAAAGAGTAGCTAAAAAGTAGCCACTACTTTTCAAAGAGTAGCTAAAAAGTAGCCACTACTTTTCAAAGAGTAGCTAAAAGTAGCCACTACTTTTCAAAAAGTAGCTAAAAGTAGCCACTACTTTTCAAAAAGTAGCTAAAAAGCTAAAAAGTAGCCACTACTTTTCAAAGAGTAGCTAAAAAGTAGCCACTACTTTTCAAAAAGTAGCTAAAAGGCTAAAAAGTAGCCACTACTTTTCAAAGAGTAGCTAAAAAGTAGCCACTACTTTTCAAAAAGTAGCTAAAAAGCTAAAAACTAGCCACTACTTTTCAAAAAGTAGTTAAAAGTAGCCACTACTTCTCAAAAAGTAGCTAAAAAGTTAAAAACTAGCCACTACTTTTCAAAAAGTAGCTAAAAAGCTAAAAAGTAGCCACTACTTTTCAAAGAGTAGCTAAAAAGTAGCCACTACTTTTCAAAAAGTAGCTAAAAAGTAGCCACTACTTTTCAAAGAGTAGCTAAAAAGCTAAAAGTAGCCACTACTTTCCAGCGCGAATGTCCTTCACAGTGACAATCCCACCACGACACGGCTGACCCGTCCCAGCGCGAGCGTCAGCGCAAGCGCAAGCGCCGCCGTGGGTAGGAGCGCGAGCGCACTCCGCCCAGCTCCGTGGAAAAGTGTGTCACTGGGTTAAAGTCAGCGGGGTGGGGGTGGGGGGTGGAGGGTGCAGGGGGAGTGGCGACTTCAGCAGGAACATTCAGTTCCCAGCAGCAGCCGCTGCGCTCACTAACACGCTGGACACACACGGAGCGACGCGCTGCTGGTCTGTGGTGGACACGGGGATAATTACGCGACCCCTTCGCGCTCCTGTGAGCTTCGTGGGGCGAGGCAGGGACACATCCAGGCGTCCTCGGAGTGACATGGTGGTCTGTGTCCACTCCGACTCAAAGGACTTTGCTTGAAACCGCCCGACGCGCTTCTCACTGGTCTGACCTCCTGCTGATACCTGCGCTACAGCTGACCTGCTGACCGACACAAGCCATGGCATCAGCCAAGCCAGGTGAGCGCCCTGCCCGCTGCGCGGCTGGAGGCTGGGGGCTGTTCGGAGCCGACGGCAGGCGCCCTGGAGCGTCTGTCGGGCTTCGGGCTGCTGTTCTGCTGGGTTGGTTCTCCAGCCAAGTCTATGTGGGTTAGGAGTGAATGTGTTGTTTGTGTGTGTGTGTGTGTGTGTGTGTGCGCGCGCGCGCGCGCCTGTGTTCCTACTCCTCGTGCTCACATGGCCCGGCCGCCCGAGCCATGTGCCTGTGTGTACACTCCGCCGCTCCTGATTGGTCGAGCCGCGCCGATGACGCGCTCATTGCATAATTTCGTGCAGCGGCGCTGCGGCACCACGTGAGGAGCGGAGTGACCCACATACACTCACGCAGGGGGTCTGCAGCAGGACCCTCGGCCCTTTAAACGCGGGTGTGTACCAGGCGACCGAGCCGGGGGGAGATGGATGATCTGACCGGGCTTTACTGTGTCCTATGTAGTTGCTTGTGTCTGTTAAACGGGAACTTTACAGGAGAAGGAGAAAACCTGCTTCACTTTCAATGGAAGTCAATGGAACCAGAATTTTTTCCGCGTCGGTTTGCGTCGTTTCTTTTGCTCCGTTCATCGTGAAATTTACACACGGGGTTAAGAACAGCAGGCGTTTTCAAATTATGGCAAAAACTGAAAAACGACAAAATATGCATGTTTTTTTTCTTTATATGTAAATGCACGCGCTTTTGTCGATTTTCAGTTTTTTGACATAGTTTGAAAAGGCATGTCGGCCTTTATACTGTGTGCAAGTTTCATGAAGGATGGACCAAAATAAACGGACAAAAAATTCTGGTTCCATTGAAAATAACGTAGGTTATGTTTTTTCCCTCTGCTTGGAGATGAGAGGTTTTGTTCTGACAGCAGCGATATATACATTTCTCACACACACACACACACACACACACACACACACACACACACACACACATAATATCTTCTACAGATCTGTACATTTGCACCCAATACAATGCATACAGATTTTATTTACAGCTTATAATGTCCTACTAATGATTCGAAAGTTGTTCCACACATAATTGAACTATTTATTCACTGATTAGCAACCAAATCGGTTTAAATGATTGTAAATGGTGTAAATTCAGCAAATTAATAATAAATTGGATTGTACTGCTGACCACTAGAGACTGTATTGATTAATAATGTCAATACATGGGGTATTATATATGCATGTATATACATACATATCGCTGCTGTCAGAACAAAACCTTGTATGTCCATTTTTGTCGTTTTTCAGTTTTTGACATAAGTTGAAAAACCCATAGTCCAATATAATGAGTGTAAATTCCACGATGATGGGAACAGAAGAAATGACCTAAATTGACCTGGAAAGACGTCTGGTTCCATTGACTTCAACAGTAGAGTATGTTTTTACCTTCTACTGTAAACTTACAGTTTTGGAGATATGAGGTTTTGATCCGACCACGTGTGTGTGTGTGTGTGTGTGTGTGTGTGTGTGTATAATTACACCCACTAACACTTGGCGTATATGGCAGCTGAAGCTCGGGGTCAGTAATACTAGCAGTGATGCTGTTGAGGGTCTAATCCATATGACTTGCGTTGAATTCTTCCCCAAATGAATCAACAGTTTGGTTCGCGCTGTGTGAATAAGGGTCGAGGTATTCCGGAACTCCCGCGAGGTGCTGTAGATGAACTCTCTGAACCGGCTCGTGTTGTCAGACAACTTGTTTGGCCAGGGGGGCTGCAGTCGTACGTGGGGCGTAGAGCCCACCCTTTGAAATAAGATCATGTAGCGCTGTCGTCCAACTTCTGAATGGGACGTAATAAAGCATGGAAGTCCTCTCAGGCCTCAGGAGTGTAGGACGCTGTTGGCTGGACGCGGCTTCTAAATTTCAGAAGAAGACCTTTTTGCCTGCTTACTCACGGAATGGAATGGAAGAGGTGGTCTGTTAAAAACAGCCCTGCTCCGGGATCGAATGTGGAGCGGAAGTTTTGCTGATGATTCATATCCACTTCAGTTCTCCTGCTCTGTTTATATTAACCAGTAAGTTGTAGCCTGTTCCAAACGCAATGGGGTCAGCCTGATAAGACGAGCGTCACTGTTTTCCTGAAACACTCTGTTTCTTTTAGGTTGCGTCGACAGCGTTTCAGAGTCTCTGCATAATTCAGTGTTTGACAGCAAACAGTCGTTCCGAGCGGTTTAGTGTGAATTGGTCGATTGTAGAGACTCCGGTTCCTTTGCAGTGGTGGTGATGGGAACCAGGTGTCGCCATGACTACAACACGGATATAGACACTTTATTTACTGTCCAAACCATCAGAGAACCTACACGAGACTTCCGAGTTTATATGGAATGTCGATGATGGAAAATTAGGGCTACTGTTTTTTTTGGGGGGGACTATTTCGCCTTATAACGTCCTGCATGTGCCCCTCCGCCATTAAAAAATATGTTTTATGCCAAAAACGTCCTCATAACTGCCATAAAACACTGCCTCAGACGTCAGACCTTGTGTTCGTAACCAATTCTCGTAAAAACTTTACACGAGGGAGCGTTTAGAGGTGGACGTCTGGTTCCAATCACCACCACTGGGAACAGCATTTCACACCACAGCACTCTGAATGACTTTGTTCACATCTGAATACAAAAGTTCGCTCATGCCTGTAAATGTAATGTGTAAAGTGTGTCAAATTTGAAAGAGTTTTCCATCTTCTTATAAGTTAATTTGGCAAATAATAAACTAAATAAATGAAATGGGGGTCTGTGACTTTCGCACAGTCCCTTCTGTAAGCGAGGAAACTGCGCTGATGTTCTGTCGAGTATCTTTTTATTTATTTATTTAAAGTCCTCTGTTCTTTTTTTTTTCCTAGCTGGAGTGATCGCCTACATCTGCTCCTCAGGCTCCGCCCCCAGCCCTGAGTCCAGTCTGAGTGACAGCTCCAGCAGCAACTCACCGTCGGCATCTCCGCTGACCGTCGCCGGCCCTCTCACCGTGCCAAAACACGCCCATTCCCGGCCGAATAAGAACTCTCCGTCTTCTGCCAGGAGTGGCATCACGAGTACGTTTGTTTTTCCGTCTATTAACTGACCCCGGCCCAGTTTCCTCGAAACATCGTCCAGCTGAGATCATTTCCACCAGTAGAGAGAGAGGGTAGAAAGTGATGCTCGCACGACCGTCTCACCGTGTTCTCTGTGGTCTGGTCGTTTTGGACAAACTCCAGTTTCTGATAAACTCTGTGTGTTTGCAGAGCTGAATGGGATGGTGCTGCTGTGTAAAGTGTGTGGAGACGTGGCCTCAGGCTTCCATTACGGCGTGCACGCTTGTGAAGGGTGTAAGGTAAGGACAGAGCGTGGCTCTGGATTTTTATTTTTTGGGATGTGGCTCCAGGCTTTTGTTCCTGCCAAAGAGTAGCGCGAATGGAGGAATACCCATCAAACCTTAACGACCCGAGTCACGGGCCGAGTGCTGCTGAAGTCTGAACATCTGATGCAGTCATCTTATAATTTAATGCTCTGTTAAAAAAAACAAAAAAACATTTGATTTATACTCACGTGGTGATCTTCATCTCTTCCAGGGATTTTTCCGAAGGAGCATCCAGCAGAACATCCAGTATAAGAAGTGCATGAAGGCGGAGAACTGCACAATCGTGCGCATAAACCGGAACCGCTGCCAGCAGTGCCGATTCAAGAAGTGCTTATCGGTGGGGATGTCCCGAGACGGTGAGCTCGCTTCAGCTAATAAAATATATTCATATTATTTTTTTCCACTGCTATCTGAACAAAACCTTGTATCTCCATCAAGTTTTTGACAGAAGTTGAAAATGCCCGTTTTTCTGTACAACGTGTATAAATTTCATGATAAATGGACCAAAGGAAACGTCTGGTTTCATCACTGACATTAAAACTATCGTCGTTTTTTTTTTCTTCTCCTGTAAACATTTTAGAGATGCAAGGTTTTGTTCCGAAAGCGGCGATATGAGTAAAATCAAACAAAGGAGCTGCTGGTGTTCACACAACACTGGGCTGACCACCCCAGAGTCCAGGCCTCAACATCACTGGATTATGAGAAACAGAAAATGCGAAAAATGCAACCAACTTCTAAGGCTGAACTTTGGAGGCGTGTCTAATAAAAGTAGGGTCTCCTGAAAAGAATGGATGCTGTAATAAAGACAGGGCTGGACTCTTAAAAGCGTGAAAAGAGTAAAGTGATGTTTATTTTTTGTTAGTTCCTGTTGGACGTCTCCGAAAAATGGACAACTCGTTCTTAATGACTGATTTGACTGGAAACGAATAAAATCGATTTTTAAGGCCCTTTAATCCCTTTTGACAGAGGCATGATTAATACTTTAATTATGTCATTAGGCCATTAATTGCACTACATGACAAGAAGTGTAGGGGGCGCTATGACTTCTACACCACGATGAAGAAGTCGTTTGCCACACAGATGCAGCTTTGAATGATGAGGAGGAGGAGAGGAAGCCATGGGATTATTCATGTATTAGTCGACTATTCAAATAGTAATTACAAGGTAATTGAACTGATAATATTCCGCTCTGTTTTCCGCTCTGCAGCCGTGCGGTTCGGCCGCATCCCGAAACGGGAGAAGCAGCGGATGCTGCTGGAGATGCAGAACGCCATGAACAACATGATGAACGGCGGCCAGCTGCACCACATGCTTCAAGACTGCAGCTCTTCCTCTTCCTTATCCTCATCCTCCTCGCCGCCCTCATCGCCGCAGTGCCCCCAGGACTCAGAGCCAGTGGTTGCCATGGAGACATCCATGAGCTCAGCCTCGTCCTGTTCGTCGGACAGCGGGGAGGAGGATGCGCTGATCTCAGGGCCAGTAAGGGGAGCCCTCTCGCCTCCCGTGGGTGAGCGGCTTAGTGAAAACAGCGCAGACGGACAGCAACAGTGGATCAGCGACGGCAACATAACCGACAACCGCGAGACTCCCGGTGAGAACAGCCAACAAATCACCACTGGGTACCACACAGCTCAGCAGTGCAGCAGCGCCCCTAGTGGTGCCCACACGGTTAACGCCACTTACTGCCACTACAGCAGGCATAATATGAACGAGCTTGCTGGAAGAGGAGGGCACCGAGGACATCTGGTGAGTGCAGCTTTGTGTTTACTGACAATAACAAAATCATAAAATTAAATATATCACAGGTTTATGCAGGAATGCTTTCATTAATACTAATGTAATAAAAATTAATGCTATAATAATAATACAAATAAATGTGGTCTAAGCTTGGACTTCAGTGGGTCAGTCAGATATCATTACTGTCTGATTGGCTGTGAGAACAGATCTGCTGCGTTTACATGATCACTGTAGACAGACGGCAGCAAACTAGATAGTTCCTGTTTTTGGCTAAAAATTGCTGCAAATTTTCCAGCAAGAGTTTAATTTTCCCAGCTTTTGCCGACATCGGCTTTTGCGGATGTGGGCGCTGACCGTTTTGAGCTGTTTAGACGCATCCGGTCGTGAACTACAGCGAACACCCCGTTAGAAACCAAAACGCAGTGACGTTTTACTTTAACTCTGCTACATAAAATTAACATAACCATGCCATTAATATGAGTCTGTGCAATAATATCACATTTTAATATCATATTAAAATAACTGTTCATTTTTCATCACTTTGATGACCAGCTAGACTGTACAGCATGTGACACGAGCTGTCATGACATCAAACATTATGACATAAGTTGTTATACAACAGAAGAAAATTGGTCGTGTCGGACGTCTGCTTTGACACACTTGTGGCATGGTTATGTGAACGTTATGTAGGATAAAGTAATGGATAACACCATCATCCTGCACATGGCAAGGAACGGCAATGATGTTCTAGTAGTGTTGTCACCATGGCAACGCTTACGAGGCTGCATGCTGCTGTTGGTTGCGCACTGTCACTGATAACCCGGTTCTGCTGTGAGGCACAGAACGACATGTTTAACCACTTCATCTCATGCAGCGTTTACATGTTAAAGTAAAAAAATTCTCTTTATGACGTAATCATAATTTAGGGGCAGTCGTGGGCTGGAGGTCAGGGAACCGGCCCTGTGACCGGAAGGTCGCCGGTTCGATCCCCAGCACCGACAGTCCATGACTGAGGTGTCCTTGAGCAAGACACCTAACCCCCAACTGCTCCCTGGGCGCTGTGGATTGGGCTGCCCACCGCTCCGGGCAAGTGTGCTCACTGCCCCCTAGTGTGTGTGTGTTCACTAGTGTGTATGTGGTGTTTCACTTCACGGATGGGTTAAATGCGGAGGTGGAATTTCCCCGTTTGTGGGATTAAAAAAGTATCACGTAACTTATAATTAACGTTAAATGTCTCGTTGGTATTGAAGGTTTTCCAGAATTATAGCTCTGATTATAATTCTCTGTCCTTCAGGTGTGTCCAATGAACACTTCCCCCTTAGTGGACCCTTCGAAGCCCAGTCATGAAATCTGGGAGGAGTTCTCTCAGAGTTTCACCCCTGCGGTGAGAGAAGTGGTGGACTTCGCTCGGCAGATTCCGGGCTTCCAAGAACTTTCCCAGCATGACCAGGTCAGCCTGCTGAAGGCTGGAACATTCGAGGTAAGCACTACGCCTTAAACCTCCACCACAGGTCTACAAGCATGAGAGCTTGATGCCTCCTCAGTATGAGTCAAGCTAAGGACAGGTCAGATACGAGCCAAGCAGAGGTGGACATTCTTCTCTTTCTGGATCATTTGGGCCTAAAATAAAACACTAAATCTCTAAAGAGGTTGCAAAGCGGTTCAGGAGCTGAAAACTTTCTTTCCCCGTAAATATACTTAAGTTAACTTGAAGATACCATAATTACAATATTTGGCAGGTACAAGGCAGGCTATGTAAAATCCACTGAAGCTCATAGAAGTGAGGAAACTGACTGTTTACTGTCTCTGCTGATAAGAAATCAGAGCAGAACAGTCATGTAATTGGAGCCACTGACCAACTTTAATCACCAAAGCTTCTGTTCTTCATAAAATTCTAATTCAAGAGTCGTTCCTTGGAACCCATATTTCATTTGACGTCACATGAAAAGGAGAAATTCTGTAGAAAATGCAGATCTGAAACTTTCAGTGCGTTCGGAAGTAAAAAGAGATGATTTATTATGATCTGAATTTGATGAAGTCCAGAAAGAAAAACATCCTTTGCACTTTTACCGGTTTTGTCATTTCTTTATATTAAACAAACAAAATTGTCAAAAATGTACAATCAAACCCGTGGATACAGAAGACAAGCATGGATTAATATGTAGCTGTGTGTTTACATTTAAATGGTCCACCAAGACGATTTTAAGTATAAGCGCCCGGTTGGTTTGTCGTTTGTGGATCTTCTCTTATCTCCTCCACTCATTCACAACAGAGTCACCTTGTCTTTCATGTTTCCACGTTACTGTAAGTCCTGTTTTCCCTGATCAGCCCGTCTTCTCTCTGTGTGCAGGTGCTGATGGTCCGTTTCGCCTCCCTGTTTGATGTGAAGGAGCGGACGGTGACGTTCCTGAGTGGAAGGAGGTACAGCGTGGAGGTGCTGCGCTCAATGGGAGCCGGAGAGCTGCTCACCTCCATGTTCGACTTCAGCGAGAAGCTCATGGCCCTCCAGCTCAGCCCGGAGGAGACCAGCCTCTTCACAGCTGTGGTGCTGGTGTCTGCTGGTAAGAGCTCCAACCATCTCACAGAGCACTGGGGGCACAGAATGCCTCGGATACCCCAAATGTAGTCGGTCAGCCATGTTTGCAGTTTGTAGTTCAGTAGTTTTGCGCTGGAGTTATGATGCTAATGTTACTCACAAGCAGTGGACATTTACATGAACATCATGCAAACTGGACAAGTGGACAAAAGTATGGAGGTTTCGTAATAGATGCTACTGCTGTTTTTAGCTCTGCAGTCGTACCACGTTAGAAAAGCTTTTTTTCTTTTGTATTTTTCAAAGAAATAATAAAAACCAGGTCAGTTTCTTGTAATTAGAGGCAAATCACGTAGTAAGAGCATCTTGTACTTTACTCACTCATGTTTAGCAGGTTGCACATTCTCCACAAGGGGGCGCCCAATAACTGTCAACAGTCCTTGTTTTTATTTGTTTATTTTTTAACAACGTTGACTGTATTGCTCACTGGTTTTCCATTTGTCGTTTCCAGACCGGACGGGTATCGAGGACGTGAGCTCTGTTGAAGCTCTGCAGGAGAACCTAATTAGGGCGTTGAGGAACCTCATCATGAGGAACCACTCGAACGAGTCTGCCATCTTCACCAAGCTGCTCCTGAAGCTTCCCGACCTGCGCTCCCTCAACAACATGCACTCTGAGGAGCTCCTGGCCTTCAAGGTCCACCCGTAATCCGGGACCAACCTCCTCTCCCTCCTTCCTCGGACCAAATCCGGGTTTTAAATTTTTGTCCTGAATGTATTTATCACAAGCTTTTTTTGTATTTTAAAGGCTTTAGGAACAGTGTTGGAAAATGCTGTATTTTTGTGTGTGTACAAATATATAATATATAAAGTTGGTTTGAATCATTGCACTTATTTGGGTTTGCGGTGTTGGCGATGTACATAGTAAAGATGCGTCACTGTTAAAAGGACGTTAAGACACTGAACGCTATCAAGACGGTGCAGAACCACTGCTGTTATCTTACCAAGTGTATTGACCCGTGAGCATATCGCCAATGGCCAAGGCTCTTATGCTCGTTACGCTCATGAGGAAGAGACAAAACGATATCGGAGTTTTTCTGAAATGTGCAATAGGTGCTGATGCATGGTTGTGTGTAGTGGAGTAGCTCGACGTGGTCGATCTCGTCTGGAATAGCGAGTTCCTGCTTGTTTGTTTGTTTTCTCCGCATCCTTTAGAAAACCATGCGTTCAAATCTCGTTTTTGCTCGTTATACTGCGTTTTCTTTTATTACTGTATTCATGAATGTATGACGGCTAGCAGCCACGATTACACGTTTGTATTGCTTTTGCTTTGCATTCTGGATGCGCTGCTTTTTGCACATGGTAACGTGGAACAGGACGGAAGCACAACTTCACAGTAATTCATATCCGAGAAGTCTATGCATAACTGTGACACCACAGCGGTGTGACACATTGGTCTGTTGAACGGAGTCACGGTGACTGAAAAAAGCATGGACTTCCTGACCGCCGTCCGTCTTCTATCACCGGACGTTTGTCATACCAAGCGTGAACGTGCATTATGCAAAGACAAGGAATTATGTTTATAAACTGTACTGGAAGCAAAGGAAGACTCGTACGGATGGCCTTCCGACCGTATTCGTCACCGGGGACGTGTTATTGAGACTTTTTTTATGATTATGTTTGGTCAGAACATTGAGAGACGGGGTTTTCCAGAAGCTCTTTGGCTCCGACGCCGACTCCCACTCTTCATCATTCTATGCATAAGGAAGCAGCTCGACAGTGTGGAACTTTCCATACTTGAACCACAGTTACAGATGTAATGTCATATTCCTTATTTGTCCACATCTGGTCTGTTGTGTACATCTATTTCAGATATCTATGTATAGTATATGAATAAATATCTATTAGTCAAAAGTTGCAGTGTCTGCTTTTCTCATTTCAGTGACTACAGTGGAAGGGACAGTGCTGATATGTTCAGATAGTGAAGATGTGCGCACTAAATGCAATATTGAATCTGATGGCATCTCTTGGCCTGTCCCAGGTCATGCTCTAAGTCCTGCGGTCCACACTTTGGTGGCATCAGCAACGTTTGACCATAAGGGCAAGATAAGTGGAGAGTGCCGAGTTTAAAAATGTGTATTTGGGACCACCAAAGTTTGCAAGACCCTGTAACCTGTACCTGAAGTAATATGTTCGGGTGTTTTTGGACTAACCAGACATACAATTTTCAAACAGCTACCTTTTAACTTTTTCTTATGGGATTGAACGGCAGAACTTTAAAAAAAATTCAAATCTTGCTGCCACAATTGACATCTTTCACACTGACCACCTGAAACACTATATTAACCACCTAGTGACACTCTAGCAACCAGCTGGAACACCATAGCAGCCTCCTTGCAACACCCTAGCAATTACATGATATGTAACCACTTGGCAACACCCTAGCAATCACCTGGATCACCATATCAACAACCTAGCAACCACCTGAGACTTCAAAGTGTCTCAAACTTTGAACTAACCCATTCAACTTTATCAAAAAAACCCATTAACCTGAAAAATACAAGCTGAAATCTTCTCACAGGGTCAACAGACACTATATGAAGCCCAGTTAAGTCAACAATCATCCTCTCAGGGGCAGTCGTGGGCTGGAGGTCAGGGAACCAGCCCTGTGACCAGAAGGTCGCCGGTTTGATCCCCTCGGCTGACGGTCCATAACTGAGGTGCCCTTGAGCAAGACACCTAACCCCCAACTGCTCCCCGGGTGCTGTGGATTGGGCTGCCCACCGCTCCGGGCAAGTGTGCTCACTGCCCCCTAGTGTGTGTGTTCACTAGTGTGTATGCATGTGGGTGTTTCACTGCACGGTGGGTTAAATGCGGAACACAGAGACAAATGGTTCTAAATTCTTCTGACGTTGGACCGATGACAGACTCAATGCTGCAGTGACTCACTACCACCTCTTGAGGTACAAAGTGGTAATACGGGACAGTCCATGCTAACCTAAGTAGATCTCTCCACAACACGACGGACGTCTTTGACATAACATTAAAACTCTTATATATTCACCTTCTGTTGATCACTTTAGTTAATAATGGAATGTTTTGAAGTATTTTTTTTACATATTGCACCTCTAAAGAAGTGGAATCAGGTGCGATTCTGCTTGTTCAGAGTCAAAACCTGCAGCCACACCAGCCCTTTGTGGGTAAGACTGCTGACCCATGACTTACAGCCTTGTGAGCACACACAGTGTTGGACTGCAGGACAGCAAGTGTGGCAATTTGTATAGCAAAGCTTCAATTTGTGAAACGGTTCTTCAGAGTTCTGGAAATGCTGATGGGAAACCACAGTAAGCTCAGATGTCCCCTTACAGAAAAGTCACATATTCACCAATCAGCCAAAACATCATTGTCCACTCTATCAGCTCCACTGACCGTTCAGTTCCACTCTGTAGTGCTACAGTTACAGACTGTAGTCCATCTGTTTCTCTGATACTCTGTTACCCTGTTCTTACGTGGTCAGGACCCTCATGGACCCTCACAGAGCAGGTACTGTTTGGGTGGTGGGTCATTCTCAGCACTGCAGTAACACTGACGTGGTGGTGGTGTGTTAGTGTGTGTTGTGCTGGTCTGAGTGGATCAGACACAGCAGTGCAGCTGGAGTTTTTAAACACCTCAGTGTCGCTGCTGGACTGAGAATCGTCCACCAACCAAAAATATCAAGCCAACAGTGTCCTGTGGGCAGCGTCCTGTGGGCAGCATCCTGTGACCACTGATGAAGGACTAGAGGATGACCAACACAAACTGTGCAGCAGCAGATGAGCTGTCGTCTCTGACTTTACATCTACAAGGTGGACCGACAAAGTAGGAGTGTCTAATAGAGTGGACAGTGAGTGGACACAGTGTTTAAGAGAAATCACAGCGTAACTTCTACTGTTTGAACATGAATTGACAGCAGAGAAATATTTACTTCAGTATTTATTCACAGTAGCTTGTTCGGTAGCGTAGGAACAGATTGCACCGTTATAAGCAGCTTTTACTGTTCGTTAAAGTGTTGAAGACAAAGTGCATTGGTCAGCCTGAGATTTGAAGTGAAAGTCACTCAAAGATAAAAGACTCGTCTATAAAAATGCATCACAAACCGTCTACAGCCCTGAATTTTTCAGAGTAAAAGTTTTAAGTTTTAAGGCTCTGCTAAGGTACAATTAAAACCACAATCACATGAAACTATGACTGCGAGATCTGTGGGCAGGACACTGTCCATTCACAGAGGACTAAACACTGCAAACTGATGAGCTATTCACTATTAAAGGCTAACAGCTTGTAAACAGTGCAGGTAGACAAAACGTGCGTCTGAAATGAGCAGCCAAGACGTCAACAGTGGAGTGAAATGGACTTTACCCAGATAGCAGACAGTTGTGGGCCTTTTCAGGCTTTCCTACGTATCAGTTGATTACCGGGCAGATATGAGGCATGTGGGCCAGAACAGGGCCAGGTGCTGGACAGCTTTATACGGTTTCGACTAGTGTCTATATTTTTGGGCCAATTCCAGCACGAATAATCTCAAAAAACAAAAGTTTTGACCCAGAGTTCTTTATATGGGCATGTTGCCCATAAAATAAACTACCTTCAGGGGTCTACAGGTCATATTCAGGGAATGAACTCGGCACTTTTTCAGGACAAAGAAGCCATGGTCCTTGACTGTGAATGAGAAAAGTAATTGTTCTTTTTCCTCTGCATGTTCAGTGTTGCAGGCCGTTGCATCACAGCCCTTTGTAGGTGTCCCAGCAGGCGTAACACATGAAGTCATGGGCTAGCAGCTCTGCTCTTTCCTGTTCTTGTCTCTGACTCACTCCTGCAAGCCATTGAGATGGTGAATCAACAGAGTGGTGAGAGAAATATTAACATAGACTTCTTTCAGAACACCCTTTCCGATGATTACCTGGACAAAGGGGCACTGTAGTACATGCTTTGCTCCAGAACGTCCTCAATCATGGCCTGAGAAGAAGAAAGAAGATAGAACATACAGAGGAACAGCAGCAGAACCAACAGCCGTGGTCCAGGATACGAGAGGCATAAGCTGTCTTACTGACCTGTATCTGCTCGTAGGTGATGCCCTCTCGAAGACTAGAATAACCTGACTCCCCTGAGGAAAAAAGGGAAATGTATTTTCTGTGCCACTAGGGGCGCAATACACCAAAAAAAATGGCATGATGTAATTTTCAGACACACAGTTATGTTGATGTATCATGTATTACAAAAATAAACTTTTAAAAAAGAAGTGAACGAGTGGTCGAAATCGGCTTTTGGCCCAGTGCTCTTGAAGTCTTTGGAAATTTTGATATTTAGTTTAAATTCAGTCTCATTCAGACTCACAGCACTTTACTCAGTAATGTATTGCTTGTTTGTCCTCCTGGCACTGTTACTTATTATTATCTATTAGTTTTGAGTTAAATAACGTGAGGCAGGATGCAGCATAATAATACATTACTCGTTGTGCTGAATAGCCAGTCAACTCTTACTGTAAATGTAGTGCTTTATTTGATTGATTTTCTTTTTATATCTTTTTATTTTTTCATTTACAATTTTAAAATAACAGTTCGTGTACAGGTTCATGTGATTTTGACTAATATGAAGTAAAATGTGCTTGTGTGTTTCATTTAGCCCACACAGCTTTAGGTTTAGGTGCCTGTCTACTATTCAGTGTTCTTGAAACATTAGTGATACCCAGAATGAGCTTAGAAAAGCCTAAAGCGCAGTTATTTAACACTATATCATCATATTGCCCATCCCTACCAGCTACTGCCAGCACAGGACAGAACAAGAGGTGGTCCTACCAATGGTCTTAGCTGGGTGTCCGCTGAGAGGCCACCATTCTTTGCTGCCTGAAACCAACTCCACCATCTCTTGGCTTCCTTGAAGGACCTTTTGAAATAGACAGAGAAAGATGCTGTTCATAGCATAATGTTAATGTGGCTAATTAGCACTTCAACAATGTTAACAGGGCCCATTCTGGCTTTCATACACAGTCAACTGTCAGTGGGATTATAACAAAGTGGAAGCGATTGGGAACGACAGCAGCTCAGCCACGAAGTGGTCGGCCACGTAAAATGACAGAGCGGTCAGCGGATGCTGAGGGGCATAGTGCGCAGAGGTCACCGACTTTCTGCAGAGTCAATCACTACAGACCTCCAAACTTCATGTGGCCTTCAGATCAGCTCAAGAACAGCGTAGAGAGCTTCATGGAATGGGTTTCCATGGCCGAGCAGCTGCATCCAAGCCTTACATCACCAAGCGCAATGCAAAGCGTGGAATGCAGTGGAGTAAAGCGCCACCACTGGACTCTAGAGCAGTGGAGACGAGTTCTCTGGAATGACCAATCACGCTTCTCCGTCTGGAAATCTGATGGACGAGTCTGGGTTTGGCGGTTGCCAGGAGACGGTACTTGTCTGACTGCATTGTGCCGAGTGTAAAGTTTGGGTGAGGGGGGATCATGGTGTGGGGTTGTTTTTCAGGAGTTGGGCTCGGCCCCTTAGTTCCAGTGAAAGGAACTCTTAAAGCTTCAGCACCAAGAGATTTTGGACAATTTCATGCTCCCAACTTTGTGGGAACAGTTTGGGGACGGCCCCTTCCTGTTCCAACATGACTGAGCACCAGTGCACAAAGCAGGTCCATAAAGACGTGGATGAGCCAGTTTGGTGTGGAAGAACTCGACTGGCCTGCACAGAGTCCTGACCTCAACCCCATAGAACACCTTTGGGATGAATTAGAGCGGAGACTGTGAGCCAGACCTTCTCGTCCAACATCAGTGTCTGACCTCACAAATGTGCTTCTGGAAGAACGGCCAGAAATTCCCATAAACACTCCTAACCCTTGTGGAAAGCCTTCCCAGAAGAGCTGAAGCTGTTATAGCTGCAACGGGTGAGCCGACATCATATTAAACCCTATGGATTAAGAATGGGACGTCACTCAAGTTCATATGTGTGAGAAGCCAGACGACCGAATACTTTTGGAAATATAGTGTAGCCATACTTTGTTAGTCAGGTGTACACGTGTATGTGTTACCTTATTCAGCTCCATCTTCAGATTAAACGGACTGCTGCCGCACTGGAACAGTGATTTCTTAAAGCGCTCTATCGTGCGCCGCTGGAAAGTGTTCTGAGGTCCTGGTGGAAGCTGAAGACCACGCAATAAAAAAAATTAAAATGGGTTTTAGATTGACTTCCAACACAGACTTTGATTTGCTAATTTAGGTATCAGTAACTGTGAAGTAACTCTCTCAAGGATTACCACAAAGGCTAATGTGCAAGCTTTTTATAAAGGTGCGGTTTCATGAATTCATACCTTAATATTCCTTTTCATTTTACTTGACAAACAACTGCTTGCTGTGAAACCTAAAGGACACTTCCTAAAACTGACCTCTACACTGGACAAAATATTTAGCGCTTTACTTATTTATCAGTTATTTTCCGAATAAGAAGATGATTTATCCAAGAACACTAAAACAAGAAATAAAAGTCCTAAAAATTGTTAGGGTTCAGCCTGCACCGCCTGCTGCCAGCAGAGGGCGACGGCAGCAAAGCCCCACAGACTAATCAGGCTAACCTGATACACCTGGGAGTTTCCCTATAAAAGGTGGCAGCAAACGCCAATGTTTGCCACACCTTTGTAGAGGGGTGACTGGTAAGGTATTCAGTGAAAAGAAGAGGAAAAGAGCTGGGAAGACGAAAGAGGGGAAACTACCCCAAAACCTACTAAGAGCTCAAACGAAGGCTCCTTGAGCAGCAAACCTGCAAAACCTAAGGCTGACCTTTCTCTCAGAACTGCAGAGGAAGTGCCGGTTTTCTGATTATTTCTTTACTTTTGCCCTTTTTAACTAAGCCTTTGTTTGAGCACGGTTGTTATGGCGCCTCCTTTGTTTGACGTTTGTTCCTGTGGTTTTTTTTTTCTTCCTTCCTTGAAGGGTTTCAACTGAGGCTACCTGTGCACCCCAGTGGCGCAACAGTAACACCATAGACTGCCATCTGTACAGCGGCAGTTTTAACCCGGCTCGGGTTACCCTATTTTTCTGTGTTAGGCACCCCTCATATCTCCTCACCCCTTATGCTGGGTTTTAGTTCTGCGCTTGGGTCTGCCTCCCTGCCCTCCCGTAACAAAAATAAGTACACAAAAACAAATGTCAAACACTTCAAATAGAAATCATTAAATGTAACTTTCTGATGATGTGGACACTCTGTTGCACTAATTTCGTCATTGTCGTCGTCATCGTCAACCACTTAGTCCAGATGGGGTCGCGGTAGCAGTTGGGAGAGCAGAGAATCCCAGATGGCCCTGTTCCCACGAAACTTCCATCAGCTCATTCCTAGGGTCCCCAAGCCACTCCCAGGCCAACTTGGAGATGTAATCCTTCCAGCGGGTCCTAGGATGACCCTGGGGTCTTGTCTCAGTACGCCGTGCTTGGTACCCCCCCACCGGGAGGTGTCCAGGGGGCATCTGGATCATCACCTCAGCTGACTCCTCTCAATGTGGATGTGTAGTGGCTCTGTGAGGAACCAGCTGAGGTGATGATCCAGATGCCCCCTGGACACCTCCCGGTGGGGGTGTACCAGGCACGGCCTACCATCCGTAGGTCGCATTTATCTTTCAAAAATGAATTGAGTGAAGCATTTGTGTTCCTTGGAAGTCATTTTCCTTTCATGTTTTGTCAGAGGAAACCTCAACTCCAAGCAGAAAGTGAGTTCATAGGATTAGAAGGATCTATCTGCATTGGAACTGTTCCAAAAAAACTAGGATTTTGATGCTGTACACTTTAGAAAACATTTAAGGTGTCCATAATTTGCATGTGTGAGATTATAAGTTTTGCTATTTGAAATGCAAAATCTTTGAAGCTCAATATCTCATTCAGAAATTCATCTGTTCAGATCGCAGGCAGAACCTTATTCCAAGGGGACGATATATAAATACAAACACCACGTGGGAAATTGTATCGCGTGGCCTAGCAACACCTTAGCAACCACCTCAGTTTCCACAGCAATGGCATTATCAAGACAACTTGTCCATGAGTTTTATTTTTAAGTGCAGATGAGCTGGTCTGACCTGAGTGATGAATATTATCTTATGGAGCACTCCGAGCAGCCTTAGGTTTGGATCATCAATTTGTCTGACTTTTCTCTGGGACACATAGATTCCTGCTGATGCTGTGGATAAAGGAGACAAATGGCTATAAGACATCACACAGAGGAGACAGGCTAGGCTTTATACTGATGCGCTGTTTTTCATGCTGCGGTGTGAAATCTGTGCAGATCGAAGAGCTATTGTTGAAACTGGATTGGCAAAAAAGGTCAAACAGCTTGTTTTAAAGGGACACTCCAGCCAAAATGCTTCATAATAACCACTGCTTGGTCTGTTATAAACCTGCTTACTTGAATCCTACAGCAGCACCACTGTAGTCTCTAGAATGTTTTAGGCCTGAGACTAGGAAAGCCAACTTCATATGATGTATCTTGAAGGGGAACTACAGCTGTAGCCAGGCTGTTTGAAATGTTTAAAATAAAATGTAATGGCACCAGAACAGCTTTAGTATCTCACAGGTTTGCAGCAGTGGACAAAGTACAGAAACCATGTACTCAAGTTAAAGCAGAGACCCCCAAAGTAAAATATTCCTCCAGTAAAAGTAGAAGTTCCTCCCTTTAGACCTCCACTTGAGTAAAAGTACTAAAGTATTTCCCTTCAAATGTACTTAAGTATAAAGTAAAAGTACTAAAAGAGGAATTCTGGCTCTGATGTCCTGTTATCATTTTTATAACCAGACTGGCTTCATGAACTCATTTCAGGTGAAAGTCCTCCAGCGTCTCTCTTGGTAAACCAGTCTTTTAATAGAACGTCATTAATTAGTGACGCTGACGTCTATTAAAATGATCAGAAGCACAAAACACTGAAGGTAAACAGTTTCCATCAGGGAGAACCGAGTGGCTCTGAAATCACTTTTTACACACAAGCAAAGTTTCAGTTTCAGATTTATTTACAACTTAGTTCCAAGTTTAAGTTGAATAAAAACTGGCTTTAAACTCAGGATCACAGATGAGCTCCTTTACTATGTTGATCTGTAGGCGTCTGTTCATAAACATAAACCAGCCCAAACTCATTTACTATAAAATGAAATGGTGTTTGTAGAAATTCAGAAAAAAGCCGCGTCAGTCTCGACTGCATATGTGGACATATTTCTATATTGAGCTCTATTTACACAAAGTTAGGTTAGTTCATCATTTATGTTGAACAGACTCTCCCAAAGTTTTACGCTGCTGCGCTGACGTTGAACCGCGTGCTGCACTGGGTCGGTATGACCAACAGGTCAAAACCAGCTCTAAACAAAGTGACCGCTGGGCCCTGATTGGTGCTCTGGCTTTGCGCTTCTTTCGTTTTGACATGTTACATTTTTATACACACAGAAACCAAAAGGAACGGCAGATTTCTCAAAATGTAGGAGGAAAAAGTCGAATATTAGACTCTGAAATGTAGTGGAGTGAAAGGAGAAAGTCGCCCAGAACGGAGAAACTTCAGTAAAGTACTACATTGTTGATAAAGGTGGACAGTAACTAAGTAAAAGGTTGGCTACATTAGGAGAACATGGTTTACCTGTATTTAATAATAAATATGTAGATGTACACTGCAGAGACCAGCACGGCAGCATGTTGTTTTGGATGCTAAACAGTAGCAATGGAAGTTGATTTACTGGTCAACAGCAAAACCAGCATTTGCCATGTTTGGGATGCTGGTCAACCAGCATGATGGTGAGAAATCTGTTTTCTCCAATGTCTTGGTTAATTAGCTCTCAAATGAGGATCTATTTTGGTACAGAATCCTGTTGTATCAGTGCAGCCCTACCATCGTTATCCACCTGGAGGTCAGTTCTTTGTTGTGATGTAACACTGATCGGTGCTACAGGGGGCTATGCAAATAAAGTGGGACCATCACACAGTTAAACAGTAAAACGAAGGCCGTTACCTGGTCGAGCTTTTGACTTCACTGCGCCGCTGCAATATATAAGAAAAGAGAGGAAGAATAGCTCAAAGCTTTGACATGTACCTGCTTTATCACCACACCTGAGCCACTACACTTACATCATCTTCAAAACAAGGAGAGTACAAACTTACCGGCTTTGTTCGTCTGTAACTGAGCAGCTGTCTGGACGTTTGGCTGAGTCAGAAGAACAGATTACTTCCCTAAGACTGGTCATACGCGTGATGAAGCTTACACCAAGTCAGTGAGTTGTTTGGTCAGAATGTTCTGCTTGGTTTGACAGACTTACGTAGATTTTGGAGTAGATTCTCCTGAACTGAGGCTGATCTCACGACAGACCTGGTGGTGGTTGAGGCATCACTTGATTCCATGTCTGTTTCAAAGTATCGAGACGTTCAATTAAGTAAGGACGTTCAATTTAACATGCTAGTATTTTTGATAAATCCTGTAAAATTTAATATTAGTGTCTTTTTTTTTTTGGGCCCACGTTCTACACCATTTTTGTTTTTTACTTTTCCCTGTTATCTCCACTCGTAATGTTCGTGTGGTACCAAAAACACCAAAAAGGTCACTAGAAGTCACCAAGATCTTCCTAGGGTTTTTCTTAAACCCGTTTTTGAGAGAGGTCCTAAGAAAAGGTCTACATCAGAGTTATGACGTGTTCTTAAAGCACAGAGCTGTTCACACCTTGGTGATCTTGAGTGGTGTAGATACTAAGAACTATTACTTCTTACAGCTTCCATTGTTTTCAACTTGTTCTGCAGGAGTATTTTTCCGCACCACCCAGTTTCAGTCTTAGAAGTCGGTTTAGTATTTTCTGCCCCTCTTAAGCCGAAACCCATTCAGTGGTGTTGAGGTCTGGACTCTGGGGCGGTCAGTCCATTGTTCAGCTTCTTTGTTTGTGTCGGTCTCCTTTTCTCAGTGAGGTTCTTCTCGGTCGGCTACACATCCTTTCAGACCCACGGCGCTGAGTGGTCTCACAGTGGAAGGATGGACAGAAACCTGTGGATGGCTTTTTCCCCATCTGAAGCAGGTCTTCCAGGTTGTTGTTGGGAGTCTCTTTCTTTGTAGCTTTTAATAACTTTTTTTGAACTCTAGTTTTGGAAACTCCTTGTGTGTGTGTGTGTGTGTGTGTGTGTGTGTGTGTGTGTTTTTCTTTTTCCATTTTGGCTTCCGCATTCCTTACGCGAGTGGATTATTTTATGAGACCCTTATTAGTCCCACAATGGGGAAATTCCACCTCCGTGTTTAACCCATCCGTGCAGTGAAACACCACATACACGTTAGTGAGCACACACACACTAGGGGGCAGTGAGCACACTTGCCCGGAGCGGTGGGCAGCCCTATCCACAGCGCCCGGGGAGCAGTTGGGGGTTAGGTGTCTTGCTCAAGGACACCTCAGTCATGGACTGTCGGCTCTGGGGATCGAACCGCCGACCTTCTGGTCGCAGGACTAGTTCCCTGACCTCCAGCCCATTACCCATATCGCTCTCCCAAGTGATGGGTGGGGATACTCAAAACACTACACTCGAAAAATGAACTACTTATACTTGATGACCATTTTGAAGGAAACTAAATGAATAAAAAGTCTCTGATTTTGAAATTTTGTTTTATTGGGCCTTGTCCAAAAAGCAGCCCGGGCTCAAACACACAGCAACAACTTTCCTCATCACTTCAAAGTAAATGGAAGGATTTACACTACTGTAAGCTGTATAGATGATCATATGCAATTGCATCTATGGTTGTGACATCGCAACCATGATATCAAAATTGGCTGTTTTTTAGAGATTCTGAAGGGTGTGCATATTCTGCAACCTTAACAATACCAACATGCCTCAAACTCTTATTTCAAGTGAGAAAACGCAAGAAAAATAGTTTGTTCCGTGATATGGGCCCTTCAGCTCGAATAAAATAAAAAATGGGAAAATATTCATTCTAAGGAAAGTCTAGAAGCTCTTTCTAGCCTATAAAGTCATTTTCTAACCTTGAACATGAGCTTCTCCATCTGCTGAGTCAGAGAAATGTAGGTCAGACTGGTGGCCATCTTCACTAATCAGCAGCTGATCTTTAGAGTCTGTTCCCTAAGAGACATGAATGGCATGTTGGCAGTATCATCTCATCTCATAAAAGCCGCAAAACGTTTGTTTGTGGTTTATAACAGACCAGCACATTGACTTATTCTTATACAGAGCTGTTAAAGTAGTGGATTTTCTTTTGATCATGGTGTAATGTCCTTTCTGCCCCTAGTGGCCATTCCACTGGCAAAATGGAATATGACTTTACATTTTTATTAACGCAATCAAAGAAATGATTCCCCATTACTCCATTATCAGATTGACCACACACTTAAAAATGATGTCTCATCTTCAGTAGGGAAACTGTTCTATATAGATCCACAACCATTCAGAAAGAGTTAATTAGACTGATGGAGAATGTGCTGTAGATGGTTCTATATAGCACCAAAAAGGGTTCTTCTATTATGATGATGCCAGGCTTGTTACAATAGAAGAACCCTATTTGGAGCTATAAAAAGCCCTTTTCAAAGAGCTTCTATCTACACTGTATTTCCAGAAGTATTCGGTCATCTGGCTTCACACGCATATGAACTTGAGTGAGATCCCATTCTTAATCCATAGGGTTTAATATGATGGCGGCTCACCCTTTGCAGCTATAACAGCTTCAGCTCTTCTGGGAAGGCTTTCCACAAGGGTTAGGAGTGTTTATGGGAATTTCTGACCGTTCTTCCAGAAGAACATTTGCGAGGTCAGACACTGATGTTGGACGAGAAGGCCTGGCTCACAGTCTCCGCTCTAATTCATCCCAAAGGTGTTCTGTGGGGTTGAGGTCAGGACTCTGTGCAGGCCAGTCAAGTTCTTCCACACCAAACTGGCTCATCCACGTCTTTATGGACCTGCTTTGTGCACTGGTGTGCGGTCATGATGGAGCAGGAAGGGGCCGTCCCCAAACTGTTCCCACAAAGTTGGGAGCATGAAATTGTCCAAAATCTCTTGGTGCTGAAGCTTTAAGAGCTCCTTTCACTGGAACTAAGGGGCCGAGCCCAACTCCTGAAAAACACCCCCACACCATGATCCCCCCTCCACCAAACTTTACACTCGGCACAATGTAGTCAGACAAGTACCGTCTCCTGGCAACCGCCAAACCCAGACTCGTCCATCGGATTTCCAGACGGAGAAGCGTGATTGGTCACTCCAGAGAACACGTCTCCACTGCTCTAGAGTCCAGTGGCGGCGCTTTACTCCACTGCATTCCACGCTTTGCATTGCGCTTGATGATGTAAGGCTTGGATGCAGCTGCTCGGCCATGGAAACCCATTCCATGAAGCTCTCTACGCTGTTCTTGAGCTGATCTGAAGGCCACATGAAGTTTGGAGGTCTGTAGTGATGGACTCTGCAGAAAGTCGGTGACCTCTGCGCACTATGCCCCTCAGCATCCGCTGACTGCTCTGTCATTTTACGTGGCCGACCACTTCGTGGCTGAGCTGCTGTCGTTCCCAATCGCTTCCACTTTGTTATAATCCCACTGACAGTGGACTGTGGAATATTTAGTAGTGAGGAAATTTCACGACTGGACTTGCTGCACAGGTGGCGTCCGATCACGGCACCACGCTGGAACTCACTGAGCTCCTGAGAGCGACCCATTCTTTCACTAATGTCTGTAGAAGCAGTCTGCAGGCCTAGGGGCTCGGCTTTATACACCTGTGGCCATGGAAGTGACTGGAACACTGAACTCAGTGATTTGGATAGGGGAGTGAACACTTTTGGAAATATAGTGTAGTACTCTCTATAGCGCATCCTCCATCAATCTGAAAAATTTCCTTTACTAAAGAACCCTTGGAGAACCATCATTAAGTGTGAAACGCTGTGACTCTGAGCTGGTAGGGAGCAATGAGGGTGAACGGGGGGGGTTGAAAATTTAAGGGGCAACTGGTTTTCATACATGTGATTGGCATGTGAGTAACTTTGCTCTTGAAATAAATGACAGTAGTTTTAAAAACGTGATCTGTGTTTGAAAAGACGTTACATTTAGTTGAAAAGCATGCATGGCGATGAACATGCACTACAGAAGAAATCTGTTTCACACAACTTCGAGGTTTACAGGATGAAAAAAATCTTACATTTTACATTACAAATAATTTTACATTTTATTTTGAAACTTTACCTGAGGCACGACTGAAGACCTGCTCATGATCTTCATCCGGTTGTTTTCCAAGCAGTACTTCTGTGCTCGCCTCCTGTCTCGCTCCGCTCTCTTCTCCAGCGCAACATGGGAGGTGCTTAAGCTGTCCATGAACCTCATCATCAGGTCACAGATTCTGGAACCGACCTCCACAATGTCAGGGCGCAAATCTGGATTGGGGGTCAAACACCTGGCCAGTGGACAACAATAGCAGATTAACCAGTAAATATGATAAAAGACTTACATTACAAACGAAGTGAAAACGACACAAAATAATTAATTTAATGATATGAAAACCAAGATAGCTGTAAATCTTACCATTTTATCATGTCTGTGACTCTGTCTGAAAATACAGGGTCTTCCACAGGCTCAAATGCAGCTTCTACAATCTTGAAAGCATCAAAGTGGATTAAAGGCATGAAATACATTTGGCATTAAAAACTTTATATATATAAATGCTTTTTCAGTTAAATTCTGGTTCCATTCATTCACCTTAAAAGTAAGTAAAGTTTTTTGTTTTTTTTTATAAATAAATAAAAATGATCACTGGGGCAGTCGTGGGCTGGAGGTTAGGAAACCGACTCTGTGACGGGAAGGTTGCCAGTTTGATCCCAAGCGCTGAGCAAGTCCTTGAGCAAGACACCGAACCCCCAACTGCTCCCTGGGTGCTGCCCACCACTCTGGGCAAGTGTGCTCACTATTCGTGTGTGTGTGTGTGTGTGTGTGTGGTGTTTCACTTTATGGATGGGTTAAATGTGGAGGTGAAAATGAATTAAATAAGGGTCACTTATATATATATGCCGAAATGAGTTTCCTCCGCAGGGTGGCTGGACTCTCCCTTAGAGATAGAGTGAGAAGTTCGGTCATCCGGGAGGGACTCGGAGTAGAGCCGCTGCTTCTCCACGTCGAGAGGAGCCAGTTGAGGTGGTTCGGGCATCTGGTTAGGATGCCTCCTGGACGCCTCCCTTGGGAGGTGTCACAGGCGAGTCCACCTGGGAGGAGACCCCGGGGAAGACCCAGGACACGCTGGCGTGACTATATCGCCCAGCTGGCCTGGGAGCGCCTCGGAATCCCTCCCAGGGAGCTAGTGGAAGTGGCAGGGGAAAGGGAGGTCTGGGCTTCATTGCTCAGGATGCTGCCCCCGCGAAGATGATGGATGGATGGATGGATGGATGGATATATATATATATATGCGCCACAGGTTCAGCACATAGCCATGCAGTCTGAGAGAGTGGGTCGTTCTAAAGGGCTCACTTAGCGTGGTGCTGTAATAGGGTGCCACCACTGTAACAAGTCAGTTGGCCAAAATGCTGTTCCAGCATGACTGACTGAGCTCCAGTGCCCAAAGCAGCTCCATAAAGGAAGGTTTGTATGAGTTTGGTGTGGAAGAACTTGACTGGCCCTCACAGAGCCCTGACCTCAACCCCATTGAACACCTCTGGGATGAACTAAGGCGGAGATTGTGGGCCAGGCCTTCTCATTCATATGTGTTTCAATCAAAGAATAATTCCTAAAATTTTCATGCATCTAGCATAGAGTTAAAAAATATCCTGACGTCATTGTTACTATTTTGTAGCACATGCACTTATTATAGCTTCAATATCTGACACAAAGACAGAAGCCTAGAATTTTTCCACATCTATCCGACATCATAACGTTAATTCTTAAGCTTTTTAAACACTAGGATAAGTGTCTTTAGCTGGCATCTGGTTGCTAGTTTAATTAAAAATTTAACAAGATTTTTTTTTTTAAAACCATCCATACTGACGGTTTGTCTGGTTACCTTGGTGGCGAGGGAGAGCATGTTGGTGCTGTAGAAAGGAGGCCTGAGGGTGACCATCTGATATAGGATGCAGCCAGCAGCCCACACGTCAGCCTTCTCTCCATACGGCTCACTCTTTACAATCTCTGGACTGAACACAGGCCCACGTTCACTCTACACAATAAGACCACTGACATGCTTATAAAATCACTCCTAAGATGTCACTGGAAATGATGCCCGGTGTATATTCTGTCCCCTCAGAATGCTAGGACATAAAGGAATGGACGCAAGCGTGGCTAACGATGACTGGATGCTTATGGAGATGATGCTGGTTTGCATTATGTCACCATTATTGTTCAGTTATATCTATTCCATTAGGATCAATACAAACCAGGAGTACAGAATCGTCCCAACGACGGACATCAGCTTGCTCGTCTCTTGTTTCTGCTTTGCAAGGCCAAAGTCGGCTGCAAAACAAGACATGTTTAGTTATGTTTTAATGTGTTAATATGTTCCATGGCAACCTGTGGCTGTTTCACTGACTGATGGTGACTTTATCCCTCTCTCCGAGCATGATATTGTTGGGGGTAAGATCTCTGTGGACGATCCTCTTCTCCTTGTGCAGGTATCTCAACGCCAGGCACATCTAAGGAGGTGTCAGAACAAAATCCAGACATTCAAGTGGACAGTTGGACTGTACTTTATAATGGATTTCTCGTGTTATAAGGAATATGCAGTACATATCATATCAAGTCGGAGACCACCCTTCAGTTCTTTAATTTTCCAGTCAAAATTTCTATTGAGTGGTCATTTATTTCTCGCCGTCACGTCAGAAAATCACAGAAATCTCAACAAAAAAATAGACATTATATTTATTAGTAATTAGTGTGTACACTCTACCTTTCATTACAGCTTCAACTCTTTTTAGGAGGCTTGATTTTAAAACTTTCATAGAAATCAGCAGGGAGATTTTTCCACACCTACAAAGTTCTTAGAAAAGTCTTAGAAGTTGGTTTAGCATTTTCTGCTTCTCACAGTCCAAACTACCCCAAACACATTCAGTGGTGTTGAGGTCTGGACTCTGGGGTGGTCAGTCCATCGCTCAGCTTCTTTGTTTGATGAGTCCGTCTCCTTTTCTCAGTGAGGTTCTTCTTGATCAGCTACACGTCCTTTCAGACCCACAGTGCTGAGCGGTCTTCTCACAGGATGGAGGAATGATGGCTGTGGATGTTTTCAGTTTTCTCCTCTCAAAGATAAAAGCTTTAAGTGCTGTTTATCTGATGGGGCAGTTTGATGGTCTACCAAAAACTTTATATTCAGGGTGATTTCAAAAAGGTTTTTTTCAAAATGATTGATTTCTCCTGTAAATCATCACAGATCAGTGCAGTGAGCTGTAAACGGTGTAAATGAGCATAAAGTTTATGTGATTCTACAAGGTCTCAGTCTGAACCTCCTCCAGCTGGACGGACGACATCAACACCACAGTCAAACTCATCCCAGACTGGACTGAGCGAGTCGGGCGTCGCTGCTCTCACGGGTCTTTCAGTGGGATTTCGGAGATCATCCAGTGCTGTGGAACCAGCGCCGAACGCTCTGAGCTGCTGGAGCTTCACTGCTGATGAAAATCCCGCTGCTCAGTTCTGACGGATTCACTCTTATTGACGTGGAGAACGCAGAACGTTCTGCTCAGGGGTCTCAGCTCCTCTCAGACTGAAGGAGCCAGTCAGAAACTCTATGACCCCCTCTTACAGTTGGAGTGTGATTGGTTCCTCGGCGCCTCACGGTTGTAAAAATATGCCGCTTTGAAATTGAATGAATCCTTTGAATCGCTCTGTATATAACGGCTATTTTGATTGGAAGTCAAATAAATGAAGGCTGCTCTCTGACATGTGTAGTGCTTTAAGTGCTAGATAGCAAGTATTCAATTACCTGAATGAAGATATTCCACACTCTGTCTTCAGTGAACGTCTGCTGCTTTTCTTTGAGTGAGCTGAAGTGGTCAGCAAGTGGTGCACCTTCCACAAGCTCCATGACGATGTACAACCTGTCACCTGAAGTACATAAAATCAAACTACACTGGGGACAAAATAATTTTTACAAAGTTTAAAGGTGATTCTTATTGGCTAAATGGGTATTTGACAGTGTTCATTGAATTAAACAAAAAATATGGAATTTAATTTAAATATGCAAACTATTCAAAGCCTATTTAAAATCCAAAGAGGGGGGGGGGGGTACTCACATTCTAAAAATGTCTTGAAGTATTTGACAATGTTTGGATGTGCCATCTAAAAAACAGGCTATCATTAGTGTTATCAATGTCAAACAACTGCGCTAGTACAGCGCTGTGTGAAAGATTCAGACGTCTAAGCAAATGTTTAAACAACTGACCTCAGCAGTGAGTTTATCACCATATACATTAGAATAAAGTCGTATTCATAATTCAAATAAACAGAAAAACAATAAACAGTAACAAGAATTTCTCGGGTCCAGATTTTTCCTGGACACCTTCACAGCCGCCACAGAGACTCGTTAATATCATCAATTACATCATGAGCTCAATTTACTGAGCACTGATTGGTCAAACCAGGAGCTGCTTTATAACTACATATAATACTGGACTTCCTCGAGGAGCGGCTTGGAGATGGGGAAACACACACACTAACATCCAGAAGATCACTGTTTATTATAATACTATATATAATTACACACACACACAAATTTCATATATATAATCATAATTAATTAATATTCTAGAAATTTGGTTTATTCAAATATTAACATTTCTCAGCAAATAAACACAAACTACACACAGATTTTGAAAATGTGTCTCGGGTGCCTGAGACTTTCGTACTGTACTGTGTATTGGCTCCTAACTTTAGTCCTGAGATGCTCTGAAGCACCACATATTATGAAGCACCACATTCGGCACAGGAGAAGCTTCTTCATTAGTTAATGAGCCAAACCGGCAGTGCTAGATAAAGGACCAAAGAATGCAGTGAATCCATATAAACACAGGAGGGCAGTAAAGCTCCAGAAGGGTTAATCATCACAGTCAATGCAAACACAGGGAGTCTACCTGCTCTTTGATTATGGTGAGCTCAGACACAATCTTCTCCACGTTGCTGTCCCTGGATTTCTTGTCATTTCCAAAAGCTGGGTTGTGGAGGTTGACCTCCTTCAGTGCCAGACAGTTCTGCGCCCCCTGTTTACGGACCTTTAAACACAAACCCACCATACCAACCAACAGAAACCCCTCAGAAACCTTTACTTCACAATGATCGCTGATCCAGAGGAAACTTGGGCCCAGTCCCATTTCACCCCTCGCCCCCACCAATGAGCCCTCACGTCCAGCGGTGGGGTGACCCAATGTTTATTGAGCTAGAGGGGGAGGGCGAAGTGTTGGGGCTACATGCTCCTCCAAACAGAGTGACAGCCCAGCAGTGTTGATGCCTGAAGCACCAGAATGTAATAGCTGCACCATTTAAGGTGGAACGGGAAAATTCAAACAAGGTGTGGGTGAGGGGTCGGGGTAAAAAGAAGAAATGGGACTGGACCCAAGTATCATTTTGAAAGTAATCTTCTCCTGTGAGTTCTGGGAAAAGCAGTTTAGGCTGTACGACTGATAAAAGATGGGCTTTACCTTGAAAACACTTCCGAAGGCTCCACTGCCCAGGTGGTCCAGAATGGAGTAGCCATTGATCACTTTAATAGGTGGCCGGTTCTGGTTCACTGCCTCAATTCTCTCCCTCAGTCCATCCAATTCTTCATTCTACAGATGAGAATAAAGCATTTAGACCCGGAAAATAAAGGTGCAAAAAGGGCTTTTTGGGTGGATGTTATGGACGAACCACTTTCGGCTCACTAAAGAACCATCCTTGTAAGTGAGATGTGAGCGTGAGGACCTTTTTAACAGGATAAAAAACCTCTATGCAACCTAAAGGTTCTATTCCAACAGACCTTGTTGTGTGTTGTTTATTATTTTGCAGTCAGCTAATGTATGTATGTATGTATGTATGTATGTATGTGTGTGTGTGTGTGTGTGTGTGTGTGTGTATATATACATACATTGTGTGTGTGTTCATTTAAATTTGTACAACAAAATGATACAGAACAACTGAAAAGATAAACACCACGAAACGTAGACTTCTAATTAAATACTGAGTTAAAGGGAGACGTTTTTAGCTGATTCTTAAAAGTCAGCACTGAGCTTGACTGTCTAATAAAAGGTCAGTTGAGTTTAATTTAGAAGCAGAAAAACTGAACGAGTCTCAAGTTTTCTGTATTTTACAGAAGGTTTTAGTAGAAGGCCAGAATCTGCAGATCTAAGACCAGGTGCTGGAACATAAACAGACACACTCTGACGTAAGTGGGTCCTTTAGGGCCTTTTAGAGTCTTAAAAACTAGTAGCAGAACTTTCAAATCTTTCCTGAATGATACAGGTGACCATTAGCTTTTCAAAATATAGCATAAAAATGATCAGACTAGTTCACTGACCAGTTAGCTTTACTTAATTTAGCTGCTGACCAGCTCCCAGACAGCGGATTTGATATGGCTCAAACTTGGGCCACTTCTAAATGCCAGATGTGGCCCACACACCATATGGAATGATGGCACAGAAGTGGGCCAGATGTGGCTGCCAGAACCCAGTTTACTGCCATTACAGGGTCACATCTCAGTCACCACCACTACCAGAACTGCCCTGCTGGGTGGGAATGCTGCACAGCGAGACGGGGCTCAGGGAGAGGTGGTGTTCAACACTCTTGTGTTATGGCGTTGATGGGATTGGAACTCTGTGATGATTTCCTGATAAATGAGCAAACGCTCAGCCCGCCGCACCTCTCAGGTTCTTCTGTTTATAAGCCTACATGTCCAAAATGTGCACTACACTATGCTTCTGTAGTAAGTCTAATACTGCACTTCTAATACTGCAACATCAGCTACTCAGACTGTACTTCACCCCACATTTCACAAAGCCTTCTGGTTTTTCAGGGGAATTTCAGTGAGGCTGATCTTATTTGGTCAATTCTATGCACAGGAGAATCAGCCTGTGGACACATGCATATTTTGACCCCTTAATAACCTCATAATTTAGAAGATCTAGTGAGAATTACTATTCTATTCTATTCATATTTCCCATAGATGAAAAAGGCTTTGACCATGTGTGCCTTATGTGCATCATAAGTTCAGAGATCTTATCCAAGGCAAGGACCATTTAGGAACCTTTTATTTTTAAGTGTGCAGTAAATAGTTGTCTATAAATTTTAGGCAATACAAAGATTTGCCATGTCTATTAGTGCATGCATGACAGAAGTGCATGTGTGATATTGCTTCTATTCATGAAGGGTGGAGGATGCAAGCGAATCAAGTTTACCGAAAGCAATGACGTTTTTTCCTGCAGAGGTTTGTACGCTGAAATGTCTCTCACGTAATGTCCGATATCGATAAACGTCTCGAACAGTTCTGGTGGGAAGAGCCTTTACAAGCAAGGTTCATGGTCAACAGTGCAAAGTGAGCAGCATGGATCAAAGTCGAGAGCCAGCACAGTGTATCACTTGTACCTTTTGAAGAGATGCCGGTTGCGTTCCATGCTAAAAAGGAAGCGGAGGGTCCTGAAAGCGTAACACTTGGAGAAAGAAAGTGTTTTATGATTACGTCCACCATGAAAACAACCAGCAAACATGCATCTCGAAGCACTTTAGGGAAGCATTCCACTGATTTTTCAAAATGCCTGCATGACTAAGAGCCATTCGGAGCGGCTTGGTGTGAAACGCTCCGTTCTGGAGAAACTTCCCAAGTCAGAACTGTTCACAGTGGTGGTGATGGGAACCAGACGTCCACCACTAAATGAAAAAAGAATTGGTTATGAATTCACTGCCTGCTGTCTGTGACGCTGTTTAATGAGAGTTTTGAGATTTTTGGTCTAAATTATGTTTTTTTTTAAATTATTAATTCATGGTGGCGGGATGTGCAGGGCGTCCCCAAAGAAAAGATCTACCACTATTTTGCCATCAGTGTTCCTTATAAACTCAGGAGACTCGTGTAGGTTCACTGGTGGTTTTGGATAGTAAATAAACATTGGCTACATTTGTGCTGTAGATATTGTGACCCCTGCTTCCCATCACTGCCACTGTAAAGACATTTGCATGCTTCTCAACTTAATTATGCAGAAATTTTAAAAAATTGGTGGAATTCCCTTTTAAGATGTGTCCTTCAAGTTCAAACATGTCAACGCTGCAGCCGTCTACATAGCACACAGTACAGGGGCATCATTTAAGGCCACGTCCACATTTTTAAAGTCTCAGTATCTCAAACTATGAAGATATTAATGGTAGATGTGGCTCAATGCATTATGCATGCAATGGTCAGTCTGGAGGCCTGTTTAAATTAAAAAGCAACCACCCTGACAAACAATGCAATTAAAAAATTATTTTTTAAATTGACATTATTTTTACACTATAATACTCTCGGTTTACCTGTAGTGATGCTGCCTTTGGTCCTGTCGCTGAGCCTTGGGGCAGGATCATTTTACCAATTACGTACACCCCATTCTCCTGAGGCAAGAGGAGAGACGACACATCAGCGCACTGAAACATGTGGGAATTGGACTGAGCAGATAAAGAAATGTGTCCATCTTCTGAGCTGAATTGATCCATGTACCTGCACCACAAGGTGGGCCGCAGTGTCGTCCAGCACCAGCTCTGTTACTGCTGCGCAGCACGCTGGTGGCAGAGAGCAAGAGCGGAGCAGGTTTAGCTGAACTGCGTACAACTGGAAGCTTAACTAGGATTCACCACTAAAGACTCTAGATTTGACCTGGACACCTCGGAGACTCGACTTGGACTCGCACCTCAGGAACTCGAGACTTGACATGGACTCTGCCTCAGAAACTCAACGCTTGACTTGCACTCAGCGACTCGAGATTTGAGTCAGACCCACTAGTGGCATAAGACTCTACATAAGGCTGACATTTCAGTGACTTGAGACTTGATTTAGTTTCACTTAAGAAATTTGAGACTTGATTTAGACTCATACCTCAGCAAACTGAGACTTGAGTCAAACTTGCACCTCAAAGACTTGAGTTAATATGGATTTGTACCTCTGGGACTCAAGACTTGATTTAGACTCTCACCTCAAACTCAAGACTTGATTTAGACTCAGTCTTCAGCGATTTGAGTCAGACTCACATAGAAGACTTTATTTGGGCTCACGCCTCAGCAAATTAAGACTTAATTCAGACTCACACTTAAAAGCCTTGAGACTTGATTTGGTCTCACCTCAGAGACTAGAGTCTCAAATCACACTCGCACCCCGGAGACTTGCGTAAAGTCACTTTTGAGTGTCCCTCATAGAAAAGCGCTCAAGACAAACGCAGCCCTCTCTACAAATAACAATATAGAGTCCAGATACTGTCTCATTTAGCCATGGACACAGGAGAGGCGAGGCCATGCAGTGCGGTGACAGTAAGGAAGACTTAAATGTATAAATAAATTGTGGTTCAGTGGAATGAATGAGGATGTGCCTGCATGTTATTTGAGCTGTGATGGTTTTTGGAGAAGTTGGGCGGTTTTCGTGACATACAGGAAACATGTGGTTAGATGTGACCTGCCTGCTTCTGAGCTGGATCAGCTAACAATGAGTTCTCTGTGCTTCTGGTTCAATGCAAGAGCCTTCATCTACAGCACTGTTTCCCATGTGCTCTTCTGCACCAACACCACAGTAATAGCTTGAAGAAAAGCTTTTACTGAGATTCTCTTTTGATTGAATCGATGCTTGTCCTAATTATTCTTCCCTTCACAAGCTGAGCAAGAAAACCACAAATGGAATTCTGCCAAAATAGTGCTGTATGTGCTCGTGCTTACCAGCGTAGAGAGACACGGTGTTCTCCTCTGCCTCCACTGAACTCAGCTCCTCAGACACGTGGGGTCTGTGCAAGCGGCCAGCAGCATTAGCACTAGACAGGGTCTCTATGGACGAGCGGTCAGACACATACACTCGCTCTCTGGGGAGAGAGGCACATACAGATTTTAGACTTTATAGGTGCTGTACATGTATTTCCACTCAAACCACTAGTTATTTATTTTAGAAGATATGAGGTGTAAGATTTGGACGTTTTGCACAATGAAGGGGAAGGTCAAAGCAAAATAAGTGAGAAACAGCAGTTTCCAAAAAAACATTAAAACCATGATAGCCAATTTTTAAAGATCAGAGCATGAACTTCGTCTCCTCTGCAGACCAGCTTCTGCTCCGCCGTGTCGAACGGTATAAACTCTCACTGACGCGACGCACAAGCAGAACGGGCTTAAACTTTCCGATAGGGAATGTAATCGGATACAGATTATTTACAGGATTACCCACCTCGATCAGTCGGATAGAAATTGTAGTCCGAACGGCCTCAATCAGACTAGACTATTCCGACTGAGATGCTTACATGGACGTATTTTATTCCGATTGAGCTATTATTCGGATTATTAACAGATTATTAGGCTGCATGTAAACGTGGCTACTGCTAGACAGAGTCTATTTAAGAGATGTCCAGTTTCTACAGGGCTGGCAGTTATCAAGCCTGTGTGTGTTGTTTACTTGATACCGATTATCAACTGAATTTGGTTCACTGGCTGATCGAGTAACTAATGGGGCTTCTACTTTTGTTCAGACCCGTTGGTGTTGGATACGTTTTTTTGTGTTCTTCAGTCAATGAAGCGATAAAGTACAAACTGTACTTTAGGTTTAATCAGGTTGTCCTTGTCTTATGTTCAACTCTGTTTAAAAATCTGAAACATTTATTTCTGACAAATATACAATCAGTATTAATACATTTTCACAGCACTGTGTAAACCGTCAACCTACGTGTGAACACAGCTGGTCATGTTGTTTCACACGATGATTAAATTTAAATACTTAGACTCTCTAGCACTCTTTAACACCTCTTTACCCCAGTCGTCATGATCGGTCAGTTTCTGACCACAGGACCTCTGTTCAGTTACATATACAGATGGTTAACTACTCTCAGCAGTGACACTGGCGTAGTCCCACAACGCTGCTCTTGGCTGCATATCAGCTCAGCACAGGCTGCATAAAAACCACAGCCTGACCACGTTTGAGACACACACACTCGACTACGTCAGTGTCACTGCTGAGACTGCTGACAGTCCGTGACTGAGGTGTCCTTGAGCAAGACGCCTAACCCCCAACTGCTCCCCGGGCGCTGCGGATAGGGCTGCCCACCGCTCTGGGCAAGTGTGCTCACTGCCCCCTAGTGTGTGTGTGTGTGTGTGTTCACTAGTGTGTATGTGGTGTTTCACTGCACGGACGGGTTAATGGGAGGTGGAATTTCCCCGTTTGTGGGATTAAAATGTATCACTTAATTTAAAATAGGACCGTGAAATGTAGCAGTTTTGCATGTATTTGTAAATACATAAATATGAGCAGCCACTTCATTAAGTGCACCTCCTTACATCTATATTTTTTGTTCATTTTATCAGCTCCATTTACTGTAAAGGTGCACATTGTAGTTCTACAATTATAGACTGCAGTCCACCTGTTGGCCTTCATTCACCCTGTTCTTCCAAGGTCAGGACCCCACAGGGCAGGTATTATTTGAGTGGCGGTTCATTCTCAGCACTGCAGTGACACTGACGTCCTGGTGGTGTGTTAGTGTGTGTTGAGTGGATCAGACACAGCAGTGTTGCTGGAGTTGGGCACTATATGAGCAATAAGTATAGAATAAAATCTAGCTGATTTTAGCTAGAGCGCGAAATAATAAGAACATCTACCAAACGTTGATTCCTGAGAAGAAACCAGTGTCTCCATTAACATCCAACGTATCTGTTAGCTCTAGTGTTAGCTTATTGGCTCATCTGAAGAGGCAGCCTCCCTCAGCTGGTTTTGAATAACAAACAGGGTTGGACAGTAACAGAGTAAATGTAATTTGTTACTGTACTTAAGTAGTTTTTTTCTGTATCGGTACTTTACTGAAGTTTCTCCGTTCTGGGCGACTTTTTCCTTTCACTCCACTACATTTCAGAGTCTAATATCCGACTTTTTCCTCCTACATTTTGAGAAATCTGTGGTTCCTTTTGGTTTCTGTGTGTATAAAAACGTAACATGTCAAAACGAAAGAAGCGCAAAGCCAGAGCACCAATCAGGGCCCAGCGGTCACTTTGTTTAGAGCTGGTTTTGACCTGTTGGTCAGACCGACCCAGTGCAGCACGCGGTTCAACGTCAGCGCAGCAGCGTAAAACTTTGGGAGAGTCTGTTCAACATAAATGATGAACTAACCTAACTTTGTGTAAATAGAGCTCAATATAGAAATATGTCCACATATGCAGTCGAGACTGACGCGGCTTTTTTCTGAATTTCTACAAACACCATTTCATTTTATAGTAAATGAGTTTGGGCTGGTTTATGTTTATGAACAGACGCCTACAGATCAACATAGTAAAGGAGCTCATCTGTGATCCTGAGTTTAAAGCCAGTTTTTATTCAACTTAAACTTGGAACTAAGTTGTAAATAAATCTGAAACTGAAACTTTGCTTGTGTGTAAAAAGTGATTTCAGAGCCACTCGGTTCTCCCTGATGGAAACTGTTTACCTTCAGTGTTTTGTGCTTCTGATCATTTTAATAGACGTCAGCGTCACTAATTAATGACGTTCTATTAAAAGACTGGTTTACCAAGAGAGACGCTGGAGGACTTTCACCTGAAATGAGTTCATGAAGCCAGTCTGGTTATAAAAATGATAACAGGACATCAGAGCCAGAATTACTCTTTTAGTACTTTTACTTTATACTTAAGTACATTTGAAGGGAAATACTTTAGTACTTTTACTCAAGTGGAGGTCTAAAGGGAGGAACTTCTACTTTTACTGGAGGAATATTTTACCTTGGGGGTCTCGACTTTAACTCAGGTACATGATTTATGTACTACGTCCAGCTCTGATAACAAAGTCCAGTGGTGTGCCTCCTAAAACAGTTGCCATTATCTAAAAATTCAGCCCATTGTCCTGGGTTAATTTTGGAAAAAGTCAGATTTCCCCATTTTGTAGTTGCTGTTCCCTTTCCTGGTTAACCAGACATCTGTGCAATAAATCTTACGGTTATTTGAATATCAATATTAGTTGTACTGCGCATCCCTAGTCATAAACAGCAAGCGTAATGAGGAAGTCTACTTAAGATTACTGAAAATGTTCATTTTTTGCATAATTCCATTACTAAAGTCATTCAGAGTGGTTTGATGTGAAATGATTCATTGTAGAGAAACTTACAGACTCGGGTTTCTTTACAGTGGTGGTGGTAGGAACCAGGGGTTGCCATGACTACAACACTAATATGCCATTTCTCTTACTACCAAAAATCACGAGGGACCCTACATGTGTGTTCTTAGGTTTTAGATGCAGTGTTTATGACGGTAAAATCTGAATCTAAACATTTTTAGGGGGATTATTTTCCCTTACAACACCCTGCATGTATCCCTCCATGAATTTGATTGAAACTGGTGGATTAACAAGACGCGTTTAGGCCAAATCAGTGTCTCATCAGGCAGAGTTTCCATAACCATCTTGTATAATGACTTTCTGTGACGGAGTTTTTAGAGGCATTGAATCCTTTAGATATTTGGTTGCTATTAGCACCACTGTGAAGAGTACTGACTCGAGTTTCTCTAGAATGAAGCCTTTTATATCAAACCGCTGTGAACGACTGCATCTTAATCATTTTATTCAGCATAAATTCTTAAATGTTCATTAGCACGATGTTAATTACTAAGGTAACTCATACACAGTTCTGGAAGCAAAAGAGGAGCTGTGCTGACCCGTGCAGGATATGCAGGAGCTGCTGGACTCCACCCCAGGCACGGATGAGTGCGCTGGTGTGCGGATCCTGGCACAGCTGGACCAGCACCCACACCGTGCTCCACAGCAGCTTCAGGTCATCCGCATGGAGCATACTCAGCAGCACAGGAACCCCCTCACACTGACACACCTGCTCCCGCACACACGGCACCGGACACAGCAGCCGCAGCAGCTCCGCACTCAGCCTGAAGGGGGCGCACAAACACAGCTACAGTCGTATGCAAGAGCTTAAATACCTCCCGTCGATGAGTTCAGCATATTAGGAAAAAATAAAACGCCAAAATACACAAATAATACAAATATAAATTACACCATAACTTTTGAAAAGGACACATTTTAGGTTTTATTATTATTTCCCCCCAATATTTTAAATGAAGATGATCCATATTGTGCATCGATGTTGATTGTTTAACTGTTTACTCTCATCAACTTACAACAAAATCCTATGGATGATATGGGTGCTTATAAAGTGGTGTAGAAATGCATTGATGCATCATAACATGTTGATCTGAAGGTGGCAAGCCAACTGCTTTATTCTTTATAATCATAATTATTCATCACCACAGTCTTATCAACATAATTGGCTCAAAGGGATTTATTCTGAAGAATCTGGATCAAGACAATTAGTGCATATGTTAATGTATTAATGAGACAGAAATGAATGAAAAATCAATCAAATCTCGTAAGCTGTTAGAGAATTCCGCTGATTTTTCACCAATTTCTGCAAAATTATATTGCAGAGAACAAAGTCATTCAGCAGTTTGATGTAAAGTGCACTGTAAAGAGCCTTAGCCTTCACTTTTTAATGGTGATTTAATCTACATCTTCAAAACTATCTTAAAACAATGTCTCAGGCTTCCATGAGATGTTCTTCATAACCATTTTATGCGAGGACCTTCAGTAAGGAGCTTTCAGTGGCATTAACCCCCTAAAATCCCAGGCTTATTATTCAGTAACTACAGGGACTTTAGGGTAAACAGGCTGAGCTGTTCTTAGGTGACAGAAGTGTGTAATAAAGCTGTGGGCCTGGTGGGGACACTGGCCATTTAAGGGGTTAAACTCTTCAGACGTCTGGTTCCTATCACCACCACTGTGAACAGTTCTGACTCAGTTTCTCTAGAACTAGGCGTTTCACACCAAAGCACCATGAATGACTTTGTTTACATCTTAATGACTTAATTACGCTGAACTTTTGAAACAATGGAATACAGCTACTGCAGAAGCGATGACAGTGTTAGTAGTGAAGTGTAGAGCTCAAATACTGAGCTACAACAGACATGTTTTAGTTTTTGTGCACTATCATGACAAAAAGTGAGAATAGAAAGTGGATGGAAGCACCGATTTAACTTTACACAGCGTTTCAGCTGTTTAATGTAAGAGCACCATATTCCGGACAGTTTTTCCGGCACTTTTCCCATTTCAGTAGTTATTGCAAGTCAAACAGGGTGTAATGACTGGACTCTGCAAAATCTGTCTAGCAACCAAGATGCACTTTGACTGGTCACATTTGGGCCAATACTTTTAAAAAAATAAAACAGCGTCATCCATGTCACCAGTTTGTACAGTCAGAATTCCGTATGCCAGCTCCCACAGAAGCAGCAGTTTTCCCTACACTCTTTTCCCTGTGTTTTATTTTAAGTTTTATGAAATTTAATTGCATAAAATATAAATGAACTGATTGTAAAATTGAGTTATTCTAAACAATATGCGCAGTGAATGAGGCGACCCTGGGAAAAAGCCCAGTAAAGTGGGGTGGTGGTGTGAAGCTGCGGAGCTGAGAGGGTCTGCGGGGGTCATGGAGCTGACGGGATAAACTCCCAATAACAGCTTGGTGTTAAACACACTGCGCTTCATGGTGATGATCCATCGTTTAATGTTCGTTTAAGGGTTAAATCTGATGTTTAAACGAGCTAAAGTGCATTTTAACTGGGTATGAAAGTTTCCCCACCTGTCCTGTTCGGGATGGTACCGGGGGTCCGGTCACTATTTCTACAGATTTGATGCCCAAACCCAGCGCTGATGGTCTTGCCAATCGATTTGATGGAAAAAAGGATATATAACAATGTCTCAGATGTTTCGTTGACAAATGTCAAGAAAGTGGTTTTTATTACACAAACAGGAGAACCTGCAAGTGTACGGAATACCGAAGTGTACGGAATACCGAAGTGTACGGAATACTGAAGTGTACGGAATACGGTGCTCTTACGTTATGTGGTGTAGCCCTGCTTGCTGCTGCTCACATCAGTCTCTGTCTTTGTACAACAGGCCAGCGATTTCTGTGATATTCCTGTTTTCAGAAGAAAGAAGGAGTTTTATATGTGGAAGGAATTTGGTAGACGTTGTTTAGCTGTAGCTAGTCAGCTGCGCTAGAAGCCATTCCTAACTAGCCATATTCCCAAACAAGGAAGCGCTCTTTGATCAGCTGCTGGGACCAGCCGGCTAAGGGATAAGCCAGCTACAGGATGGCAGCGACTTCTGTGACTTAAACGCAAACCAACACTTTTATATGTGAAGTCTATTTGACCAACGAGGTCGGCTAGCAGGCCAAATTCAAATTCAGCTCCATTCACTCCAATTCACTGAGGACTCGCTCACGGGCGCCCTCTGCTGTTCAGCAGTCCTGCTTCTGATATAATGTGGGAAATAGGAAGTGGCCAGGGTCCTCATAAACCGTCTCTGGCAGCACTTCGGAAAACATCCACCTTTAACTGCGGCTCCTAGCTAACTCGTATCTTACGAGTCTGTAAAATTCATACTACATAAAAGTCCTTCTTTCTTCTGTCTTGTAGAAAGACACAGAGGCTGCTTGATGTGACAGCATCTCAGTTAAACCAGTGCCACGTCTTATTCTCGCTGTGTGTCACGACAGTGCAGGAAAACGTACACATGTCTGTTGTAGCTCCATCTCTGAGCTTTATAGTTCACTACTAAAACATTTCAATCGCTTCTGCAGCAGCTGTAGGGAGCGGAAGTGAGTTTTACCCTTAAAACCCGAACTAATCACGAGTCTTGTGAAAAGGGCCCATCTGGTGGAAAATGCACTTGTTAATTTTACCTTTTTGATAACATGTCATATTCCTGTAATATGATAAGAAGGTTCTCCGCAACAGACAGCTCTCCGATCTTCTCTCGGCACTCGGGGCTAAGAAAAGAGATTCAATCGATCAACATCAGTCTGAAACGACCCGTGCCACATTTTAAACGGATTATATTTAAGGCATACCCGTCTGCTACAGTAGTGAGGGCCAGGAGAGCACCTAACAACACATTACTGTCCCGTGCAGAGAGGAGCTTCACAAGAGTCTGTGGACAGAAAGGACGAACTCGTGAAGAAGCATTTGTAGTGAGCTTTATTGTGATTGGCCTTATGTGGTGGAGTGTGTTTACCATTATTATGTGGTGGAGTGTGTTTACCATTATTATGTGGTGGAGTGTGTTTACCATTATTATGTGGTGGAGTGTGTTTACCATTATTATGTGGTGGAGTGTGTTTACCATTGTGCTGTGGTGGTGTGTGTTTACCATTGTGCTGTGGTGGAGTGTGTTTGCCATTGTGCTGTGGTGGTGTGTGTTTGCCATTGTGCTGTGGTGGTGTGTGTTTGCCATTGTGCTGTGGTGGTGTGTGTTTGCCATTGTGCTGTGCTGGAGTGTGTTTGCCATTGTGCTGTGGTGGTGTGTGTTTGCCATTGTGCTGTGGTGGTGTGTGTTTGCCATTGTGCTGTGGTGGTGTGTGTTTGCCATTGTGCTGTGGTGGTGTGTGTTTGCCATTGTGCTGTGGTGGTGTGTGTTTGCCATTGTGCTGTGGTGGTGTGTGTTTGCCATTGTGCTGTGGTGGTGTGTGTTTGCCATTGTGCTGTGGTGGTGTGTGTTTGCCATTGTGCTGTGTTTATCTTCTCAGTGATGAATCGTTTGGTCGTTCTGTCTGTTCACTATATATTCTATCTCCAAAGGTTTGTAGACACTCCTTCTAATGTGCTGTCTAATATTATTCTAAGGTGGACCAACTGCTGACGCAGATTACTGCACTATCTCTACGGTAAGCATTGCCAAGGCATATCATTTGCAACTGAGAAATATTAATATATAAAGTGAGAGTCCACAGTGTAGTGTGATAACACCTCGTTTACAGCTGTCACTGTAAATATGCGCCAAATGGCTAAATAGGGTTTTTTTTGTACAGTTAATCCTCCTCTGGAACATTTATAACCTTATGAGCATCACATTCAATCACCCAGATCCTCTGGTCTTCAGTTATGGACAGTTTCTGACACATGTCTACATGGAAAAAGGAAGAGAAAGTAAAGTTAGTGGAGAGAAAATGGTTTCGGTGTTTTGCTCATGTACACTGATGTGGTAATGCCATTATTTTTGTGACTCACGCATCATAGTCACCAGCTGCTCTGTTTCCAGTGCTTGGTCCCCGTTCTCCAGATATGCACCGGCCACCGAGTCCATGTACTGAAAAACATCAAATGTGTGTTTGATGTGCACATAAAAACATTTCCAAACGCCAGAAATGAAATATGTGTGAATATGAAAACTGTTCTCACTTTTGCGAGATTAAGATTCAAAAACGTACCATTCACTCTCCAGTTCATACATAGAAACTAAGCTGCAAAAATGTCCACTATTTTTGTGATATGAAAACCGACTTATTGACCTACATCATACGGACAAAAGTACTGGGACACATACATTACACCCACAGGAGCTATTTTGGCTTCATGGCTAAGCTTCTGTTGCTCCTGGGTGCTTCCATTTCACAATAATAGCACTTACTGTTGTCTGGGGCAGATCTAGCGAGGCAAAAATTTCACAAACTGACTTGTGGCAGAGGTGGCATCCTATGATTAGCATGACCCATTCTACCACCAGTGTTTGTCTATCGACACTGCAAGGCAATGTGCTTAATTTGATCCACCTGTTAGCAATGGTAGCTGAAACACCTAACCTTAGTAGTTAGGAGGTGTGTCCCAATACTTGTGTCTATATGGTGTAAATCCATTTTAACGGGCATTATAAGGTGATTCAGACTGGACTACTTTTGAATCAACTGCTAATCAGTTTAGAGGACATTTGCATATCGATGTTGTCTGATCAAACCCTCATATCTCCAAACTGGTAACTTTACAGGAGAAGGTATAAACTTACTCTACTGTTAATGTAAGTCAATGGAACCAGATGTTTTTCCAAGTCATTTTAGATCACTTTGGTTGGTCCATTTATCAGGAAATTTACACATAATATACAGGACCAGAGGTACTATCAGGTCATATCAAAACCTGAAAAACGGCAAAAATGGAGATGCAAGGTTTTGTTCCGACTACAGCGATATATCAGACTGAGGGGCACCGTAATAAAACAGCCTGTTCATGATTGAGGTTGGAAATGGGCTCTTTAATATTTTTACTGAGTGCATCGGCATATCATAATTTACGGTTTACCTTTACAAGGTGACTTAATCCATTGAGATCATAGAACACTTTCTGAAAAGAAAATAAGAATAAAAAGGACAAAGAGACAATTAGGCTTCAAGACCTTTTTAGTAAGTAAGTGACTCTTTTTTAATCCCACAAACGGGGAAATTCCACCTCCGCATTTAACCCATCCGTGAAGTGAAACACCCCCCCCGCCCCAGTTCCCTAACCTCCAGCCCACGGCTGCCCCCCAAACACAGACATAATAATGAAAATTTATGGGCATAGACAAACTGCACATAAAAGACGTTAAACCAATGTTTGAGGTATGATATAGAGATAAGGGCAAGTTAAACCTGGTAATGATGCTCTCTTATTAACAGTCTCAAGCAGATGAGAACTCTGAGGACATTTTCAGGTGAAGAACGCTCCAGCCACTCACTGCAAAATAAAAGAAGAAATAATTGTGTTCAAATTTATGAGTATTTGTGTTCAAGACCCCCATTTGAAGTTGCTGTTGTACCAAAATCTTCATAACTTTTTAAAAGAAGGCGCAAATTTAACTTTTAGGGCCCGTCTTTATGCAAAAAACGAATTATCTTGCTTTTCTCAATGAAACTCTTTGATGTAGGATATAAACACTGTTGAAATACTGTTCACTCCTCAGTCCATATAGTCCATATCTGTAAACTAAGCTTTCTAAAATTTGCTATATTTGTGATGTCACAAAATCTATGTTTACATACATCCACAAATTCAGCAGTTTAGCCCCACCCTTTCACGCTGAGGTTATAAGGAATGTTTCAGCTCGGCTTGCTTTTTGAATAAAGGGCAGCCAATCAGAACAGAGTTCATTTACATGGATTAAAATCACCTACTTATGTCTACACTCACAAGCTGATTAAAACTCTGATCCACTCGTACCAGCACAACACACATTAACACACCACCACCACGTCAGTGTTACTGCAGTGCTGAGAATGACCCACCACCCAAATAATGCCTGGGGGTCCATGGGGGTCCTGACCACTGAAGAACAGGGTAACAGAGTATCAGAGAAACAGATGGACTACAGTCTGTAACTGTAGAACTACAGAGTGCAGCTATACAGTCAGTGGAGCTGATAAAGTGGACAAGGAGCCGGTTTTACTGAAGGCCAACTGGACATGCTACATTGGCCCTAGGTGTGAGCGTGTGTGTCTGTCTGCCCTGCGATGGACAGACGACCTGTCCAGGGTGTGTCCTGCCTTCTGCCCAATGACAGCTGGCATTGGCTCCAGCTGCCCCTTCCCCCAACACCCCCCACCCCCCTGCGACCCTGAGGGAGAAGCAGCTAAGAAAATGTCCACACAATGTAAAAGAAAGCAGGTGTGAAATACGAGGTAAAAATAGAGTTAAAAGCTACTGATTGATAGGACAGTGATGAAATAGCGCTGGGGAACAGACCTGCAGTGGAGCCTGTTTTTGATGAGGGCAGTGAAGATGTCCAAGAACAGACCGTGATGAGGGTGACCCGAGAAGAGCCTCTGATCTCTGTATTTTGCACTGTTGTGAAGAAGCACTAGTTAAATTAAATATTTCTCCAAACAGAAAAATAAGAACCACTAAAATAAAAAACTTCATTAAGTACCTGAAGTTATCCAGTTCTGTGGCCTCAGACGCCGAGCACCTCACATTTTTCCTGTCCTCGGTCAGATGGGGGGAGTTCTGTGGCTTCCGGCCTTTACATTGGCCGGTCGTCACCTTGAGTGGCAGATAAAAAGTTCAGCAGAGAGTTTATTACTGCAAATTACACAGCAGAATGCAGAATGGACACTTCCTATACCTGTTGCTTGGAAAAAGGGGCTGAGACGAATGAAAGAAGCCTCTTGAGGTCAAGTAGCTCTCTGAAAATTAGCACACAACATTTCGGTAAACATATGAAGGAAACACGGGTGTATATGAGTACACACACACTATATTTCCAAAAGTATTCGGTCGTCTGGCTTCACATGCATATGAATTTGAGTGAGATCCCATTCTTAATCCATAGGGTTTAATATGATGTCGGCCCACCCTTTGCAGCTATAACAGCTTCAACTCCTCTACGAAGGCTTTCCACAAGGGTTAGGAGTGTTTAAGGGAATTTTTGGCCGTTCTTCCAGAAGCACATTTGTGAGGTCAGACGCTGATGTTGGACGAGAAGGCCTGGCTCACAGTCTCCGCTCTAATTCATCCCGAAGGTGTTCTATGGGGTTGAGGTCAGGACTCTGTGCAGGCCAGTCAAGTTCTTCCACACCAAACTGGCTCATCCGTGTCTTTATGGACCTGCTTTGTGCACTGGTGTGCAGTCATGTTGGAACAGGAAGGGGCCGTCCCCAAACTGTTCCCACAAAGTTGGGAGCATGAAATTGTTCAAAATCTCTTGGTGCTGAAGCTTTAAGAGTTCCTTTCACTGGAACTAAGGGGCCGAGCCCAACTCCTGAAAAACACCCCCACACCATGATCCCCCCTCCACCAAACTTTACACTCGGCACAATGCAGTCAGACAAGTACCGTCTCCTGGCAACCGCCAAACCCAGACTCGTCCATCGGATTTCCAGACTGAGAAGCGTGATTGGTCACTCCAGATAACTCGTCTCCACTGCTCTAGAGTCCAGTGGCGGCGCTTTACTCCACTGCATTCCACGCTTTGCACTGCGCTTGGTGATGTAAGGCTTGGATGCAGCTGCTCGGCCATGGAAACCCATTCCATGAAGCTCTCTACGCTGTTCTTGAGCTGATCTGAAGGCCACATGAAGTTTGGAGGTCTGTAGTGATTGACTCTGCAGAAAGTCGGTGACCTCTGCGCACTATGCCCCTCAGCATCCGCTGACCGCTCTGTCATTTTACGTGGCCGACCACTTCGTGGCTGAGCTGCTGTCGTTCCCAGTCGCTTCCACTTTGTTATAATCCCACTGACAGTGGACTGTGGAATATTTAGTAGTGAGGAAATTTCACGACTGGACTTGCTGCACAGGTGGCGTCCGATCACGGCACCACGCTGGAATTCACTGAGCTCCTGAGAGCGACCCATTCTTTCACTAATGTCTGTAGAAGCAGTCTGCAGGCCGAGGGGCTTGGCTTTATACACCTGTGGCCACGGAAGTGACTGGAACACCTGGATTCAGTGATTTGGATGGGGGAGTGAAGACTTTTGGAAATATAGTGAATTATAAGTGTGTGTTTTTTTTCCAGTAAAAATGTTATATTGGTGAAGCAGTCAAGGGCTTGTAAACCAGTATTGAAATGGGTGGTTTAACTCCACGGCTTACTTCTCCTTAGATTTCAGGAATGATCTATCATGTCTTCTTGCTCGTCTGTCTGGATGAGGCATTTTGAAGGCGTCTGTCTCTCATTCCTGTCGGCAGAAACGAGTGAAGTAGCTTGTAGATGTGTAATAAACTCTAACCAGAGTAAAACAGCATCAGGCCCCAGACAGTTTACTGAGTAACAGACCAGCGTTTGAACTACAGTCAGCAAAGGAGCTGTTTACTAAAGCTTAGAGCTGGGCACTTTGGTGGAAGTGTAATATCACAGTACTTCAAGTTTTTTTATGCATATTTATACGTCACAATACTTATTACAACATATATTACAACATATCGCTAACTTTACAGGAAAAACAAAAAAAAACATACTTTACTTTTAATGTTAGACTTTTTTCCAAGTAATTTTGAGCTGTTTCTTTTGGCCCATTCTTCATGAAATTTACAAACAGTGTAAAGCACAATATGTACTTTTAAATTAGGTCAAAAACTGAGCATTGACAAAAACGGAGATACGAGGTTTTGGTCCGACAACAGCGATACATTACATTACATTACATTACATTACATTACATACAGTCTGCATGCTGCCATCAGCAGAACACAGTGAAATGAATTAGGAGCTAATTTTAAACACTAAAATGGGCAAAAGCAGATTCCCCTCCTCATAAATACACTTGAATGGAAGTCTATTTAAAGGTAAAGGCAGTATTTTGACATCATAGCTCACCTTTCGCATCACTGTTACACACATTAAACACCTTCTTTGAACAGAACCACGTTTCTACTCCCAAAAATGGACACTTGACTTCATCAGAGAGTTTAAAAAACTCACCTAAGTCTTTTAATGAAAATAATCAGACGGTCCTTTTATCTTTTATCGCTCAAGGTCGAGGTTTATTATACCTGTCAGAGTTGACAACAACACCACAAAGACGGGATCAAATCGGGAGCCACTGTGTTTAGAAGTGGGCTGAAAGGCGCCAATCACAAGGCGCGATGCTGAGACGCTGCGGAATAGCCATGGTAACGCCTGACGCTGCGGTTCGAGTTCTCCCCACCCGTATTCGGACAGGCCCCGCCCTACCGCGCTGTGATTGGCTAGTCGTAGCCTGTATTTAGTTTAAATGATTATTTATGGGACTATTTTGTGGATTTGTTCAGTATTATATATATTTTAATATTACCGAAGGAGTAATGTGTTTATTTAACAGGCTAGTCGTTCATATTCAGAACCAGTCTGCTCTGCTCGTGTTGACGGAATACGGGTGGAAAAAGGAAACAAGCTGGAATTCAGCCAGTAAAGGTCCAGTGACGAATCCACTGGGTTTCAATTTGCTCGCTTGACTGTTTGTTTGCTTACTTGTTTGTTTGTTTTGTTTGTTTGTTTAATTGTTGAATACTCCCAATTGCTTGTCGCTATGATTTGCAAAGCTCCTAACGCAGCACGGCTAGTGTGCTGTTCCCCATGCGGTCAAATCTCAAATGGCGTCCCTCCCTATTCCCTATTCCCTACTCCCTATTCCCTGCTCCCTATTCCATACTCTCTATTCCCTGCTCACGAGGCACTCTAGAGTGCCTAATGAGCAGTGGTGGACAGTAACCGAGTAACTGAGTAACATAAATGATGAACTAACCTAACTTTGTGTAAATAGAGGTCAATATAGAAATATGTCCACATATGCAGTCGAGACTGACGCGGCTTTTTTCTGAATTTCTACAAACACCATTTCATTTTATAGTAAATGAGTTTGGGCTGGTTTATGTTTATGAACAGACGCCTACAGATCAACATAGTAAAGGAGCTCATCTGTGATCCTGAGTTTAAAGCCAGTTTTTATTCAACTTAAACTTGGAACTAAGTTGTAAATAAATCTGAAACTGAAACTTTGCTTGTGTGTAAAAAGTGATTTCAGAGCCACTCGGTTCTCCCTGATGGAAACTGTTTACCTTCAGTGTTTTGTGCTTCTGATCATTTTAATAGACGTCAGCGTCACTAATTAATGACCTTCTATTAAAAGACTGGTTTACCAAGAGAGACGCTGGAGGACTTTCACCTGAAATGAGTTCATGAAGCCAGTCTGGTTATAAAAATGATAACAGGACATCAGAGCCAGAATTACTCTTTTAGTACTTTTACTTTATACTTAAGTACATTTGAAGGGAAATACTTTAGTACTTTTACTCAAGTGGAGGTCTAAAGGGAGGAACTTCTACTTTTACTGGAGGAATATTTTACCTTGGGGGTCTCGAATTTAACTCGAGGACACGTCTTCTGTACTTCGTCCACCGCTGATCATGAACATTCATGACATCAGTGAGTGTGAACAGCCAATGAGGTGTTCCGCTCGACAACCAATCAGCACTCAGTAGCAGTCATTTTAGCTGTTAAAACCACAGGAATGTCTTTGCTTTTTAGGTTAAATGCGTCCTTCTGCTTTCTAAAATTAAAGGGAAGTTCTGGGCAACTTTAATGTTTTTTAGCCGTTGAGGACTTGCTCACCGGCGCCCTCTGGTGTTTTGCTGTCATGTTTTTGATATAACAGGGGAAACAGGAAGAGGCCAGACTCCTCATAAACCAGCTCTGATCCGGTCAGTTATACACACAGTGGAATTAATTTACTGTCTGAATACATTTTTGGTAAAGGCCTTTAGTGTCTACCTCATGCTGAAGTGACGTGAGGTTCTAGATAATGACTGAGGATAGTTTAGGAGATGTTTTCAGATCTGAAGGAGCTCCATGTTCTCCTCTCTCTCAACGATGAAAGCTCTCAGTGCTGTTCATCTAATGCGGACAGTTTTGGTGGGCAACCAGGTCTTCCAGGTGGTCATTAGGAGTCTCATTTTCTCCAGTTGTTTTACTTAATTTTCTTTGACTTTCTCCTGGATTATCTTAAATCTTATCTCCTCAGAAATAGGTGCACAATAAAGACACTGGCTGCATTTGCTCGTTTGCTAGATGCCTGTGTGAATGTTCGTGCCTGTTTAAAGGGGAACCGAATGTCCGTGAGGTCGCAGCTGTAACAGGTTGGTTTGAAGATGGGAAGAACGGAAGAGCTGAAGTGGCAGCAGGTGCAGGTGATATTAGGCTTAGTCTCAGACGCTTTTGTGTAGATTTCTATTTTAATGTTTCCTGCTTTTTTACTGATGCTGAGAAATGAGTAACCTGTACTTCTTGGCCATTTTGACTGCTAATAAAATAAGCACACGTTCATCAAATTTGTGGGGTGTGCATTGCAGGAAGGTGTTATTGTTAGTGGCCTGGTGAATAAATAAGCCTGAAGGCCTTTATCCTCTGTGAGAAGTGTTCTGCTTGAAAACCACAAACAGCACCTTTTTATATATAGAAACGAGCTTCGGCCTTCCTGTAAGCTCAACAACACACTGTTGAAATGTTCTGTTAGAAACGTAGAACACAAATCATGAGAACAAGAGCAAAACCTCTGGACAGAGGCGACACAGCTGGAACGCTAGCCTGCATGTTATTTTTAGACTGTACTGTGCAAGAAGCAGTTTTGTCTATTACAATATTTTATTCACAGTGTTTCTGTGTGTTTGTGTGTGTGTGTTTGTCTGTGTGTGTGTGTGTGTGTCTTTGAACTGTGTGTGTGTGTGTCTGTGTCTGTGTGTGTGTTTGTGTGTGTCTGTGTGTGTGTTTGTGTGTGTGTGTGTGTGTCTGTGTGTGTGTTTGTGTGTGTGTTTGTGTTTGTCTGTGTGTGTGTCTGTGTCTGTGTGTGTGTGTTTGTGTGTGTGTTTGTGTTTGTCTGTGTGTTTGTGTTTGTGTTTGTCTGTGTCTGTTTGTGTGTGTCTGTGTGTGTGTTTGTCTGTGTGTGTGTGTGTCTGTGTCTGTCTGTGTCTGTGTGTGTTTGTGTGTGTCTGTCTGTGTCTGTGTGTGTTTGTGTGTGTCTGTGTGTTTGTCTGTGTGTGTGTGTGTGTCTGTGTGTGTGTTTATGTGTGTCTGTGTGTTTGTGTTTGTCTGTGTGTCTGTGTGTGTTTGTCTGTGTGTGTGTGTGTCTGTGTCTGTGTCTGTGTTTGTGTGTGTGTGTCTGTGTCTGTGTGTGTGTTTGTGTGTCTGTGTGTTTGTGTTTGTCTGTGTGTGTGTGTGTTTGTCTGTGTGTGTGTGTCTGTGTGTGTGTTTGTGTGTGTCTGTGTGTGTGTGTGTGTCTTTGTCTGTGTGTGTGTGTGTCTGTGTGTTTGTGTGTGTCTGTGTGTTTGTGTTTGTCTGTGTGTGTGTGTGTCTTTGTCTGTGTGTGTCTGTGTGTTTGTGTGTGTCTGTGTGTTTGTGTTTGTCTGTGTGTGTGTCTTTGTGTATGTGTGTGTGTCTGTGTGTCTGTGTGTGTGTGTTTGTCTGTGTGTTTGTGTTTGTCTGTGTCTGTGTTTGTGTGTGTCTGTGTGTTTGTGTTTGTCTGTGTGTGTGTGTGTGTGTCTGTGTGTGTGTTTATGTGTGTTTGTGTGTGTGTGTGTGTGTGTGTCTGTGTGTGTGTTTATGTGTGTGTGTGTGTGTCTGTGTGTGTGTCTGTGTGTGTCTGTGTGTGTGTGTGTGTGTGTCTGTGTGTGTGTGTGTGTCTGTGTCTGTGTGTGTGTGTTTATGTGTGTCTGTGTGTGTGTTTGTGTGTGTCTGTGTGTTTGTGTTTGTGTGTGTGTGTGTGTCTGTGTGTGTGTTTATGTGTGTCTGTGTGTGTGTGTGTCTGTGTGTGTGTTTATGTGTGTGTGTGTGTGTGTGTGTGTGTCTGTGTGTGTGTGTGTGTGTGTGTGTGTTTATGTGTGTCTGTGTGTGTGTTTGTGTGTGTCTGTGTGTTTGTGTTTGTCTGTGTGTGTGTGTGTGTGTGTGTGTGTGTGTCTGTGTGTGTGTTTATGTGTATCTGTGTGTGTGTGTGTCTGTGTGTGTGTTTATGTGTGTGTGTGTGTCTGTGTGTGTGTGTGTGTGTGTGTGTAATTAAACTGAACATTCCATTTTGTCACTACAGTGACAGTCTAAATATTACTAACACTTGAACAAATACTTCAGTGCTGACAATGTTTGCTAATTTTGTGCAGAACTCAAAAACGCCAGCCAGTACACGACTATTAAACACCACACTTGAACAGTTGTGTGTAAGGGTCCAGCCAGCCCCACCTGCTGCCAGCAGAGGGCGACAGCAGCAAGGTGCCCAGCCTGCACCGCCTGTTGCCAGCAGAGGGCGACGGCATTGAGGAGCCACGGACTAATCAGGCTAACCTGACACACCTGTGGCCTCCTCTACTTAAGGCTGCGGCAAAGGGCAGTGCTGGTCACACCTTTGTAGAGGGGTGACCGGTACGGTGCTTAGGTCAAAGAAAACTGCCCAAAAACTGAAAAGAGAGCGGAGGAGAGGGTCACTGCCTCCAAATTACTCACAAAAAGGAAAAACAGAGAAAGAATCCAAGCCGTGTGACAGGAAGGGAAGCATAAAGTCTGCCTCGCCGTCGTGATCACGGCGCAGTGTCCTCTGTTCTCGTTATCGTTTATTTCTCTGTTCTACCTCAGCCTTCGTTTGAGCACGCGGCTTTCCTTTGTTCTACGTTCCCGCCTTTTTTTCTTTCTCTTCCTTGAAGGGTTTCACCCGGGAGGTTACCTGTGCGGCACAGTGGTAATGTCACGGACCGCCGATCGGTACAGCGCCGGTTAGAACCCGGCTCTGGGTTGCCTGATTTGCAACATCAGAAACACACGATCCGCCGCCCCAATAAACCTCCTTCCTTCCCTTTTTCCCCACTGGCTATCAGTTCTGCACTTGGCTCCGCCTCCCCTTTATTTTTCAATAAAATGCACAAACTTCACCAAACTGCAGAAAAGGTTCTGTAGTGATGGATCTTCTTCCACAGTTCTTGTGATTTTCAGACTTTGGGGCACATTTAGTTAGTTAGGCTGTGACTGCTGACCGTGTGGCCATGAGGGACAGGGATGCAGTCTGACCTTATTGCTCTGAAACACAGGGGCATGGCACAAATAAAGCCCTGAGGACTAAAACGTTTCTGTAGGGACATGAAAGTTATAACACATTATAAATCTTAGAAATGAAAAGCTCTTTCAAACTGTTTTTTTGCTGTGGGACTTGCACTGAATATAAAAAGGCAAACTGCAAATGATTCAGTCAGTGAGGATGAATTCCAACCAATTCCGACTGCAGAGGCAATTTGAATGCAAACCTGCAGAAGAAGCCTGTAAACTGCTCAAACAATAACGATCAGCCAGCCTGTGAGGGAATACTCCACCAAAACGATGTGAAATGATGCCTTTAACATTTGACCATTTGTTCCCCGGCAGACTATCCGGATTTTAATCCTACTATCCCGAGACTTTTTGAGGCCCCTGTGTTTGTAACAGCAATTTCCTCAGAACTTGGCTTTCATTTCTTCACGGTCCTGAAATTCTGAGATGACTGGCACATTTACAGCACATGGTAAATCCGCTGTGACAGTGATTCTAACTGGGATTGTGAAATGGACACAAAGCAGAAGTGAAATGCCCACAGCGGCTGTTTTTAACTCAAGGAAAGAGGAAGCCCCGCCCACTCTATTCTTGGTATAATAAAAGTTAAATGACTTCACTGTATCAAAGTTTCTATTTGCCAGTGAGACAAAGGCATCTGCAGCAGTGAAAGGTAAGAGATACATAAATTCAAATGAATAATAATGAATAATAATAATAATAAAAATAATAACAATAACAACTTAATAATAAAGTTATTATTATTATTATTATTATTATTAGTATTGGACTGGTAGTAAGTGCATGTAATGGCATTATAATCAGGATACAAAATGCCAACTGTGTTCCCTACTGAAAAAAGACTATTAGGATTAAAGCCAGATGTTTTCTCTTTCTCTTATGAAAAGCCTTAATGGTTCCCAGACGGCCGGCGTGCAGATGTGGGCCACTTCTAGCAAAGACATGGCACTGCTGGCCCATGGTCGGCACTGGCCGACTACATGTGAGCCAAAAGTGGCCCACATGTCTCAAAACAGATCTGGGCCACTGGCAGTGCTGATATGAGCTACATGAAGATCATTTATATTTAAAATGGGGGTTAAAGGACGTTTGGGGGAGCTTCCAGTCAGATCTTGGCCATTTTTGGATTTTGTGACACTGTATTTATTTCAACAAAGAGAAAGACCAGGTTAAAGTGCTAATTTTAGATCATTCAACACAGCCCGATTCATTTCCATATAAGCTAGTTTGCCGTTTAATTCAGACTTAGTTTACAGTGATTCATGGCTGCTTACAGATTTGTGTTTATTTAACAAAAAAACTGATCTGAAGTTCACTGAACGTAACCTTTTCTGTCGGGTACGTCCCTTTATTTTAAATTAAACACACCGTTTTCATAGTGTAGTGCACATTTTGGACATGTAGGCTTATAAACAGAAGAACCTGAGTGGTGCGGCTCATTTATCAGGAAATCATGAGATCAAAACCCATCAACACCTCAACCGCCTGCAGCTGGTAGTTCAAGAGTGTTAAACAGCACCTCTCCCTGAGCCTCGTGGCGCTGTGCAGCCCACCCAGCGGGGCAGGTTTTTGTACTAAAGGTTCAGAGTGGTGGGCCAGTTCTGGTAGTGGTGGAGGTTTAAAGGTGGCTGAGATGTGGCCCTGTATTGGCAGTGAACAGGCTGGGTTCTGGCAGCCGCATCAGGCCCACTTCTGTGCCATTATTGCATGTGGTATGTGGACCACATCTAAATGTCAGACATCAAATCTGCTATCTGGGTTACAATTAGAGAGCACTAGTTTCCTGTAGGACACCTTTCCTAGAACACTTGGACCATTAGAATCTTTTCCACTGTGATATTAACCCATCGGGAAAACACAAAATACCATTAGTAAGTATTGGACACCACCAGGGTTGTTTTACAGGTACAGGAAAATGCAGTAATCGCATTATAGAAATGCACTAAACTACTCAGTATGGCATCATTGTTGTGGCTGTGTTCGTCCCCATGAGCTACATCTGCTAAATAAAGCTCTTGTTCGGTGGTTTTCCCTTTCGTGAGAGTCTTGGCTCGTCATACCACGCGAGGGAACCGTGCTGAGGGGAAGCAGCATGCAGTGCAGGTGTTAAACTAAAACACAAAAAGACTTTACTATATAACTGATAGATCCAAGTTTAACTCGGCGCTTTTTAATGAGATAAATATCACTTCTCTGTAACTTTCTCTCCTATTCAATGCAAGTGATGTATGTAGGTATTATATGTTGTAAATTAAAAAAAAAAACTGTCCATAGGGCACAGAAAATTTACCAAACTGAGAAAGGTAGTTAGCACAACATGCTATAATAATAATAATAATAATACGTTTAATTTATATTGTGCCTTTCACAAACCCAAGGAAATGTGACGTCATCATGGGGGGGTGGGGGGTGGTGGGAAACAGGCTAAAGCCTTCATGCAGCAAGAACAGTCATTTTTCAGGCAAGCCCAGTTCGGACGTTATTTGAAGAACTGCACCTTTTAGCTCGCATCTTTCCTGTTCCTACCATAGTTTCAGCTTCACTCAGCTGTACTGAGAGGCGCAAACTCTTTAATGGGACATGAGACAGTAAGTAAGTTCATGTTTCTCAATTAGATAAAATCATCAACCCAACCAGATAATGGCAAAAATCTCAAAATACAGTGGTCACATGAAAAACAAGGTGAATAGTGAACAGAGACTGACTGAAGATCAGAATTTCTTAACTCAGTTCCTCCAGGTGAAAAGTTGGTATTTGTTCCTTTTTCATAACCGAATGTTTTAAAACAGAGCAGTAGAGTAAAAGCCTGGAGGCGAGGCGAGGCGAGGCGGGGTGTGTGGAGTCAGTCCAGCTTAGAACAGATCATCTCAGTGGATTATGGGTCAGTTATGTTCCCTGACTGAAGGTACTGAGATGGAGCCTTGAGGGTCCCACCCCAGTGACAAGAGGGGAACTGATCCAGAGACAGTCTAGTACCTTTTATTTCTGAGAGCGAGTCTACAGTGTGACCTCAGTCAGTGCGGGCATGTGCATGGTATGGAAATTACTATGCAAATTTATGTGGACGGTGGAGATTTATGTAGTTGCCAAATTACATCGATGTAATTCGAAAACAACAATCAACATTTTTACCGGGGGGCTGAATGACCCTCGCACAGTTCCTGCTGAGGGGGCACAACATTCCAATATGTTATATTCCAGACTGCGCATTTACCAAATGCCTGATTAACTCCACCAAAATATTTTGACATTTTTAAAATGACAAGACATAACATTTAAACCACCTTAGTGTCCATTTTATTTCGCTCCACTTTCCGTGTGTATAATCGTCCATGTGTTTTACTGCATGCTCTGTTAGCCCCCTTTCACCGTGTTCCTCGGTGGTCAGGACCCTATGAAGATATAATGAACAGCAGATGATAATTTAAAAAATACAACGCTGTTTCCAAAAAGTTGGGATACTGTGCAAAATGTAAATAAAAACAGAATGCAATGATGTGAAAATGAAAACCCTATATTTAATTGAAAAAAGACAACATATAAAATTGTGATATCAAATGGTATCGAATGTGAACTTGGTTGATGGTGAATGGTTGATGGTTCTGGACTGCAGGCAGGCCAGTTGAATACATGCATTTTGATTAGTCAGACACTTTCCCCTTCACTTCAGTTCATCCTAAATGAGCTTGGGCCCAGAGAAGGTGGCAGCGTTTCTTGATTCTGGTTATATATGATTTCTTCTTTGCATGTTAGTTTTAACTTGGATGCAGTGAGTAACGGTGTTCACACCAGTTCATTTGGTGATTTGCTGTTTTTTGGCTTTGTTCCTTGCTCACAGAGACGTCTCCAGATGCTGTGAATATTTACGGCACACAATGATATGTACCATAGATGATGAAATCCCGAAGTTCTTTCCTATTTCATGTTAAATGATCTACACATTTTTATTCACATTTTGCACGTCGTCTCAATTTTCTTGGAAATGAGGTTGTATTTGTTCAGTGTTTTCATTCAATCTCTATCTAACCTACAATGCTAGACTGTGCATCATCTAATGCAAGCATGCATCAGTTGTCCTCAAGCTAAGTGACAATTGTCTGTATGTGGCTTATATCGAAAGAGAAGGGGCCACAAGACCGAGCTCTGTGGTACACCACAGAGTGTACTATCTTCTAGTTAAATGTGTCAGACCAATTCAGAACAGGTCCAGAAAGACCGATCCGGTCTAATTTTTTTTTTTAGGTTGATATTTAACAGCTGATTTGATGAGATTAATGATAAACAAAGCACTTTAAGCAGCCATAATATTTGCACAGGCCACGTTTTGTTTTATTTTACTATATGTTAAAGTGAGGAAATGAACAGGTTTATTGAACATTAAACTGTGCAGACATATGTTCTCTGTAGAGGAACTGAATTTTTATTTATTTATTTTTTTTACTTAAGTCAACAAAATTGCCAAGTCACCCAAAAGGTGAAAGTGTAAAGCATGATTCACTCTTCTCTTTATTTCTTCCCTTTTCTAGGCCTCACCCAGCAATGGAGAGATACAAACTCTTCTTAACTGGTAAAAAATTGCTTTCAATTATGACTTGCCTACATTATGAAAGTGAGCCATAGCACAGTGTATAGAATGCAAAACAGACATTTCAGTAACTTTTCAATCATAAAATATCTTTCATTTCTAAATCTCTTAAAAAGAGTGTTCTTAATAAATTCATTTGCAGTGTGTATTGTATGTGTGGGAAAGTGGTGTTGGTTGGCAGTTTTCTTTCTCTGCCATATACACCATATTGCCAAAAGTATTCGGTCATCTGGCATTATGGGAATTTCTGACCGTTCTTCCAGAAGCGCATTTGTGAGGTCAGACACTGATGTTGGATGAGAAGGCCTGGCTCTCCTTTCACTGGAACTAAGGGGCCGAGCCCAACTCCTGAAAAACACCCCAACACCATGATCCCCCCTCCACCAAACTTTACACTCAGCACAATGCAGTCAGACAAGTACCGTCTCCTAGCAACCACCAAACCCAGACTCGTCCATCTGATTTCCAGACGGAGAAGCGTGATTGGTCACTCCAGAGAACACGTCTCCACTGCTCTAGAGTCCAGTGGTGGCGCTTTACTCCACTGCATTCCACGCTTTGCACTGCGCTTGGTGATGTAAGGCTTGGATGCAGCTGCTCGGCCATGGAAACCCATTCCATGAAGCTCTCTACGCTGTTCTTGAGCTGATCTGAAGGCCACATGAAGTTTGGAGGTCTGTAGTGATTGATTCTGCAGAAAGTCAGTGACCTCTGCGCTCTATGCCCCTCAGCATCCGCTGACCGCTCTGTCATTTTACGTGGCTGACCACTTCGTGGCTGAGTTGCTGTCGTTCCCAATCGCTTCCACTTTGTTATAATCCCACTGACAGTGGACTGTGGAATATTTAGCAGTGAGGAAATTTCACGACTGGACTTGCTGCACAGGTGGCGTCCGATCACGGTACCACGCTGGAATTCACTCAAAAACGTATATTTTGTACATAAATAATTCGGATTCAATTTCAGGTCATTTTCATTTTTGAGAAGGACTCACTCACAACTTGATGCAAATGCAGGTTCCCCCCTGGAGTTCCTCACCTCTAACTGTGACCTATGGAGTTCTTACGGATGAATGTTGGTCAAGAGGGTGATTGTTATTATGTGAGAGCTCCCCCTACTGGATCAGAGAAGTAAACACCTCATGGAGCCAGTATAGGGCGTTTAGCAAAAGAAGACAAAATTAATCACATACTGACCTTTTAACCTTATTACTGTCTACTGTGATTTACGCTTTTTCATAAAATGACTGAGGTGTCCTTGAGCAAGACACCTAACCCCCAACTGCTCCCCGGGCGCTGCGGATTGGGCTGCCCACCGCTCCGGGCAAGTGTGCTCACTGCCCCCTAGTGTGTGTGTGGTCACTAGAGTGTATGTGGTGTTTCACTTCACAGATGGGTTAAATGCGGAGGTGAAATTTCCCCATTGTGGGACTAATAAGGGTCTCTTAATTTTAATTTTTTTAAATTTAAAATAAGTCAAATGACCTGGCAAGCAGTGTTTTTAAGATTAAGAGACCCTTATTAGTCCCACAACAGGGAAATTTCACCTCCGTGTTTAACCCATCCATGCAGTGAAACACCACATACACACTAGGGGGCAGTGAGCACACTTGCCCAGAGCAGTGGGCAGCCCAATCCACAGCACCCAGGGAGCAGTTGGGGGTTAGGTGTCTTGCTCAAGGGCACTTCAGTCACATACAGCCAGTTTAGGGGATCAAACCAGCAACCTTCTGGTCACAGGGCTGGCTCCCCAACCTCCAGCCCACGACTGCCCCAGTGTGTTGATCTGTACAGTCATTGAATTCAATGAATCATTCTACGACAATTACTTGTTAACATGTGTTTTATTTTCTGTCATGCACCTTTATTTTCATGTTAAAATCACAAAGGTTTCTCTTGGTGGGCCAAGCATCCCTCTGCGCCCCCCCCTATAAGGGTTGGCTACTGAACCGGTCACCGTTTCCACTGCTTACAAATTTCACAACTCATTTGTTTTCATTTATTTTCTTTGTCAGTCATGATATTAAATGATTCCTTTTTCATAAACTCAACTAGAAATCAAGATGTTTATTTTGCTTTAAGCTAAAATAATTAAGCCCCAAAGCAAGATGAAAATATTCGGAGGATCTAGTTACGCCAGATGAAATGTTATTTGTTATTATATGTTATGTCATATAAGTTCCTTGAATGTTCCAGGTTTGATGGAAATGCTGCATCTATTTTTTTGGATCAGTAGTGACCTCATGAAGTTGACCGAACTCTCCTCTTATCTCTCCATCTCCACAGTTTCAGTGCTGAGCTGTCTGGGTCATGGCTGGGAGGTTCAGGTGCCAAAGTCAGTTAAAGCTGTTGAGGGCAGCTGTGTGAAGATATCGTGCCACACCAGCTCACATAATGAAGTGAAATGGTACAAGTATAAAGGTATGGGGTATCCTGTGGTGTATTCTAGGAGCACTGCAGATATATTACAGGAGTTTAGAGGAAGAACATCAGTACCTGGAAGTCCTAGTCAGGGAGACTGCAGCTTACAGCTCAACAATGTCCGCCAGGAAGACAACGGGATAAGCCTGTATCCATGGATCTATCCGGAGACGTCCAACAACGAATACAAATACATCGAAATAAATGTTGGTGAGCACAAACAAAGCAAACATCCAAACAAACCTAAAACGACAATTAAAGCAACTTAAATGTACCTTGGTAATTCATGTGTCTGATCACATTAACCTCTTCAGCTCCTCGGGACCACCGGTGGGTCCAAACCACTCTTGGTCATGTTCTTCATAACGTTCATACTCCATAAGCTCCATTCAGAAGCTGGGCGTCGTGTGAGGCTGTAGCTCTTCTCTCCAGTCTAATAGACGGTGACGTCATTTTAAACCCTTATAATAAAAGAAGCTGAACTCAGTTTGTTTTTCTACTGAAAGTCGACCCGTTTTTCCCCAAATCTGGGCTCTAAACTATAAACAGACGGCGTCTCTTCAGTGATCTGCTCTGGAAACATCACTTTTAGAGAACAACACAAAGAGCGTCGGAGATTTTTGGCCTTCAGCAGTGAATTGTGAGCGTATAGTGATGTGTGGAGATCATAAAACACACGTTCTGTTCATTTCAGGGGAACCTTTTTAAAAAAGTAAATAAATGTGCATTTATTTCATCCAGTTACTGAATAATTTGCCTTAAGTTTGGTCACAAAAGTTCAGATGGACAAACCAAAATCCTGAAGCTTGGGAAGGTAGCACAACTGTGGAAAAAATCTTGTTTGGTTCTGGTGCCGAAGATGCAGCAACCAAGGGACCTCAGCAGCTACAGGGCAGTGGCTCTGTCATCACATCTGATGAAGACGCTAGTGAGGCTGGTCCTCGCATATCACCACCCTCTGGTAGGGGTGAGGTTGGCTCATCTATGGTCCCACTCCAGTTTGCCTCTCAAGCTGGAATTGGAGTGGATGACGTGGTCATCTGCCTGCTACACAGAGCTCATTCTCACCTGGAGAAGCCTGGGAGCTCTGTAAGAATCATTTTCTTCGATTTCTCCAGTGCTTTTAGCACCATACAGCCTGTGCTCCTGAGGGACAAGCTGGAGAACACGGGGGTGCATCACCACCTATCAAACTGGATGCTGGACTATCTCAGCAACCGACCACCGTAAGTGAGGGCATGCACATGGTGTTCAGCAGCACAGGGGCCCTGCAGGGAACAGTCCTGGCACTGTTCCTCTTCACCCTGTACACTGCAGACTTCATGTACAGCTCACCAAACTGCCATCTACAGAAGTTCTCTGATTACTCAGCCATCATCAGATTCAGTACAGATGAGGACGACACAGAATACAAAGAACTGACCCAGAACTTTGTGGACTGGTGTCTCAGGAATCTCCTGATCTCCTGATCAACATGGGAAAACCGAACACGACTTCTGCAAACGCAGTTACTTCCCTCCACCAGTGAACATCCAGGGAAGGGACTCTTATAAGTACCTGGGATTTCATCTTAACAATAGACTGGACTGGTCAGAAAACACTAGTGCACTTTATAGGAAAGGCCAGAGCTCCTCTACCTGCTCAGGAGACTGAGGTCGTTTGGAGTGCAGGGGGCGCTCCTGAGGACCTTCTTTGACACCGTTGTGGCATCAGGCATCTTCTTTGGAGTGGTCTGCTGGGGCAGCAGCATCTCAACTGTGGACAGGAAGAGACTTGACTGACTCATTAAGAGGGCCAGCTCTGTCCTGGGCAGCGCCCTAGACCCAGTGCAGGCGGTTGGAGCTCCCACCCCAATGACCAAAACTCTGACAGCACTGGGCAGCTCCTTCAGTGACCCAGCTGCTTCACCCCAAGTGTATGAAGGAGGCCATCGCAGGTCCTTCCTGCTGTTCTCAGACTGTCCATCCAGCACTGCTCCCAGGAGAACCTCCTCCACCCCCCGTTAGACCTCACACACCTACAGAACACACTGAATTTTTCACCTTTTCCTGTGTGCAGTATAATCAGCACTCCGTGTGCGGTACAGTGCTAAAGATCTGCACGGTGTCAACACTGAGCTTTCTGTTTATAATGGTTTATATTTTAACTCCTCACCATCGCATGTGTGATTTAAACCAGCACGTCATACTCCATGTGAATTTCCGGCAAAATATCTCACAATGTAAATGTCTTCTCTCTCTCTCTCTCTGTCTCTCTCTCTCTCTCTCTCTCTCTCTCTCTCTCTCTCTCTCTCTCTCTCTGTCTCTCTCTCTCTCTCTCTCTCTCTCTGTCTCTCTCTCTCTCTCTCTCTGTCTCTCTCTGTCTCTCTCTCTCTCTCTCTCTCTGTCTCTCTCTCTCTCTCTCTCTCTCTCTCTCTCTCTCTCTCTGTCTCTCTCTCTCTCTCTCTCTCTCTGTCTCTCTCTCTCTCTCTCTGTCTCTGTCTCTCTCTCTCTCTCTCTCTGTCTCTCTCTCTCTCTCTCTCTGTCTCTCTCTGTCTCTCTCTCTCTCTCTCTGTCTCTCTCTCTCTCTCTCTCTGTCTCTCTCTGTCTCTCTCTCTCTCTCTCTCTCTCTCTCTCTCTCTCTCTCTCTCTCTCTCTCTCTCTCTGTCTCTCTCTCTCTCTCTCTCTCTCTCTCTCTCTGTCTCTCTCTCTCTCTCTCTGTCTCTCTCTGTCTCTCTCTCTCTCTCTCTCTCTCTGTCTCTCTCTCTCTCTCTCTCTCTCTCTCTCTCTCTGTCTCTCTCTCTCTCTCTCTCTCTCTGTCTCTCTCTCTCTCTCTCTGTCTCTGTCTCTCTCTCTCTCTCTCTCTGTCTCTCTCTCTCTCTCTGTCTCTCTCTCTCTCTCTCTCTCTCTCTGTCTCTCTCTCTCTCTCTCTGTCTCTCTCTCTCTCTCTCTCTCTCTCTCTGTCTCTCTCTGTCTCTCTCTCTCTCTCTCTCTCTCTCTCTCTCTGTCTCTCTCTCTCTCTCTCTCTCTCTCTCTCTCTCTGTCTCTCTCTCTCTCTCTCTGTCTCTCTCTCTCTCTCTCTCTCTCTCTCTCTCTCTCTCTCTCTGTCTCTCTCTCTCTCTCTCTCTCTCTCTGTCTCTCTCTCTCTCTCTCTCTCTCTCTCTCTCTTTTTTTTTACTTATTTATAATTCTTTATTTTGTTATTCTTTGTGAAGGATAGTTTTATATTTTTAATCCTATTTTTTATATTTAGTTTTAATATATATTGTCTACATAGTAACAATCAACAAACTAAACCTTAATTACTTAAAGTTAATTACTTGCTTGTTAATTCTCTTCTTGTTACTTCACTTTTTCTCATCGCTGTCCCTTTGCTGGTGCAGCACTGAGAATTTCCCCATTGTGGGACTAATAAAGGACTATCTTATCTTATGTTGTGTAAAAGACAGCATTCCTGTTTTCCTGTGATCTGGGACTGAAGTGGAATGACTTGTGCCCCGCCTCTAAAACGTCTGAGTTTTGATTACATCACCGTGTACCAGCAGGCAGGGGGTAAATAATATTAACCCACAATGTTACATTTCACCCTCCACATCACCGAATATAAGGAGGAACCCCTCTGGCTGCTCTGAGACCCTCCTCAATGCTTCACTGTGATTTCCCATCCACATCAAATGACTTCATTTACATTTACGGCATTTGGCTGACGCTCTTCTCCAGAGCGACTTACGATTTGAACATTTTACACAGGGAGGCCAAGGCGGTGTTGGGAGTCTTGCCCAAGGACTCTTATTGGTATAGTGTAGGGTGCTTGCCCAGGTGGGGGATTGAACCCCAGTCTATGGCAAAGGTGTTAACCACTACACCAACTAACAACTTCAAGGAATATTCATACAAGTATTTATGATGTAATTATGATTTTGGACTATAAAAGTCTTCTGACCAGTTAATATCATCTGTGCTTTGATTCCAGTGAACCCTGAGATCCACATTTCCGTATCAAGCCCACAAATGGACGGAAATTTATCCACCGCCAACTGCACAGTCCAGCATTCCTGTCCTTCGTCCCCTCCTCCAGTGCAATGGGTGGGTTTGTCTTCCGTTTCTAACAGCCTGATCAGCACCACGTTTTCAGAAGGACTGTGGACTTCAGTGACACGAGCTCAGTTCAGAGCAAACCGTCTGTACCACAGCAGCGCGGTCAGCTGCAGAGCAACACTCAACAGCAAATATATATACAGTACAGCTGTTGGACTCAACGTCTTCTGTGAGTCTACAAACTCGTTTTCTTCACTTCACGTTGTTACAGAACTATGTATTGTTCTTTCAACCTCTCACTGACCTCCTTTCTTGTTTAACAATATAAGTGATACAATTATATATTAAAATACACAGGACAGCCAAAAAGAATTGCTGGAAGGTTGTTTTTTTGGTAATAATCAAAATATTCTCATCATATTAGAAAGTTAGTTTAAAGAAAGGAAATGGACCGCTAAGCATGTTTGAGTACGTTGCAGGTCCATCTCTACTCTTCAATTGGTTATTAGTGAAATAAAGCTTCATCTAGGGCTAGTTTCATACATCTAGATAAGCTTAAACCTGGATTTAGAATGAGACGTCATAAAAGCTCCTGTATGTGTCCCAATACTTTGGTCCATGTACTGTATTTTGAAGTTTTATAAACGATCTAATGGAACTGCTTCCTATCCCTTCACTGCTATTCACTGACTATTCAGATGGATTTTTCTTATTTCCCAAAATTTGTTCTGGAGATTCCAATCATCACCTGAATTTACTTCACTTCACCTAAACCACTAGATGAGCAGCGTAGCATCTCAGCCTTAAGAGAACAGAGGGGATAACTCTGGACTCTGCTAACTCTGGACTGGCTACAGTGAAATAGTTTGTAGGTCTTAAGAAACGCTGGAATAAAATCTACAACCTGTGTTCTCTGGATCTCCACAGACACCCCCACTGATGTGAAGGTAGGTGGAGCTGATGAAGGTGTGGTTGAGGGTGATATGATCTCACTCACATGCACCAGTAACAGCAACCCTGAACCAACTGACTACGAGTGGCTCGTTACCCAGAAGGGTTCCACCACGACCCGCAGGGCACCGAGAACGTTTCCCCTTGGATCTGTCAGACGAGACACGTCAGTCTCCTGCACTGCCCGTAACTCTGTTGGAAGAGGTCAATCAGAGTCAGTGCTGCTGAATGTCCACTGTGAGTATTTCCTTTTTTAGTTTTGATACCATTGTATAAGAAGTTCCTGACAAAAATCTCAGACTGAACCTGTGAGCACATGGTCACAGGTAGATTCTGGACCCCTGCCCTACTCAAGCGCCGCCTCGGTTGGTGTGTATAATTAATTTTCAGCTTTATCGCTTTTGGGTGCCCCTTTGGGGCACAAGCTACTTTGACTATGGCATAAAACTGCCAAAGCCTCTAAATGACCACATTTGACCAAGCTTGCTGGTTTGTGTGGGGTTCTGCGGTGAGATTGTCAGTCTAATGTCAGTTCAGCAGTGCTGGCTTGACTGTAGCATCAGTAACATCTGGCAATGTTCAGAGGAAACATTCCTGTACGGAAAAGCGTATCAGGTTTAGAGCATTTTAGTTTACCAAAGCAAGTGATATCAGCACTTTCCCAAACCACAATTCATTTCTGTCAAAGAGAAATCCGACTTAGACCTGGAGTTCCTAATATGGGCGAGGCGCCGTCTCGGAATGACGACGCGACTACTGAGGTGTATAAGACTGGGCTGCTGTGTTGGAGCGATTCATAAAAGCACTGCCCCCTCTGCTGGCAAAACCTGACCACTGCTTCAGACTAGAATACACTAGCGCTGTAAAACGGGGGTCTTTGTCTCCAGTCCTGGAGGTCAATTAGAAACCACCTACTATATTTGTCCATTAGCAGCAGAGCTGAATCAGATGTGCTTGAGCAACAATCAAAGTTAAAGACCCCTGCTTTAGAGGAGCGCAGATCGAGTTGGTGATGGTAAGAACGCCAGTGTGTTTTCATGCACCTTTAGCCCTGGTTAACGTGTTGAGCAGTACAGCATTCAGACTCAGCAGTCATGTCCCGTGTTTTCCTGTCTCTCAGTTGCCCCCACCATCCTGATGAATTCATCTTGCTTTGTGTCGGCTGGAGGTGTCCGGTGCGTGTGTCGAGCAGAGGCCGAGCCCAATGCCAGCATCTTCTGGATGGTTGATGGTAGCAGAGCTGTTCTCCCACACTTCAGTACAACGACTCGACACACAGGAAGAATAACAGTCTCAGAGCTGACAGGACCACCGGCCAGCAACGTGTCCTGTGAGGCGTCTAACATCGTGGGGACAAACGCTTTCCAGTGTCCACTGTCTGAAGGTGATGGCTTACTTCAAGAAATGTCCTTTTTCTTCAGGCACTCTGAAAAATAAAAGCCAAGAAATCAAACTGTGTTTTTCAGCTGTTGTACAAGAAGCATAACAGTAAGTGCTTCTTTTCTTCACAGCAGCGAGCAACGAGGAGGTCATGAGGCCTTCAGTGTTGTCCACTTGCCTCACGACTCAGAATGGCTGCCTCTGTTATTCGCTTTGCTGTTGTACTAATGTACGATTTTCATAGATAGTTTGCCATGCAGTGTCAGAAGCCATATAAGCAAGTCTAAGCCATAATTACATGAGGAAAGTGGAAAACAGTGTAAATTCACGGAACTATTGCTCTGTCTTTTTCCATAATTTCCAGGAAACTCCGGATCGATGGTAGCTGCTGTGGTCTGCACCATTTTAGGAATTGCTGTGGTGGTGGCTATCTGCTTGAAGAAGAGGTACAGTTTCCAGACATGTCACAGGCCCAGGCCCATTTCACCCCTTGCTAACTAAATTTGAGGCACCAGAATGTAAAATTTTAAGGTGGAATGGGACAATTCAAACAAGAAGCTTCATATCTTCAGCTTCATGTCACCAAAGATTTAGGGGTGGGTGATGAATAGTTTTTACATTCTCCTCTTTGAAGGCGTCAGATTCCTGAGAAGTGAGGAGCTGAACTTTCCCCTCCTCTGCAGTCACTGCAGACGGGCAGGGTCGCCTGAGGGCAGATGAGTCAGAACAACATCAGCAGGTTTCCCTGCGGTTCTCTGCTCTTCATCTGATGAAACACCATAGATCTCGCCTTTTAGCTTGATCTGAAAAGATCCTGATTATTTTAATACGGGTAATATTTTACCATTTTCTCAGGACATTCACCAGCTTTTTGTTTGACTTTTCCCGTTCCACCTTAAATGGCGCAGCAGCCACGTTCTGAACTGCTGCGCCATTTAAGGTGGAACGGGAAAATTCGAACAAGCAGCCAGAGAAACGGAAGCTGAATTCAGCTTCGTGGAGGGTTGAAGGGCCTGATATGAGGAGGTTTCTCATTTCCGCTGAACAGCTGAGTGACTACTTATTTCTGCTATTTAACAGAACCGACAGGTCAGTCTTTTGTCTTGTTTGCTAATGATTGTGATGGATAGTCACAGCTGCTGCACCATTTAAGGTGGAACGGGAACATTTCAAACAAGAAGCTGCGAAAAAAGAAGCTGATCTTGGCCTCGTATTTTTAGCACGGGGAGTTTTAGCCATATCAACATATACCACTCAGAGGTTTTATTTACAGGTACACCCGTAAATATGCGCTACAGTAGAACATTTTGTTAAGGTAGCACAGCTCGTCTGAGTGCCGGCTCAGCCAGCCTGAGCTTTGAGTAGCTTAGTGACATCAAATTAATGCGCAGTAGCTTTAGCTCGCATGTAGCAATATTAGTATTACAGCTGTTTATGGCCTGGTAATTCAGAGGATCCAGTGGTATCTGGAAGAAAAGTGGACACAAAACAAAATGTATCGGGTTTTGAACATCTACCACAGGGGGGCGATAGAGGTGGCTTTTCGAAAACCCTGTTAATTTTGGTCATAGAGAAATGGGGCTTAGACCCGGAGTTCCTAATATGGGCATAATGAGGACTACAGTGGTCTAGGAGTGTCAATCATTGGGGTTAAAAGTTCACACTGTCTGTTTTGTGTTTTGCCACAGACGTCAGCGTCCAGCGGACTCCACCTTCAGGTAAGAGAAAGTAGTAACTGATTTCCGTGTGCCTGTTCAGACAGATTAAGGAGTTATGAAGTGAGAAATGATTCAGTTTCATTGTATTGGAATTGGAAGTAAACATTGCTCCACGTCTGCATGAAGAAGGTTTTTTCCAGCTCTATTCTTTGTGGGTTTAGGTCACGTACAGAGTCCAATGGAAAGAATATCGTCCTGAATCTTAATGACAATATCTATGCGAACAATGCAGCTGGAGAAGACATCTATGTCAACACCGAGGACACACCGCAGACAAACGAGGTACAGCACACTGAATCATTTATTAATGAAATATTTTATTAACCCCTTCATGAGCTCAGTCAGCGGTGTCAGGGCAACTTCAGCACTGATGAAGGTCGTGCTCCTCGTACAGGGGCTTGGAAGGCACTCCAGAAAATGAGCCTAGCTCATAAGATCATAACAGTGGGACAAGCAAGCGTTTAAGTAGCTGTTAGCATTAGCTGAATAGCTCGGGCGGCTGGTTACAGATCTCACATTTGTTGACATGGCTTAGAAAAATTTTTAAAAATAAAAATGTAAAATCTTGCATAAAGTCAGTTTGGGGGGTCCTTTTCAATAAACTCTCTGGTGCAATATAGTTTGATGCAGACCTTCAGTGCATGAAGGTTTTCCTATAAACAGACATGCTTAGGTTACTGCGGCAGTTAAAACACAGCACTCGAGTGAAGGATGTTAATCAGATCCCATTTATAGACACTCTGTGTCGACCGTCTGTCGCCCATCAAAATCAGTTATGGGTTTATACAAGTAAACAAGTCCACAGCGGAACTAGATTGTGTTGATCCGCTGGTCTGCCAGAGTCTGCATGTTCTCCCCGTGTCTGCGTGGGGTTCCTCCGGGTTCTCCGGTCTCCTCCCACAGGCCAAAGACGTGCAGTCAGGCTGACTGGACGTGCTAAATTGCCCCTAGGTGTGCGTTAATGTGTCTGTCTGTCTGCCCTGTGATGGACTGGCGACCTGTCCAGGGTGTATCCTGCTTTTGGCTTGATGACCGCTGGGATAGGCTCCAGCACCCCCCACGACCCAGGAGGAGAAGCAGCTTAGAAGATGTGGTGTTGTGTGTGTGTGTGTGTGTGTGTGTGTGTGTGTGTGTGTGTGTGTGTGTGTGTGTGTGTGTGTTGGTCTGCCATGACAGATAATTGCAGTAAAGCATGGTGGTGGCAGAGAGTTTCCACTGAGGTGAAGCCATGTAGCTCTATCTACCTAAATCTGCCCTTGGAGAAAAATATCCTGATTGGACAGTTCTCTGTTGGCCATTCCAATTTTCATTTCAAACTAAAATACAACATTTAACAAACACGATGATTAAATAATATACAAATATTGAATGTTATGAAACTAACGCTGATTGAGTTAACATGTCACGGTATCAGTCATGATGCTTTGTGTTTGTTAGGATGACGGGGATGACATCTACCAGAACTACTGAGACCTTCCTGACATGGAGGTATCTCCAGTAGCCTTCAACCTGCGGTGTTCTGCCTTTACTGGAGAAGAATTTAAGTGTTAAAGCTGTTCATTTCACTCAGACTGCAAGTATAACACATATAAGAAGAACTATGGAAGACTTGGTTGCCACTTTTTTTTTTTTTTTAAAGGTAGGAAATTAGACATCTTCCTTGCTTTTTGTTTCAGGTTAATTTAATAGAAATTGTGCAATAAAATATGCAGTAAAATGGCATATTTAAGATTGTTCCCTGGAGAGGATGTATTACTGAACCACGAGCAAATATCTCCATACAACTATTAATTTAAGTACTACTCCCACAACTCTAGCAGACAAATTATGGACAGGATGGTACTCCCCCCCCCCCCAAGGCTTAGCATGATGCTAACCAGTGCAGGTATCTAAGCAGACATAACAAGCGCGGCGAGCCGTTCAATGACATCATCAGCTGATGCAGTTTGAAAAGATGTGGTGGAGTACACAACCACCCACATGTCCGGCTGACACTGAAGGACGACTGACTGTCGAGCCTGCTTCCCACTTCAGACCAGCTGCCCACGCCCCAGCTGCCACCACCTGCCTTGGACGAGCTGCCCACCCTACACTGATGTTCTCATAGACTCCCAGCTATTCCTAATACCAATATTACTGCTATTAATATTAGTAGTATAATCACTTGTAGGTAGTCTGACCAGAGGAGGATGGGTCCCCCCTGGTGAGCCTGGTTCCTCCCAAGGTTTCTTCCTCAGTTCTGAGGGAGTTTTTCCTTGCCACTGTTGCCCCGGGCTTGCCCACCGGGGGGGGGGGGGGTTTCTGTACATTCTTACAGTCCTGTTGAAACTTTGTCTTTTCCGAAATTCTGTAAAGCTGCTTTGTGACAACATCCATTGTAAAAAGCGCTACAAATAAATTTGATTTGATTTGGAGCTTCATGCGTCTCAGAAGAAGCACATGCTAGACTTCCCAGCTGGGCGGCACTGTGTGATGGAAGAGCCTCAGCTCTGTGGTGGAAATTGGCCATGCCAACCCCAGGGAGAAAAAAAAAACAGGAAAAGTACCAATAAGAGTCTGAAAGGCAAATCCAAGAGTTCAGAAGAAAATCCACATAAACCATCCAGCAACAGGCAACACTGTGCAGAGAGCATGTGCTTGTGTAGGTGCTTATGAAGAGCAGTAGATGAGCTGCAGGTGAAGATCAAGGTTTCTCTAGGAAACAGATCAATACTCAGGTGACCTCTGGTGTTGAAGGCAGGGATTACACCTGCCAGTCTGGAGGTAATACACTATTTTATTTCTTGCTGTTGGGGGGTATTATGCTTCTATGTGCAGTGGGTAGTGCTGTTCTGTCAAGGTAAGGAAGGCCTGGGTTCGAGTCTCCGGCCGGGCAACCAGGGTCCTCTCTATGTGGAGTTTGCATGTTCTCCCTGTGTCTGTGTGGGGTTCCTCTGGGTTCTCCGGGTTCCTCCCACAGTCCAAAGACATGCGGTCAGGTTAACTGGACGTGCTAAACTGTCCCTGGGTGTGAGTGAATGTGTCTGTGTGTCTGCTCTGCGATGCACTGGCGACCGGTTCAGGGTGTATCCTGCCTTCCATCCAGTGGCTGCTGGGATGGGCTCCACCTCCCCAGTGACCCAGAAGGATAAGCAGCTTAGAAGAGTGTGTGTGTGTGTGTGTGTGTGTGTGTATCTATACAAATGTTTAAAATATGGATGTAAATTGAATATATATGCGTGTTTTTTTTTTTTAAAGTTTTTCAACTTTTTTATAGATTTTATGTAAACTCTTTACTATGTATGCATGTGCATCTGTGTAGTAAAGACATAAAATGAAAAGACTGACCAAAACATGTTGGTGTTTGTCTGTTACTGTCATGTTGAATAACATTCATTCATTCAAAGCCACATAAACCTTTTATATGTCAACTTAAACAGAATCAGTAATGTAGAAGACCTTCACGCATGAGTTACATGTACAGTGTTTAATGTTTTAAGAAAAACCAACATAAATATCTTTGCAAATCATTTAAAAGATTATTTATTGACAATCTCTCATCTAGTCAGAGGTGATTTAATTACAACTGTTGTAAAGTCCCAAGTTGGAACTGTCCTCATTTAAATTTTATCGTGGTTTCATCTTCAAAACAAAGCCCACATATGCTTAGACTTGTGTGACATCAGTGAAGACAACCTGATGCACATTTGTCATTCGCAATCGTTTCACCATTTTAACTAAAAATTAATATCAGGAAAAGGCAACCTGAGTCAATATACACAAGTTTCTACGGGTTCATTTTTGTCAGAAAAGAAAAAAGTTATCCGACACCAGCTGGCACTGTGTGAATAAGTCGTAAACAGAGCGAGTTTAAATGTGACACGCAGCTGCACCATCTGTTCATTTCAACTGTGCATTGAGATTTAGGAATTATTACTTTAACAGCTGCAGTAAAACTGTATTCCACACCATTACGGTTAAAGCTTTGGCAAATAATCAGAGGTTGACATGCGTGCTAAACAGTGGGGGGATCCATACGGATCATGGCTCAACTACGATTCGTTACCTCACTATGTGGCCTTCAGATCAGCTCAAGAACAGCGTAGAGAGCTTCATGGAATGGGTTTCCATGGCCGAGCAGCTGCATCCAAGCCTTACATCACCAAGCGCAATGCAAAGCGTGGAATGCAGTGGAGTAAAGCGCCGCCACTGGACTCTAGAGCAGTGGAGACGTGTTCTCTGGAGTGACCAATCACGCTTCTCAGTCTGGAAATCTGATGGACGAGTCTGGGTTTGGCGGTTGCCAGGAGACGGTACTTGTCTGACTGCATTGTGCTGAGTGTAAAGTTTGGTGGAGGGGGGATCATGGTGTGGGGGTGTTTTTCAGGAATTGGGCTCGGCCCCTTAGTTCCAGTGAAAGGAACTCTTAAAGCTTCAGCACCAAGAGATTTTGGACAATTTCACGCTCCCAACTTTGTGGGAATAGTTTGGGGACGGCCCCTTCCTGTTCCAACATGACTGCCCACCAGTGCACAAAGCAGGTCCATAAAGACGTGGATGAGCCAGTTTGGTGTGGAAGAACTTGACTGGCCTGCACAGAGTCCTGACCTCAACCCCATAGAACCCCTTTGGGCTGAATTAGAGTGGAGACTGTGAGCCAGACCTTCTCGTCCAACATCAGTGTCTGACCTCACAAATGCGCTTCTGGAAGAACGGTCACATATTCCCATAAACACTCCTAACCCTTGTGGAAAGCCTTCCCAGAAGAGCTGAAGCTGTTATAGCTGCAAAGGGTGAGCCGACATCATATTAAACCCTATGGATTAAGAATGGGACGTCACTCAAGTTCATGTGCGTGAAGCCAGACGACCAAATACTTTTGGAAATATAGTGTAACCTCTTCCTGGCCATTGAAGTAAATTACTGGACCATAAGAACTCAAAAATATTGTCTGCAGAAATCTTAACCTTTAGTATTGAATAAAAACGTATTTTTTTAAGAAACTAATAGTCAGGATTTTATATAAACTTTTTTGTCAGCACATGTATCTTTATAGTTAAATACTTATAGTTAACTATACTTACGTTATAGTTAAAGTACTGACCAAAACATGTTGATGTCTTTTGTCTTTTACTGTCACTATGAATAACATATTCATCACTATCAAAAGCCACATGTAAGACCTTTATATTTCAAATTAATTAAAAATAATTGGTAATGTGTAAGTACTTTAATCAATTACATGTGAGATATTTACATTGAAAGTACAATTTAAAATGTAAAGCTTTAAAATGCACATCTTTACAAATCATTTTAATGCGTGACAGTAAACAGTATGCCATCTAGTCAGAGGTGATTTCATTACTGTTGTGAAGTCCGAGGGTGGAAGTGCCATCCTTTCCTCATTTAAATTTAATGTGGTTTCTTCTACAAACAAAGGCAACACACACTGTGGGAAAATTGGCCTTTGGGACTGCAGTGAAGACCACCTGAAGCTAAAGGTTACCAAGACTGAGTTACTACAGTGCCCTCTTGATTTATTCCAGTTTTGTATATTTGTCATACTTAATTGTTTCAGCTGTTTAACAAAAATTGAACATAAAAGTACAGTCCCATTTCCAGTAAAGTTGGGATGCTGTGCAAAATGTAAATAAAAACAAAATGTAATGATGTGCAAATCATTTAAACCCTGTGTTTAATTGAAAATAGTGCAAAAAGTACAAAAGTACTTGCTCATTTTCAATTTAATGACAGGCAAAAAAAAAAGGCCGGTGAAGTTGTCCGTCCATCCATCCATCCATCCATCCATCCATCCATTTTCTAAGCCGCTTCTCCTTCTGGGTCATGGGGGGTGCTGGAGCCTATCCCAGCAGTCTTCAGGCAGAAGGCAGGATACACCCTGGACAGGTCGCCAGTCCATCGCAGGGCATACAGACAGACACAGACAGTCACTCACACCTAGGGGCAGTTTAGCATGTCCAATTGGCCTGACTGCATGTCTTTGGACTGTGGTGGGAAACCGGAGAACCCGGAGGAACCCCACGCAGACACGGGGAGAACATGCAGACTCCACACAGAGAGGACCCCGGTGTAATGCTTAAAAACCACCAACAGGTCAGTAATATGACTGGGTATAAAGAGCAGCTCAGAGAGGCGGAGTCTTTCAGAAGTAAAGAGGAGGAGGGGTCACCACTCTGTGAAAGACTGCACCATCAAATAGAGCAACAACTCAAGAAGAACGTTTCTCAACATAAAACAGCAAAGAGCTTCTGCTTTTCATCGTCTACGGTGCAGAATATCATTAAAGACTCAGAGAATCTGGAGAAATCTCTGTCTGTGAGGGACGAGGCTGAACACCAGTATCTGCTGGCCGTGATCTTTGGGCCCTCAGGCAGCGCTGCATTAAAAACAGACATGATTCTGTAGTGGAAATCACTGCATGGGCTCAGAAACACTTCTGAAAACCACTGTCTGTGAACACAGTTCATCACTGCATCCACAAACGCTGTTAAACTCTAAAACACAAAGAAGAACCCAAATATAAACAGGATCCAGAAAATGCAGTGATTTCCACTACAGGAACATCTGCTTTTAATTCCTAATGCTGGGCCTCCAGCGAGAAGAAAATTGGTAGAGTTGCACGGTGAAAACCACTGCTACCCAAGAGAATAAGGGCTCATTACATATTTGACAAACACTTTGACCCCCCCAGTCCTTTTGGAATAATGCTCTGTGGACTGACGAGTCAAAACATAGTGGTGGCGATGTGATGATGTGGGGATTCTTTGCTGCTTTAGGGTTTTAGGGGCAACTTGCCATAATCGACAGAACCATGAATTAGTCCATGATCTGAAGCTCAAGTTATGAGCTTTGAATAAAGTATTGTTTGCAATATATTGTGCTCCACTTGTATATCATACTTTATTGTATTGCACTGTGTTTTGTAGTTTACTTTATTGTTGAATGCACAGTGTATTGTAGTTTATTGTACTGCACAGTGTTTTGTAGTTTATTGTATTGTATTGAATGGAACAGAGTTCTGAGTTCAGCTCTGCTCCTTTTCTCTCTGTATCAGTGACTGTGTTTCTATCAGTATCTGAGCTCAGGACCGTCTCTCTCTCTAACCTACTGGTAACTAGCAGAGAGACTTTCTCTAGACAGACAGAGCTCTTCTTGTAAGTCGCTCTGGATCAGAGCGTCTGCTAAAAGCTGCAAATGTAAATGTAAAAGTTATGCCAACAAGACAACGATCCAAAGCAAAACAGTCCAACTTTGAATGGCTCATAAAGAAAGAAAATTAAGATTTTGAAGTGGCCTGGTCAAAACCCTGACCTGAACCCCACCTGGCCAGTCGACAATAAATTAAATTAAAATGTATCTAATATTTTAAAAACAAGATGTGTTCAGGGTCTTCCTCAGGCTTAAATTTAAAAACAGCGAACCCTCCCAATCCACCTAGTCCTGGAGCTCACCCCTTCTCCAAAGAGAATCCAGGAGCCCTCTCACTGCCAATGGGAAAGCTCCATCTACTATGAGTGCTGGAGGTTGTGCGTCCAAGGGTTCAGCATGTTGCAAAGGGCCAGGCACTGCAGGCCTGAGGACAGAGACATGAAAGCATTGAATTGAGAGAATTGAAAGGGTAATTGGAGTGTATGTCACCCTGCTGATACATCTCAAAACATTAAATGGTCCAGTGCATTGAGTTTCTTGCAGGGAAGATAAAAGTTTATGTACCAAATGGGCAGCCATACTCTTTCCCCTTGGCCAGTACCTCCCTGTGGTGGCAATCGACTTCAGCCTTCTGTATCCCAATGGCTCTCTCCAGGTGAACGTAAGCCAACTCCCAGATCTCCTCACTGGGTTTGATCCACTTGTCAATTGCTGCCCACTACCAGGAACCCACAGGAAGAGCAGAGGTTGGGAACCATGGTAGATCTGAAAGGGCGTGAGACCTGTGGAAGAGCTTACAAAGGAGCTCTGGGTATATTTAGCCTAGAGGAGAGACCTACACACATTTACCCTGTCGATTCCATCAATAACTGTTGAGAAACCGGCCAAGTTCTTGGATCAGTGTCTCAACCTTGTATTTTGTCTCAGGGTGATGCCCAGAGGTAAGGCTGTTGTGGATCCTCAAACACTTCATAAACTCTGTCCATACCTCAGAAGTAAACTGGGTCCTTCAGTCTGATGTAATGTCCACATGATGAAAGAGAGCCTCTGTAGTCTGAAGGGCAGTGGGAAAACCTGGACGAGGGATGAGACAGCAGGCTCTAGAAAACCATTCAACAACCACTGTGGTGGTACTACTGTCTTTCTACACTTACCATCTTTCTTCTCCAAAAACATGAAGCTAGATGATCCAGGTCATATGAAAGGATGGATATACCCCATATATAGAGCCTCTTTTTGTAACCTTCCACAGGCCACCTGAAATGCAGTTTGGGCTGTAGGACTGATAATAATTACATATCGACTTAACATTGAAAACACTTCCAAAGGCTTCACTGCTGTGGTCCTGAATTGAGTAAGCCACTTTAAAAGATGGCCAGTGCTGGTTCACTGTCTCAGTTCTCTCCCTCAGTCCATCCTATTCTTCACACAAGCATTACAGGATGTACACTCAGATAAAACTGAAACTAAAGGGGCCAGAGATCTCTTTGGGCAGATATTATAGAAGACCCACTTGTAGAATTCTCCAAAGAATCATCTTTGTACGTGAGAGGTAAATGTAAAGAACCTTTCCACAGTTCCATTAACCTCCACGTAATATAAAAGTTCTGTTCCAATAGACCTTGTTGTGTCATTTTATGGTCAGTTTACACATTTTAGAAAATTTGGGTTTGAGCAGTTTTTCTGTGTGTGAAATATGGATGGCGTTTTGGAAATTTGCTGCCATTGAACCTTGTGGTGAACAAAGATGTTCCAAAGTCTATACATTTGGTCTTGTAAACACTTTTCCACGGAATATCACTGAACTCTTGGAATGGGCACTTGCAAAAAGTAATGATTGACATGCCTCTCTGCTGATCATAATTGTCTTAGTATAGCTTACTGTAAGGGTCCAGCCAGTGCCGCCAGCTGCCAGCAGAGGGTGACGGCGGCAAGGGGCCATAACTTCAGGGAACTTCAATTCCCAGAAGCCCTCAGGCTGATTAGGTCCATCTCGACACACCTGTGGACTCATCTACTCAAGGCTGTGTAGCATTTGTCACACCTTTGTAAAGGGGTGACCGGTACGGTACTTGTTGTTGAAGAAAAGAAAAGGGGGCTGAGAAAAGAAGTTGCCCCAAACCTGAAGAGAAGAAAAAAGGGCTACAAAGAATAAACTGTTCCAAAGATACTTAAAGCCAGAAAAAAGCTCTTGAGCTACAAACGGCTCCAAGAAATAGAAAAGGTGTTTGTTCCACCAAGAGCAAACAGCTCAAAGTCTACCTTCCCTTCGTTCTTACAGAGGAGGTGTGTTTAGTTTTCTCTGATTTTGCCTTTCCAGTTCAGCTTTTGTTTCAGCGTCTTTGTTTGACTGTTTCCCGCCTTTTCATTTCCCCTTCCTTGAGGTGCTTTACCCGTTGTCACCTGTGCGTCCCAGTGGTGCAGCGGTAACTCCACGGGCCACCTGGCTCCAGGCCACCTCAATTACAACGTCCCAAACACTCACGCCTTTGCCCCAATAAATTTTATTTAGTCCTCTTTCTCAGTGGTTTTCATTTCTGCACTTGGGTCCACCTCCCCGCCGTTCCGTAGCACTTACTCTGTCAAGCAAAGGAAACTCGAAACAAGCATGCAGCGCGACTGCTGGTGGCAGTGAATTAGTCAGAATTATGTTCATAAATGGTGGAAAGTTGTTACTACGATTCCTGTAAAACCTCCTCCTTAACAGACACAGGTCCCTTCCATGTGAATGTTGATTGGCTAAAACATTTTTCTGCTTTGATTGATGTAAAAATAGTGTCCAGAACTCTTTGGTTCAAATTGGCCAACATTCATATTTTTATCTGTTTCTGAATTTTCCTTTGTGCCAATGATCTTTTAGTCAAATGCTGCCAGGTAGTTTGTCAAACTTTCTGCTCAGACATGTCAACGCAAACTAAGTGAGGCAGGACTTATCAGAATTTTGCCGATGGTCCACTACAAGGCTGAAAAGTAGTGGTATTGGGCATATTGTTCCATCGATGTTGCAAGTAAATAGTTCTCCTCTAGTAAGTTTAATAACTACTACTGTAACATCAGTTACTCAAACTGTAGTCTACTGCCATGAAAGCAGCTTCCACAAAGCTTTCTGGTTCCTCTACTGGCTCATTAGGCCTTGAATACATAGGAGGTCTGGCCTCGGTGAGTGGCGACTACACTGGACCCTACGAGAGCACTGGATTCACAGCTTGGTCGAAGATGTTCAGGAAAGTGTTGAAAAATCCTTTTAATGCATAGGGTTTAATATGATGTCGGCCCACCCTTTGCAGCTATAACAGGTTCAGCTCTTCTGGGAAGGCTTTCCACAAGGGTTAGGAGTGTTTATGGGAATTTCTGACCGTTCTTCCAGAAGAACATTTGTGAGGTCAGACGCTGATGTTGGACGAGAAGGCCTGGCTCACAGTCTCCGCTCAAAAAATATGTTGAGGTAATTAAGCAGTGTTCAGTGGCTACCATGTACAGGAAATGTGTGGTTGGAAGTGACCTGCCTGCTTCTCGGCTGTATCAGCCGGTGCTGAGCAGCCGTTCTCCCTCCTCCAGGCTCAGTAAAAGAGGTTTCATCTAAAGCGCCGTTTTCTTTCTCTTCGCTGACAGCAGCGCACACAAAGAATAGCTTATTGCAAGCACGTCACCTCGGATTAAGAAAAGCTTTTACTGAAATTTGTCTTGTGCTTGACTTAAATTTATTCACCCCTTCACAAAATGAACAGGAAAACCACTAAACTGTGCAGGCGACTGACTTACTCATGCGGTTTCTGAAACTGTCAAAGCAGAAATGTTATTTATTGCCACAAGAAAGAGGTGGTGCTTTTCAGCATAGAGGGACGCAGTGTCCTCTGCCACGAATAAATTCAGAGTCACAAACTGTAGCTTCCAATCTAGGCTTAGAAAAATGATTGAAACGGTGGTTGCAGAAGTGTTTATTTCACTTCTTTGTAGTTAATCACACAATAATCTAATGGTGAATTTCCGCTGATCTCTCTACGTTCATGAAAGGTATGTGGCTTGGCCAAAGACGTGTTGGTGTGCTACAAACTAAAGGGGTTTACCATCTCATCATTAAATCACACGATGCAAGAACATTGACGGTGTTCCTCACATACAGTGTTGCCGCGTTAGTGCAGAGTGAGGGATTGATGTGTAAGAACTTGTCAAATGATAAAAGTAAATGTAATAAATGAAGACTCAGATTAGGCAAGTTTAAAACGTGAAACATTAATAAGAAAAATATAATAAAGAAAAATTAAGAAATGAAAACATACATAAAATGTAAAGGTTAATAAAATCTAATCCAAATAAAAGGAAGACAAGAAACTATTTTATTAAAATGAGAACAATAATTAAAATAAGAATAAATATGAATAATAGATTAAATAAATAATTAAAGAGAATGGTAAAAAAAGATGGGTGGAGGTGGTCAGAGAGTAGAAGTGTGTAAAGTGACCGAGTGACCCAACGAGCTGAGCTTTAGTGGTTCCTGTAGTGAGGGTCCAGTTTGCTGGTGCTGGAACTGAAAGCAGATTTTCCCAGTTCAGTAAAAACCCTCGGTACCTGGCATGTGATCCGAGTCTGATAAACACCATTATGAGCCTGATGAGTTCAAACAGGACTGTCAAATACGGAAGCGTTGCTTGTACGTGTGAACATGTCCACACCAACCAGCCATTTCATTCTACACTCATTGTGCATTTTATCAGCTCCACTTACCATATAGGAGCACTTTGCAGTTCCACAGTTACAGACTGTAGTCCATCTGTTTCTCTGCCCCCCTTTCAACCGGTTCTTTTAATGGTCAGGATCCCCACAGGACTTATGACAGTTCCAGCTTGACCCTGAAAGCAACCCCAGCATGAGAGCTTCATGAATTGGGTTTGCACACAAGCCTAAGATCACTGTGCAGTGTCAAGCATCAACTGGACTGGTGTAAAGCACGCCATCACTGGGCTCTGGACCAGTGGAAAAGTGTTCTTTGGAGTGAATCATGCTTCATTCTCTGACAGTCAGAAGGACAAATCTGGATTTCCTGGATGCCAGAAGAAACCTACGTACCAGAACGCATACAGCCAAGAGTAATGTTTGGTGGAGGAGGGATAAGGGGCGGTGGCTGTTTTTCAGGGCTTGCCTTCGACCTCTTAGTTCCAGTGAAAGGTAATGTTAACCTCTTAAATGACCAGAGCTCACGGGCAGGCCCAAAGTTTTATTACACACCTCTGGGAAATGGGAGTAGCTCAGCCAGTTTGCATTGAAGGCTTTGTAGTTACTAAATAAGCCGTTGTGTATAATAAGCCTGAGATTTTAAGGAGTTAATGTTGCCAATTATGAAGACATTTCACATTTTATGCTGCCAATTTCCTGTCCCATCATGACTGAAGTCTGAGGAGGAACTCCAGTGGTCTGCACAGAGCTGTAATACGAATTGTGAGCCAGACCTTCCCTAATTCCCAAAACACACCAGTGAAGCCTGTTATAGCTCCTTCATTTTAACAGCCATGGTTTTGGAATAGGACGTTTATATAGATGTGATGGTTAAGGTGTCCACATCTTGGTCTAACACGCATGTTGTTATGCCAATTTAGACCCAGCGAGACTTAAATTAGTCACGGATTCACTCAGGACACAACAGAATCACAATTAGGAAATTAATAATTAAACATTTCCATAGATTTCTCCACTGTGCTATGGAAAATAACTACTCACGAGGGATAAAAGCACAGCTAGTTTAAGTCTGAGTATGATGGTGATCTAGCAAAACTAGATGTGCCTTTTGAAGTTCCCAGCAGAGAATTTTGCATCAGCCAGATACCAGTGTCAAATTAACACTGTGAGATCGCACTTCACTGTGGTCGAACGCATTTTTTAAAGTGTGCTCTTCTTAGACATTTCCAGTTTTCCAGTCAGTCAGTCACCCAGATCCTCTGGTCTTCAGTTATGGACAGTTTCTGACACATGTCTACATGGAAAAAGGAAGAGAAAGTATAGTTAGTGGAGAGAAATGGTTTCGGTGTTTTGCTCATGTACACTGATGTGGTAATGCCATTATTTTTGTGACTCACGCATCATAGTCACCAGCTGCTCTGTTTCCAGTGCTTGGTCCCCGTTCTCCAGATATGCACCGGCCACCGAGTCCATGTACTGAAAAACATCAACTGTGTGTTTGACGTGCACATAAAAACATTTCCAAACGCCTCACGCTAAAACGTTCCACCTAAAATATTTATTATAAGTCACTTTGAGTTTGATGTAATATGTTAACGTTGAGTTTCAACATGTACCATTAACTCTATAGTTTATATATAGAAACTGAGCTGCAAAAATGGCCCATTTTGAATTCACTGTGTTTGTGATGTCATGAGAACCAACCCATTTACATTCAGCAGGTTCTGAAAACCACTGACTGTGAACACAGTTCATCACTGCATCCACAAACGCTGTTAAACTCTAAAACACAAAGAAGAACCCAAATATAAACAGGATCCAGAAACGCTGCCACCTTCTCTGGGCCTGAGCTCATTTAAAATGGACTGAGGGGAAGTGGAAAAGTGTCCGGCGTTCCGACGGATCAACATCTGAAATTCTTTTAGGAAATCATGGACACTGTGTCCTCCGGGCTGAAGACCACTCAGCTTGTTATCAGTGCTCAGTTCTAAAGCCAGTATTCATGATGGTTTAGGGGGCATTAGTGCTCATGGCCTGGGTGACCTCTCATCTGTGAAGGCGTCATTAAAGCTGAATGATATAAACATGTTTTATCAACATCTGCTGCCGTCCAGACGACGTCTTTTTCAGGGAAGGCCTTGATTATTTCAGCAAGACGACGTCAAACCACATTCTGCATGTATTACAGCAGCACTGCTCCGTATTAAGAGTCCAGGTGCTAAACTGACCTGCCTGCAGTCCAGACCGGTCACCACTGAGAACATTTGGCACATTATGAAATGAAAAATACCACAAATGAGCCCCTGAAACTGACGATCAGCTGAAATCCTGAATCAAACCAAAACAGAAAACATTTCACTTTCAGAGCTACAGCAGTCGGTCTCCCTCCGAACTTGGAGTGCTGAGTGGTAAAGCCCCTGTCCCAACTTTTTTTGGAACATGATGTTGGCATCAAATTCATTTTTTGAAAAACTACAATTCAGCATCTTTCAACATCTGCAGTATTGTCCTTATATGGTTTATGTGATTTGCATATTGTTGCATTTTCTTTTCATTTAAAAAAAAAAAAAAAAACCTTTTGTAAATGTTACACCATTTTACCAGCCTTTTGTTGTCCCCGTCCAAGTTTTTTTTGGATGTGTTGTTGGCATCAAGTTGAAAATGATTGTTATTTTTCAAGAAACAATACAATTTCATAGTTTCATAGTTTCATAGTTCTTTGCTCTATTTTCAATTAAATATAGGCTTTAAATGACTTGCACATCATTGCATTTAGTTTTTATTTACATTTTGCACAGCGTCCCAACTTTTATGGAAATGGGGTTTGTGGAATTATTAGCCTTAGTATTGTTCATATTACATTTTAAGATGTATTAAAGAAAGCTTATGTTTAGCATTGAAAGCTTAATGGTCATATTGTACAATTCTAAGAGCTAAGAGTCAGCACATAAGGCTGTGTGAATACACAAGGATGTCAGATAAGCAGAGCCATTGTCTGGAAAACGGGGGGAGTTGATAAACACAGGAAACACCTTAAGCTGACCTTGCAGACGCGCTCACGTCTTTTATGATGTGGATTGGTGAGATGGCCTAACGCACACATTGGACGCTGGGGTAAGGAAGGAGCGGTCATGCGACTATAAAAAGGGAGTCAGATGAGAAGCGGTCAGAGCTTACTTGGGAGACACATGATGCCTGTTCTCTGTTTGTAACCAGAATTCTGTAATAAACCGTTTGTTTCACTTCAGTCTGATCTACTCGTCTCATTTGTTTTGCATCAACGAACACGCAGGACTGGTTTCGTCCACAATTTGATGACCCTGACGTGATGCAAAGGAGACCATTAGAAAAACAGGCTTGATCTTCCTCCATTACTCATCACAGGCGCGCCATTTAATAAGGTAAGCAGAAACCTATTTAAATAAATTCTGCATATTGACAACTGCTAAATTAGCGATGAGTAAAAGAGGTTGGATCAGGTGATTAAATTTAAAGGACTGAATTGGAACAAACGTAAGGTGAGAATAATGGAAAATGTTTTTGGGTAAATGGTAAAGTGATACTGAGTGATTAATAAGGTATTGGGCTTGTGTTTTGCCGGGAATTGGTGAACCCCTCCCATCATCTGACGAGGTAATGGGATAAGGACTGGGTTGAAAGCCCCTGGGATTGGCTCTCCCTAAAACAGGGTTGGAGTCCCTGAGGTTCGAGTCCTCTAAAGTACCGGGTTGGAGTCCCTGAGGTTCGAGTCCTCTAAAGCGCCCATTCCTGATAAGTTTGAAGTTCCTCACATGCAGCAAACCTAACGGTGATAACTCAGCATTGTGGGTCATGCAAGTAAAACTTAGAAGACGTCTTGGTGAGTACCAGTTTTTGAGCAACATGGCTGAATACAGTAAAAGAGATTTAGAAAAGGAATTGGATAATACAGCTGGGGTGGGGAATTGGCAATGGAAAACATTGGAGAAACAGATAATCATTTTGGCTAAAGCGGTTTATGACTTAGAGATAGACCCAAAAAAGTGGAAAAAAGTGAGAGCAGAAACGGAGAAAATGTTGAGAAAATGGATGTTGGATAAAGAACTGTCCCCCCATGACCAGATTTCTTTGGGACAGGCGTTAAATGATTTTACAGCTAGAGCAATAAAGGAATTAGACGAAGCTAAGGCAGAACATGAAAAGGCAGGAATGTTTAAGAAGGGAAAAGCCAGGAAGAGGTTATCAGATGCAGAACAGGAAATAGCTAAGGTCAGAAGTTTGAAGTGCACATATAATGGCAACCTGGATAGAATGGTGCGGAGTGGTGCCAAGTATCCCCACCCTCCTACGATAACCTAACCCCGTCATTAACGTACAATCAGGCACAATAGACATAAGACCACAACAGCCCGGCCCCTCGACGCAATGTACTGAGCGCGTTCGGTGAGTATATGGGTCTTGCAGCTGAGGATTGGACTAATAGAACTAGCACACACCCAGGCCACGGGGGCGTACAGCAAATATGGTTCCGTACAGCCATCCTGAAAGTCATGCCAGATTATGTTAGAAAAAAAAATGGAAGACGATCCCAATATGGGACCAGACGCCTCACATGACTCATGGCTGAAAACCATTCTGTTTTATATGAACAAACACAAGGGACAGGTAGACGCCAGGACAGGTGAAGTAGACAAACTGCAGTTGGAGCTGATGAAAGCTCAACTGGCAGAGGCTCGAAAGACTTTAGGTGAGGACAAGAAAAGGACCAACCCAGGTAATATGGTGATCACCGCTGCTGAAGACAATTCTGTTAATTATGCAGGGCGGCAACCACAATCACAATCCCCCATTCCACAGCCGCTGCCTCCCCAGACCCAGCTGTTGCCATATCAACCACAGCCAATTGTGGTTCAATATCAACCCACACCATATGGGGGTCCGTACAGGGGACGTGGTAGAGGCAGGGGGAGGGGTAACAGGGGCGGGGGCCATAGTCCGCAGCAGTATGATTTAGGCTGCTTCAGATGTGGCGCCATGGATCACTGGGCACAACAATGCCCCCATCCGCTGGCAAGAGCACCACACCATTCTCAGCCTCAGCACCAGGCCACCTACTACCCGGCCCCTCACCCAGGTGCTGCCCCAGGGGGACAGTACCAGATGAGTCCATGGGGGGGAGAGCACTGACGGGGCCCACTGGGGGACCCTGATAGCGTGGTCATGGCAGAACCCATGCTATCACTGACTGTGGGCCACCTGAGATTGCTATTCCTGATTGACACAGGAGCCACCTTTTCTGCTATCAACTCTCAACTTCCACCAGATATGATGAGTAGTAACTATCTCTCAGTCAGAGGTTTCTCAGGGGACTCAATGACTCTGCCCAAAACCAAGCCATTGGTTGTTTATAATGGCTCTCAGACTATCACACACACATTTATCATTGCAACTCAAGCACCAGTGAATTTGTGTGGACGAGATCTGCTGATGAAAATGGGGGCTTCCATTCTGTGCAGCCCCACAGGACTGACTTTAACCTGGCCAAATGGTCAGGTCACAAGTTGTTATGGTGAGAACGGCCCAAGCATGTATTTAATATCTGCCACAAATGATGACATGGTGGATATTTACTGGGGCCACATATTTCGTTAGCGTTACATCCAGGCCACATGGCAAAGCAGTTAGGGGGCATGACCAAAAGGGCAAACGCTGCCACCGATTGGGTACAGACGCAGATTCCTGACGTTTCCTTTTCCGAAGCCACAAAAACATTTTATTAGGGGTGAGACCCATAATCACATCACGCTGACACATGATTTGTTAAGTAGACATCATGGTTGTGAGGCAGCTGACCATATTGACACCCATGTCCTTTTGTCACATCTCCCGGATGGATTGTGGTCTGAGGGCCCCGATGACGTAGGGCAAATACAACAAACTCCAGTGTCATTTAATATGACCTCGACTCAACCAATCTGGCTTCCCCAATATCGCCATAAACCTGAGGCTATGGCCTCCCTAGACCAAACTATTGATGCACTCCTCAGAGCTGGAGTGCTAGAACCATGTCAGTCTAGGTGGAACTCTCCCATTTTGCCAGTTCCAAAGAAGGAACCTGGGCAGTACAGAATGGCGCATGATTTAAGGGCCATTAATGCAGCCCTGGCCACCCAAACCATCCCCGTTCCCAACCCATACACCACACTATCTGAACTAGACCGCAACAAAACTTGGTTCACGTGTGTAGATCTGGCCAGCGCCTTTTTCTGTGTAGAGACATTTGCGCGTTTACACACCGTGGCAGACAGTACCGGTACACACGTTTATCACAAGGCTTCGCCTGTTCACCCGGCCTGTTTAACCAAGCATTAAAGCAAAGTTTGGACACTTGTTCTCTCCCTGAAGGTTCCATTTTAATCCAGTATGTGGATGATCTCCTGATTGCTGGAGACACCCAACAGGCTTGTATTGAGGCTTCAATAGCAGTATTGGAGAAACTGGCCGAGTGCGGGTACAAAGTCTAGAAGCAAAAACTGCAATTTTGTAGGTCAAGAGTCACCTTTCTTGGCAGAGTGGTCACTAAGGGGAGTACAGGTATGTCCCCCGAGCACCGGTCCTCTATTTTAAGCCACCCCAAACCAATCACGGTCAGAGACATGTTGGCATTTTTAGGGCTGGTAGGATACAGTCGTTCATACATACCCGATTTCACTGGTCGCACCGCTTCGTGAGATGATAAAGACATTAGGCATTTTGTCATGGACACCTGAGCTAGAGCAGGCGTTCATTGAACTAAAACAGGAACTAGCGCATGCGGCTGACCTTGCTAGACCAGACTACACCATTCCATTCTACCTGGATGTTTCTGATACACCCTCATTGGTAAATGGAGTGTTGTTTCAGAAAAAAGGGGGAGGTAGACAGGTGGTAATGTATCTGAGCATTCCTCTAGATTTAGTAGAGAAAAGACAACCATGTTGCACCAGACATGTTGCAGGACTAGCCAAATTAGTGCAAAAAACAGCACACATAGTTGCAGGATATCCATTACATGTGCTGACCACACACGGAGTGGTAGCATATATAAATTCTCAGATGTTCACGCTCACTCCCCTCAGGCAAAGACGCATACATAAAGTACTGACAGCCCCCAACATTACTTACACTCACGATGGGATTAACATGGCAGATAACATGTTAGAAGGACCCCCGCACGAGTGTGCGAGAAAGGTAAAAATAGAAGGGAAAATAAGACCAGACCTCAAGGGCACGCCAATAGAAGGGGCACTAAATCTGTGGACAGATGGGTGCGGTTATAGGGGAGATGGCGGAGAAATAAAAGCAGGGTTTGCGGTAGTACAAGAAATGAATGGGGAAGTAGATGATTTTTGGACAGTGATCTCAAAAGAAGTCAAGAACGGTCCCTCAGCTCAGAAAGCGGAACTATTGGCTGTCATTGCGGCGCTCGAATTAGCAGAAGGCAGGGCAGTTAACATCTACACAGATTCAGCCGATGCAGTGGGAGCAGCCCACATCGAATTACCCCACTGGAAGGAGGCAGGTTTTCTCACCAGTGCGGGCAAACCCGTTAAACACAAGGAAGAGTTGTTAGCACTAGAGAAAGCGATACAACTACCAAAACAGGTTGCCATCATAAAGTGCAAGGGACATCAGAAAGGGGACTCATTGGTAGAAAGAGGTAATGTGGCAGCAGACAAGGCAGCAAAGGAAGCGGCAGGTTATAAAGAACCAAGTTTGCAGATGGTGTTGAAGAAGGTGAACCAACACGGGTTTCCCAAAAGAATACACTCAGATAATGGTACTCACTTCACAAGTAACGCCTTGGCATGGGTAGAGCAAGTACTAGGCCTGAAACATGCGTACGGATCAGTCTCAAGGGAAGGTGGAGCGCATGAACCAAACACTGAAATCAAAATTGAACAAAGTTGTATACTCTACAGGGCAAAATTGGCTGGACGCCCTACCAATTGCATTAATTAGCATCAGAAGCTCTGTAAACAGAGCCACAGGGTTCACGCCCTTTGAACTGATGACAGGTAGATCTTTTCCGGGGCCCCATACCGCGCTAGCGTGTAAAGACATACAGCACGAATCTCACCAAGCCTACTTTAATGAGCTGAGTGGGTCTATCTGAAAGTTATCAAGCGGAAGTGGTGTGAGCCCAGGTGGACAGGACCCTACAGAGTGGTCGAGCGAACTTCTCATGCCGTTCGGCTGAACGGCAAAGGTCCTGCTTGGTACCATCTCTCCCAGTGCAGATCAGCGCACCTACCGAAGGCAGAAACATGAACATTTCTGTTAACGGACATAGTTAAAATCAGAAGTAGACGATCAACTACAAACAAAGACCATTGTATTAGTAGATACGGGGGAATAGAATTAGACCACACCCTAGGCAGCTCCACAGCATGGACCTTTGATTTGTGTGACGTCATTAACTGCGCAGGTCAGAACTCAACATATAGAGGTTATGACGTTTATCTTTGCTGGGATCTGCAGGTCACGAATAAGTGTGGGTATGGTTGGAGCTGGGATGATAGGTGGTGTAGGTATTGGCACTCAGTGATAAAATATACGGGTAGATGGCAACCCACCTTAGCTGCAAGAGACGCTTACACTCATAAGACAGATTGGGAACATTACTTTAGCAGGACTCAAAATCCATTGACCTTATCTATTAATTGGGAGAAATCGATTATGGATGCGCATCGGGGTAGGACTGGTCGTTCTCCATACCTCATATTAGGAGTAGATGTATCGGGTAAGGACCCATTGGGGTTAATTAAAATAAATATGCACAATAAAGTTATATCAGCATCGGTTAATAGCATGACTAATACATTTACCCCCGCCACCCAGGAGGTGAGTGATCCAGGGCCTAAGGGCTCGGACTATACTAAGTGGTCACCGGGTGATATTGTTAAATTAACAGGATATGTAGGGGATAATTTGTGGCTCAAATGGTTAGCAGCCCAGGCTGGGGAAGCTGGGATGGAGGACTGCGTGGCTTGTGCACAGACTCGTGTCCCGCTGTCCTTAGCCCCAGCTCCTTTATTTCCAGACAGGCTTTAAATGTATGATTGAGCTCACAAAACAAGCGAATCCGATTAATTGTACTACATTAGCTGGTATTTTGCCCATTTAGAGCACCACTTAGCGGCAATTTCACCTGTTTTAATCGCACTTACGTTGATGGCGCCGGCCGAGGTAAAATGATGGGCCAGATTAACCCTGATTGGTGTCACATTACGTACTCAGGGAATGCCTCCGTAGGCCCATGGGCCAGAGCAGGGCTATATTATTACTGCGGCGGCACTATTCTTTTAGTCAGGATGCCTACTCACACATTCGGTCTCTGTGCCATGGTAAGGCTGGTGTCTCCAATATTGTTAGTAGGTCAGAGTCAGGCTAAACACATTACTATACATAGGCGAAAACGTGAAACCACAGAAGATCATTTCAATCTCACCAAAAATTCACCCACTTACATAGACGCCATAGGGGTCCCAAGGGGGGTCCCCGATGAGTATAAGCTAGTTGATCAAATAGCCGCAGGATTCGAAAATATTCCTATTATCTCTGCCCTCTTCCCCGTCACCCCCAACAAAAATGTAGATCTCATCAATTACGTTAATTACCAAGTCATGCTCCTTGCCAATTTAACCAAGGTAGCCGTTGAGGGCCTCAGTGCACAGCTCTCGGCCACGTCTTTGATGACTATACAAAATAGAGTGGCCCTAGACAAGCTTTTGGCGGAAACGGGAGGCGTCTGTCACACGTTTGGTGATATGTGTTGTACATTCATCCCCAACAACACCGCCCCGGATGGATCAGTCACTATGTCTGAATTATTGAATTGCGGAGAATTGTGGAATTATTAGCCTTAATATTGTTCATATTACATTTTAAGATATATTAAAGAAAGCTTATGTTTAGCATTGAAAGCTTAATGGTCATATTGTACAATTCTAAGAGCTAAGAGTCAGCACATAAGGCTGTGTGAATACACAAGGATGTCAGATAAGCAGAGCCATTGTCTGGAAAACGGGGGGAGTTGATAAACACAGGAAACACCTTAAGCTGACCTTGCAGACGCGCTCACGTCTTTTATGATGTGGATTGGTGAGATGGCCTAACGCACACATTGGACGCTGGGGTAAGGAAGGAGCGGTCATGCGACTATAAAAAGGGAGTCAGATGAGAAGCGGTCAGAGCTTACTTGGGAGACACATGATGCCTGTTCTCTGTTTGTAACCAGAATTCTGTAATAAACCGTTTGTTTCACTTCAGTCTGATCTACTCGTCTCATTTATTTTGCATCAACGAACACGCAGGACTGGTTTCGTCCACAGGTTGTACATGCAGGGCACTGTGAGGCAAAATAGTACCCAAATACAACTTTGGTCAGGTTTACCACTATTTACTGTAATTGATGTTAGATTGTCACTGTCCAAAGAAAAATGCATTCCTTTTTTTCCAGATTTCTTTTACCAGAAATCAACAGAAATGGTCTGAAATTTTCTTAGAAAAACCATTACAGACCATTATATTGACATTAAAATGATCAAATAGTTCTGTTTTTTTCCCTAACGATACCATCTTGGAGATACTTTAAATGTTTTGGACAGTTACAGTATATAAATGTAGAAGTTGTCCTTTGATCAAATGGTTTCATGAATCTAGCCTAAGATCCAGATCTCAGATGTCCAGTTTTGGTGTCGTAAAAAAGATTTTCTTCTTGCTTTCTAACAGCCACACGTCCTTTCAGACCCACAGAGTCGTTTTCTCACAGTGGACGAATGAACAGAAACACTTGAGGGCACTGAAAAATAGTTCTGGTGGTCTAACAGGTATTCCAGGGAGTCCCATTGTCTCTCTAGCTTTTTCCAGTTTTTTTCCCTTTATTATCTTTATCCTTATCGTTCCCTTTTTAGATACACAAAGAAAATAAAGACATTGGACGAATTTGTTAGTTTGGTAATTGCGTGTGTGAATCTATTAAAGTAACTGCTAAAGGCGTTAACTCTCTAGAAGATGCTTTATGCTTGAAAACCACAAGCAGCAACACTCTTTTAACTAGAGATGAGCCTTGGCCTTCCTGTTAGAGCACCAGCACACTGCACTGATGGATTTCCTGTTAAACATAAATTACCAACACCAGAACCCTGCACCTCCTGAGAGCCGACACAGCTGGAACACGTTTTCATTAACCTGCATGTCATTTTTACACCGTTATGTAATGTGCAGTATCTTGTATTACAATTTTTCACAGTTCCTGGACTTCATAGTGTTCTGCGTTCCCCTGACAAATTTGGGGCAGTTGTGGGCTGGAGGTCAGGGAACCAGCCCTGTAACCAGAAGATCGCTGGTTCGATCCCCAGAGCTGACAGTACGTGACTGAGGTGTCCTTGAGCAAGACACCTAACCCCCAACTGCTCCCCGGGTGCTGCGGATTGGGCTGCCCACCGCTCCGGGCAAGTGTGCTCACTGCCCCTGTGTGTGTGTGTGTTCACTAGTGTGTGTGTGTGGTGTTTCACTGCACGGATGGGTTTAATGTGGAGGTGAAATTTCCCCATTGTGGGACTAATAAGGGTCACTTAATCTTAATCTTGGACACTTAATCCATTGGCAGTAGCGTAGCTACGATCTTACTGTCTTTGCCCTACGGCCCATAAGTGCCAGTCATGTCCAGAAATAATGCCAACTTCCCTGGGCTTGAGCTTATTGGAAATGGACTGGCACACAGTGGAAACGCGTATTGTGGTTTGAAGTCCACCCTTCAAATTATTTAACTATTAAAAATGCTAGCCAGTACATGGCGAACATGACTAGTATGATTTTTTCATTAAAATACAAAAATGTTGCTTAGTTGCAGAAAATATGTCTAAATAGTGACAATTTGTAACGTTCCTCACTGATTTTTAGACTTTGGGACACATTTATTTAAAAAAAAAATCTAACTGGACCTAACTGCTGGGGACGCAGTAACACCTGGAAAAAACATATGACAAAGTGGTAAATATCTAAATTACAACTCCTTTTGACTTCATAGCGAGAACAAACTATCACGGGCAGCTAGTTTGGCTCTAGTGGAGTAACTGAATGTGTTGTATGCAACTTCTATTGTTTTTGAGTTGTGTAGCTGTTGAAGTTGCACGGATATTGTGTTGCAGGCAACTTACAACATGCAACTAGTTGCATGAAAGTTTTAGTGTGTAAAGTCCAGGATTAGGTTTAACCAATCTAAAGCCGTAAACGAAACAAGATTAGTTTTGCCACATCAGTAAGAGTTCGGCAAAAATGCATTGTGACCAGAGTGATTGTGGAAAATAAAATGAAGAAGTGGAGGGCAAATGGAGGCAGATTGTATCTCTTGAAAGAAAGAGGAAGCCCTGCCCACTCTATTCTGGCTACAGTAAAAGTTAAATGACTTCACTGCATCAAAGAGTTGATCTCTACTTGCCAGCGACATCAAGGCATCTGCAGTGGTGAAAGGTAAGAGATGAATACATACAAACTACAACGTAATAATAATAATAATAATAATAATAATATTGTCATTATTATTATTATTATTATTATTATTATTATTACTAATAATAGGACTGGTTGTAAGTCCATACAATTGCATCAGGATACAATAAGGCAAGTATATCCTCTGCTAGAAAATGACCATTAGAACCATTTTGCTTAATGGTTATTATTAAAGTCCATTGGTTCCTGTAAGACACACTTAGTTCCTATAAGGAAACAATCAAATCCAGTACGCGCCAATGTGTTAGTACAGTCTAAAAATCGGAATGATAATGCAGACGTGCTTCGCTCTGCGACTGCAGCGCAGTGCTGCCTTTTTGTCCACAGCTGTGTAAGATCGTTTAAAACCAGGGCGGCTGCAGAGACTGATGAGAGAATCATTTGAGTCGACTATTCACTAAAGATTACCATTTAAATTCAATATTGATGTGTCGTTAATGTGTCACCTCACCTCTTTTATGCAGCGGATTAACATGAGCTGTTTTCCAGACACTGGGAATTCTATAGGATTAAAAATGTACACTCACCGGCCACTTTATTAGGTACATGTTCAGTTGCTTGTTAACACAAATAGCTAATCAGCCAATCACACGGCCACAACTCAGCGCATTTAGGCGTGTAGAGGTGGTCAAGACGACTTGCTGAAGTGCAGGCCGAGCATCAGAACGGGGAAGAAAGGGGATTTAAGGGGCTTTGAACGTGGCGTGGTTGTTGGTGCCAGACGGGCTGGTCTGAGTATTTCAGAAACTGCTGATCTGCTGGGATTTTCACACACAACCATCTCTAGGGTTTACAGAGAACGGTCCGAAAAAGAGGAAACATCCAGTGAGCGGTCAGTTGTGTGGACGAAAATGCCTTGTTGATGTGAGAGGTCAGAGGAGAATGGGCAGACTGGTTCCAGATGATAGAAAGGCAACAGGAACTCAAATAACCAACCAGAATCTCTGAGGAACGTTTCCAACACCTTGTTGAAAATGAGACACGAAGAATTAAGACAATTCTGAAGGTAAAAGGGGGTCCAGCCTAGCAAGGGGTACCTAATAAAGTGGCCAGTGAGTGTATATTAATTTGCTGAGATTCACAAGAAAATAAAACAATCATTTAATGTGCCAAAATATATTCATGCTTTCTTTTTTCCAGTGTAGAATTCAGCTAATAAACAGTAAGCGTGCATTAAGCCGTGCAGAAGCGTTCGCTCTCTGTAGGGGATGTTTCCACTTTTCACTTAGAAATTTGACCGGATGCGCTAATTTGAAAAGTAAGTCTAAAGCATGATTTCCTTTCCTCCTTCTTCCCTTTTCTAGGCCTCGCCCAGTAATGGACAGACACAGACTCTTCCTAGCTGGTAAAGTTGGCTTTGAATCATGACTTTACTTGCGTGCCTGTTGTTCAGGATACAGAGCAGAAGATTCCGTATCTTCTCCAGCCAGAGAATCTCTTCCTTTGTAAATCTCTTTAAAAGGACTCTGTTCTCCGGTCATTCCTGTGCGGTGTGGACGGTATGTGTGGACAGTGGGCGTAAACCTCAGGCTTTCGGTACCAAAACATGTCCTGGAATTTGTGGATTCATATGTGCAAACCAGCCCCATTATGTGTTTGGCTGGCATGTGTTATGAAGATGGTTGACACACCGTTTAAAAAGCAAGAGTTTTGAAGAATGAACCACAAAAAGAAATAATTTCATTTAGACCCACCACATATACAAATATCCAGATGTTTTTGAATCCGTTCAACATTAGAAATGGTTTGTTTGTTTTTGCATTGGCTGAAAAACAGTAAGAGAAACACTTTTTACCCTTTCATAAACAGGTAAACGTGTTTTTCATGGTTAGATGATTAAACGATGCTTTGCATATATGAGAAAAGTTTGATCTTGTGAAATTAAAAGGTGGACACAGTTTGTGATTTTAATGTTATTTTCACCTTGAGAGACTCACTTATTGTAAAATGGCATAAAGCTTACAGGTAAGAAGAACTATACAAATATATAAACAATAATGCAATGAATGTTCAACATTAACAGTGATAAACACTGACCGGCCACGTTATTAAAACCTCCTCCTCGTTTCTGCGCTCACTGTCCATCTGACCAGCTCCACTTACTGTATAGCTGCTCTCTGTAGTTCTACAGTTACAGACTGTAGTCCATCTGTTTCTCTGATACTCTGTTACCCTGTTCTTCAGTGGTCAGGACCCCCATGGACCCTCACAGAGCAGGTACTGTTTGGGTGGTGGGTCATTCTCAGCACTGCAATGACACTGACGTGGTGGTGGTGTGTTAGTACGTTGTGCTGATACGAGTAGATCAGACACTGATCCACTCATGCTCAGTTTTTTGAACGCAGCTCCTGTACATTGAGTGAGTGTTTCATGATCAACAGACCAATAAAAAGTCAGAGGTGAAGACTTTATATTAAGTGACGTTCAAAGTTAAGAATATTTTTGCCTTCTCATTTAAAGCCGCTGCTTTGCAGATTCTTTGGACAGCAATGATATGTTTGTGACAGTAGCTCAACACTCGGACAGGCGTAAACACGGGTCAGCCAACCCCAAAATCGGTGTGCCAGTCAACCCCACCACATCAGGGCAGCTGCACCTAACCAGCATTGCTCATTGTTGGCTTTCATACGTGAAAATAAAGCTAGCTGCCCATTCAGTTGGCTATACTGGGCTCACTCAGGGAGACACATTTACTGTTCCCGACTTAACGTACAGTAACATTCAGAGCTCTTTACAAAACGGATGAATGTGGGTCACATCACTATGTGAGAGCTCCCCCTACTGGATCAGAGCACTAAACACCTCATGCAATAATCTCAGTCAAATCTCAGTCGAGGCAAAATAGCCATACAGTTCTGGATGTGATGTTAGCACAGTTGGTGAACTTACTGAACAGAGTCTCTCTACAATGTGTTTATCCATCTGCATGTATAGACGGCGTGCTGGACGTATAGACAGCGTGCTGCACGTATAGACAGCGTGCTGCACGTATAGACAGCGTGCTGCACGTATAGACAGCGTGCTGCACATACTGCACCTTCTGCATAGCTCATTGTGCATCTGGACACTTTATTTGGTACCAATATCTGCACATATTTATTCATACAGTGGTCATTATACGCCGTTACCTGTAACTTCTTGTACAGTCATCATTGCGCTGCATCTCTCATCTCAGGTTATAGATCTTATCACAGACTCTGGTACTTTTTCTATTTGTATATCTGCCTGTAGAGGATCTACATAAAGGATCTGGTAAGTTACTGTGCAGTGTTGTTTCTGGCTGCTAAATTTCCTTCAGGATCAAGAATCTATCTAAATCTATCTATCCGTCCATCCATCCATCCATCCATGTGCTTTATTCTGAGAGTACTTTCAGAGCACCTTCATTTTCTAGTTAAAATCATTAACATTTCTCTGGAGGGACCAAGCTTCCCTCCAGGCTTCCATTAAGAGGGACTGTTTTCTAAACTTGTCACCTCTTCCACTGCTTATGAATGTGCAAGCCAGTTTAAAGTAAACCTCGAAAGTAATGCAATTGTTTTTTTTTTTTTAGATCACTAGTGACCTCATGAAGAGGACTAGTGTCCTCTTCTCTCTCCATCTCCACAGTTTCAGTGCTGAGCTGTCTGGGGCATGGCTGGGAGGTTCAGGTGCCAAAGTCAGTTAAAGCTGTTGAGGGCATCTGTGTGAAGATATCGTGCCACACCAGCTCACATAATGAAGTGAAATGGTACAAGTATAAAGGTATGGGGTATCCTGTGGTGTATTCTAGGAGCACTGGAGATATAATACAGGAGTTTAGAGGAAGAACATCAGTACCTGGAAGTCCTAGACAGGGAGACTGCAGCTTACAGCTCAACAATGTCCGCCAGGAAGACAACGGGATAAGCCTGTATCCATGGATCTATCCGGAGACGTCCAGCAACGAATACAAATACATCGAAATAAATATTGGTGAGCGCAAACAAAGCAAACATCCAAACAAACCTAAAACGACTATTAAAGCAACTTAAATGTACCTTTGGTAATTCATGTGTCTGATCACATTAAGCAGAATGCATATCATATCATATTGTGTAAAAGACAACATTCCTGTTTTCCTGTGATCTGAAGTGGAATGACTAAAACTCTAAAACTTTGAGTTTTGATTACCGTGTACCAGCAGGCAGGGGGTAAATAATAATAACCCACAATGTTACATTTGGATGTGGAGGGTGCTCCACATCACCGAATATCAGGAGGAGCCCCTCTGGCTGCTCTGAGACCCTCCTCAATGCTTCACTGTGATTTCTCATCCACATCAAATGACTTCAATGAACAGTCATACAAGTATTTATGATGTAATTATGATTTTGGACTATAAAAGTCTTATGACCAGTTAATATCATCTTTGCTTTGATTCCAGTGAACCCTGAGATCCACATTTCCGTATCGAGCCCACAAACGGATGGAAATTTATTCTCCGCCACCTGCACAGTCCGGCATTCCTGTCCTTCGTCCCCTCCTCCGGTGCAATGGGTGGGTTTGTCTTCCGTTTCTAACAGCCTGATCAGCACCACGTTTTCAGAAGGACTGTGGACTTCAGTGACACGAGCTCAGTTCAGAGCAAACCGTCTGTACCACAGCAGCGCGGTCAGCTGCAGAGCAACACTCAACAGCAAATTTATATACAGTACAGCTGTTGGACTCAACGTCTTCTGTGAGTCTACAAACTCGTTTTCTTCACTTCACGTTGTTACAGAACTATGTATTGTTCTTTCAACCTCTCACTGACCTCCTTTCTTGTTTAACAATATAAGTGATACAATTATATATTAAAATACACAGGACAGCCAAAAAGAATTGAAATGATCAAAAATACATATTTGAAATTGCATGTAAACAATGGAAATAGACAACTAAGCAAATAGTATTTTGTATTTCCTTCTCTAGTCACTTCATATTGGTTATTAGCTCAGTTCAGTCCATCCACTAGAAATTCAGTTCAGTTCTATCAAATGTTTACTGGACTGGCTACAGTGAAATGGTTTGTAGGTCTTAAGAAACGCTGCAATAAAATCTACAACCCTTGTTCTCTGGATCTCCACAGACGCGCCCACTGATGTGAAGGTAGGTGGAGCTGATGCAGGTGTGGTTGAAGGTGCTACGATCTCACTCACATGCACCAGTAAGAGCAAGCCTGAACCAACTGACTACGAGTGGCTCGTTACCCAGAAGGGTTCCACCACGACCCGCAGAGCATCGAGAACGTTTTCCCTTGGATCTGTCAAACGAGACACGTCAGTCTCCTGCACTGCCCGTAACTCTGTTGGAAGAGGTCAATCAGAGTCAGTGCTCCTGAATGTCCGCTGTGAGTATTTCCTTGTTTATTTTGAGGTATATATGGCAACCTGAACAGGAAATATTTAATGAACTTCGATTTTATATAAATACCACGGGCAAAAAATGCCACAGCGGTGTTATGGAGTGGTACTTAGTATCAGTGACACTGTGTGAACACGGCAAGGCAGTGAAGACGTCTGAAGTCATTCTATAGTCAGTGTCCTACCCATATCAGGAGCTCCGGGTCTGAACTTCTATGAGAGAAACGAATGGCATTTTTGATAACAATCATAGTCCCATCCTGTGTGAACAAGCTGTGACACTATGTCCTCCTGGTCAAGTCATCACCTGAATTTCCTCCAACTCAAATCCTTTAAATTACCCGATGAGCAGCCTGGTGCCTCGCCTTTAAGAGAGCAGAGGAGCTAACCCCACCCAAAGACATTAAACAGTGTGAAACATCAGCGTGGCATGAGAGCAGTGGGAGTAATTCATTTAGACCCGCAGAGCTCAGTTCAGTCCATCCACTACAAATTCAGTTCAGTTCTGTCAAATGTTTACTGGATGGTCTACAGTGAAATGGTTTGTAGGTCTTAAGAAACGCTGCAATAAAATGTACAACCTGTGTTCTCTGGATCTCCACAGACGCCCCCACTGATGTGAAGGTAGGTGGAGCAGATGCAGGTGTGGTTGAAGGTGCTACGATCTCACTAACATGTACCAGTAAGAGCAACCCTGAACCAACTGACTACGAGTGGCTCGTTACCCAAAATGGTTCCACCACGACCCACAGAGCATCGAGAACGTTTCCCCTTGGATCTGTCAAGCGAGACACGTCAGTCTCCTGCACTGCCCGTAACTCTGTTGGAAGAGGTCAATCAAATTCAGTACAGCTGAATGTCCGCTGTGAGTACTTCCTCGTTTATTTTTGTTAATATGAGTGTTAGTCGAGACCAAGACCAAAATTTTTTTAATACGTTAAAATTTTTTTATATATATATATATATATATATATATATATATATATATATTATACTTTAATTTTCATTAATAATACATTATACCTTAATGCATAATATAGGTCTTGTTATAGAAATAAAATATTTAAAAACATTTAGCCTATAAAATTATATTATAGTCTTAGTCCTACTTTGCGTTGGAACTGGATGCAGTCATAAGGTTATATCATATCTGTTCTTTGCTGAAACATAATTAAAATCACCACTTAAAATCATGTGGCCATAAACCGAACCGCCTCCATTTGAGTTAATAAATAAAAACACATTCATAACAACATTCCAATCTGCCCTCAGGGAATGTTTTGACTTGGAACTTCAATAAGGAATAATCAGTAAGGCCATCCTGGAAATATCGATTAGATCCTCAACCAAGAGATTTTATTTAAGCATATAGAGCAGTGGTGTTCAGCCTGTGGGCTGTGGCCCCCCACTGGGCTGCAGTGGTACTGCTGGGTGGCCAATGGCCATCAGTTGTTTTAACAGCTAAAAATTGTTAAAATATAGGCATTTAATCAAAATATAATTTTGAACAGTATATTTGCAAAAGCGTTATATTTATATCACCCTCATTGATTATTCTGGCGAACTGTTATCTAGTTATTCCACTAAAAATAGAAACATAACTAAAACAAAGGCAACACAGCAATCAATGTGTAGTGTTGGAAAACAAGTAACTCCATAGTGGATAATTCACCCACTTCTTGGGAAGACGTCCTTTACCAAGTTTTTGAACACACTTTCAGCTCGTGCAGTGATCAGGTTCAGCCTCTCGGTGACGGGTCTGAAGGAAAACACGGTCCGCTATTGCTATTTTGCTCTGCCTGCTGCTTTGTTTGTAATTTGAAGTGAATCATGTGCATATGATCAATATGGTGGTGTTTCCTTGCAATGGATCTAGCTTTTGAGTGGGACTCGGGTTAAAGTTAAGGCTATAAGCACTCAAGCACATTCTGGCATAAGGTCATTAAGAGGAACGCTCCCTCTGTCAGCAAGGTTGTGGATGACTATAGGCCCAAAAAATGCAGTGGCAGTTTTATGGAGTGGTGCTTAGTGTCTGTGATGCAGTGATCCGCTCCTGGATTCCACCTCCTGGAATCCTCCAGGAGAGCATGTGACCCTCACCCCACCTGCATTAGCCAACGGTCGACAGCTCTCCAGATCCTGGTGACCTGAATACTAACCCGCCACACCTGACTGTCAGCGTTACGGCCTATAAAGACGGGTTCTGACTGTTCGCAGCCTTGCAAAGTGCTGCCGCAGATTGTTCTTGTCCATACCAAGTGGTCTCTACTGCTCTACTGCTTTGATCTGACTTGTTTTTATTTTTATTTTTTTACAGTGAAATAGTTTGTAGGTCATAAGAAACGCTGCAATAAAATCTACAACCTGTGTACTCTGGATCTCCACAGACGCGCCCACTGATGTGAAGGTAGGTGGAGCTGATGCAGGTGTGGTTGAAGGTGCTACGATCTCACTCACATGCACCAGTAAGAGCAACCCTGAACCAACTGACTACGAGTGGCTCGTTACCCAGAAGGGTTCCACCACGACCCACAGAGCATCGAGAACGTTTCCCCTTGGATCTGTCAAGCGAGACACGTCAGTCTCCTGCACTGCCCGTAACTCTGTTGGAAGAGGTCAATCAAATCCAGTGCTGCTGAATGTCCACTGTGAGTATTTCCTCGTTTATTTTTGTTAATATGAGTGTTACAGTCAGGATGGCTAGAACCAAGTCAAGTGCTAGACTGTTACACGCCGAGTCCGAGTCGAGACAAAGAGTGGCTGAGAAGTTTCTTCAGAACATTTCTACATATATCATTTATATTGTAATATGTTTGATAATCTAATATTAAACTATATGCAGCTTCTCAATTTATTGTCACTATATTATGGTCTACAGTCAAACTGTAGCTGGAAGCAGTGGTGAGGTTATTCTGTGTCCCTTTGTCTCTAAAACATTCAGAATCAGCACTTAGTCAACTGAACGTAAACCAAACATCTACTTTTGTTATGAAATTAAACCACAGTGATAAAAACATTACAGTTTGCACTCAGTGGATGTTTGCATTGGAACGTGAACAAAGGACACGCAGTTAGGCCATCCTGGAAATATCGATTAGATCCTCAACCAAGAGATTTTATTTAAGGATATACAGCGGTGGTGTTCAGCCTGTGGGCTGTGACCCCCCACTGGGCTGTGGTGGTACTGCTAGACGGCCTTTGGCCAGCCGTTGTTTTACCAGCTAAAATGTGTTACAATATAGGCATTTCAGTTTAAATATGACAAATATTGTTCATTATTTGCAAAAATAAAACATTACGTTCATATGAAGCTCACCGATTATTCTGTCAAACTGCTAACTAGATTTGTTTATATGTTCAGTGAAAGGAAATGCAGCAATGACTTTGCAGCGCTGGGCTCATTTTGTTCTGTCATGTTTTGTAAATCTAGTCATCACCTGAACTTCCTCCACTTTGGGAAAATGCATAGCAATAAGCCCAATTTAGAGACGGTGCTAAACATCAGTGTTGCATAAGTTTTCACTATTTTAGTTGATTTACTATTAATCCATTGGTTAAATAGAGGCAATTTTTATTATTATTATTATTATTATTATTAATGTTGTTATTATTATTAAACATTTGTCATTGTTGACTAAAAATGCTTTTGTTATTAAGCATGCATGTCAAGTCACTACCTGTGCTGCTGGACTCTGCTAACTCTGGACTGGCTACAGTGAAATAGTTTGTAGGTCTTAAGAAACGCTGCAATAAAATCTACAACCTGTGTTCTCTGGATCTCCACAGACGCCCCCACTGATGTGAAGGTAGGTGGAGCTGATGAAGGTGTGGTTGAAGGTGCTACGATCTCACTCACATGCACCAGTAACAGCAACCCTGAACCAACTGACTACGAGTGGCTCGTTACCCAGAAGGGTTCCACCACGACCCGCAGGGCACCGAGAACGTTTCCCCTTGGATCTGTCAAACGAGACACGTCAGTCTCCTGCACTGCCCGTAACTCTGTTGGAAGAGGTCAATCAGAGTCAGTGCTGCTGAATGTCCACTGTGAGTATTTCCTTGTTTATTTTGAGGTATATATGGCAACCTGAACAGGAAATGTTTAATGAACTTCGATTATATATATATCCATCCATCCATCCATCCATCATCTTCCGCTTCTCCGGGGGTTCGGGTCGCGGGGGCAGCATCCTGAGCAATGAGGCCCAGACCTCCCTTTCCCCAGCCACTTCCACTAGCTCCCTGGGAGGGATTCCGAGGCGCTCCCAGGCCAGCTGGGCGATATAGTCACGCCAGCGTGTCCTGAGTCTTCCCCGGGGGAACGTAGATCGACCAGTAAATCGAGAGCCTTGCCTTATGGCTCAGCTTTCTTTACCACAACAGACCGGTAAAGATCCCGCATCACTGCTGACCCAGCACCAATCCGCCTGTCAATCTCCCGCTCCCTTGTACCATCACTCGTGAACAAGACCCCGAGATACTTAAACTCCTCCACTTGAGGCAAGAGCTCATCCCCAACCCAGAGAGGGCTCTCCACCCTTTCCCGCCTGAGAACCATGGCCTCGGATTTGGAGGTACTGATCCTCATCCCGGCCACTTCACACTCGGCTGCAAACCGATCCAGTGAAAGCTGAAGTTCACGGCCTGATGTCCCCAATAGGACCACATCATCTGCAAACAGCAGCGATGTGACCCTGAGGTCACCAAACCGGACACCCTCCATCCCCTGACTGCGCCTAGAAATTCTATCCATAAAAATTATGAATAGAATCGGTGACAAAGGGCAGCCCTGACGGAATCCAACTCTCACTGGGAACAAGTCTGACTGACTGCTTTACATGCGAACCAAACTCCAGCTTTGTTTGTACAGGGCCTGAACGGTTCGTAGCAAAGAGCCATGTACCCCGTACCCCCGAAGCACCTCCCACAGAATACCCTGGGGAACACAGTCGAATGCCCTCTCCAAATCCACAAAGCACATGTGGACTGGTTGGGCAAACTCCCATGAACCCTCCAGAATCCTGGAGAGGGTAAAAAGTTGGTCCAGTGTTCCACGACCAGGGCGGAACCCGCACTGCTCCTCCTGAATCTGAGGTTCGACTATAACCCGGACTCTCTTCTCCAGTACCCCTGCATAGACCTTACCAGGGAGGCTGAGGAGTGTGATTCCCCTGTAGTTGGAACACACCCTCCGGTCCCCCCTTTTTAAAAAGAGGCACCACTACCCCAGTCTGCCAATCCAGTGGCACCACCCCCGATGTCCACGCAATGTTGAAAAGGCGTGTCAGCCAAGACAGCCCCACAACATCCAGAGCCTTGAGGAACTCTGGGCGGATCTCATCCACCCCTGGAGCCCTGCCACCAAGGAGCTTCTTAACTACCTTAGCGACTTCGGCCTCAGTAATGGACAAGCCTATTCCCGTGTCCCCAGACTCTGCCTCCTCACTGGAGGACGTGTCGGTGGGATTGAGAAGGTCCTCAAAGTATTCCTTCCACCGCCCAATGACGTCTTCAGTCGAAGTCAGCAGCACACCATCTCCACTATATACAGTGCTAGTGGCACACTGCTTTCCCCTTCTGAGTCGCCTGACGGTTTGCCAGAATCTTTTCGGAGCCAACTTAAAGTCACTTTCCAAGGCCTCACCGAAATCTTCCCACACCCGTGTTTTTGCCTTGGCAACGACTGAAGCCGCAGATCGCTTGGCCTGTCGATACCTGCCAGCTGCCTCTGGTGTCCTACAGGCCAACCATGTCCGGTAGGACTCCTTCTTCAGCTTGACGGCATCTCCACCTGGGGTGTCCACCACCGGGTTCGAGGATTACCGCCCCGACAGGCACCAACTACCTTGCGACCACAGCTACAGTCAGCCGCTTCAACAATGGAGGAGCGGAACATGGCCCATTCTGAGTCAATGTCCCTCTCCTCCCCCGATATCTGGTCAAAGTTCTGACGGAGGTGTGAGTTGAAGATCAATCTGACAGGTTCTTCTGCTAGACGTTCCCAGCAAACCCTCACTATACGTTTGGGCTTGCCTGGTCTGACCGGCATCTTCCCCCACCACCTGATCCAACTCACTACCAGGTGGTGATCAGTTGACAGCTCAGCTCCTCTCTTTACCCGAGTGTCCAAAACACATGGCCGCAAGTCCAATGACACGACTACAAAGTTAATCATTGAACTGCGGCCTAGGGTGTCCTGGTGCCATGTGCACTTATGGACATCCTTGTGTTCAAACATGGTGTTCGTGATGGACAAACTGTGGTTTGCACAGAAGTCCAAAAACTGAACACCACTCGACATACAGGCGCCGGGTCGAGGGGCTATGAGAAAGCCCACACCTGCCCGCCGCCTCTCACCATGGGCAACTCCAGAAAAGAAAAAAGTCCAGCCCCTCTCAAGGAGATTGGACCCAGAGCCCAAGCTGTGTGTTGAGGTGAGCCCAACTATATCTAGCCGGTATCTCTCAACCTTGCGCACCAACTCAGGCTCCTTCCCCGCCAGTGAGGTAACGTTCCAAGTTTCAAAAGCCAGTTTCAGCAACCGAGGATCAGAACGCCAAGGCCCATGCCTTCGGACACTGCCCGATCCACAATGCACCGCACCCCTACTACTGCCCCTCCCATCGGTGGTGGGTCGATGGGAGGGGGACTCATGTAGCTCCTTCGGGCTGGGCCCGGCCGGGCACCATGAGTGAATGCCTGGCCACCAGACGCTCGCTGGCGAGCCCCTCCCCCAGGCCTGGCTCCAGGGTGGGGCCCTGGTAACCCTGATCCGGGCAGGGTACACAAGTCCTGCTTTCTTGCTTTCATAGGGGTGATTATGGATCACACTTTGTCTGGCCTGTCACCTAGGACCAGTTTGCCATGGGAGACCCTACTAGGAGCTTTTGCTCCAGACAACATAGCTCCTAGGATCATTTAAGCACACAAACCTCTCCACCACGATAAGGTGGTGATCCATGGAGAGGTATATATAAAATAGAACATCTATCTATCTATCTATCTATCTATCTATCTATCTATCTATCTATCTATCTATCTATCTATCTATCTATCTATCTATCTTAATTAAATATTTCCTGTTTGGCTTGCCATTATTTAATATGTATGTATGTATAGCTTTACAGATATAAGCACTTGGGCAGCTTTTGAAACTAGCTTTACATTCTGGCATGAGGTTATGGTATGGAAAAATCTCTGTGCATGACCACGGGCAAAAAATGCCACAGCGGTGTTATGGAGTGGTACTTAGTATCAGTGACACTGTGTGAACACGGCAAGGCAGTGAAGACGTTTGAAGTCATTCTATAGTCAGTGTCCTACCCATATCAGGAGCTCCGGGTCTGAACTTCTATGAGAGAAACGAATGGCATTTTTGATAACAATCATAGTCCCATCCTGTGTGAACAAGCTGTGACGCTATGTCCTCCTGGTCAAGTCATCACCTGAATTTCCTCCAACTCAAATCCTTTAAATTACCCGATGAGCAGCCTGGTGCCTCGCCTTTAAGAGAGCAGAGGAGCTAACCCCACCCAAAGACATTAAACAGTGTGAAACATCAGCGTGGCATGAGAGCAGTGGGAGTAATTCATTTAGACCCGCAGAGCTCAGTTCAGTCCATCCACTACAAATTCAGTTCAGTTCTGTCAAATGTTTACTGGATGGTCTACAGTGAAATGGTTTGTAGGTCTTAAGAAACGCTGCAATAAAATGTACAACCTGTGTTCTCTGGATCTCCACAGACGTGCCCACTGATGTGAAGGTAGACGGCGCTGATGAAGGTGTGGTTGAAGGTGCTACGATCTCACTCACATGTACCAGTAAGAGCAAGCCTGAACCAACTGACTACGAGTGGCTCGTTACCCAGAAGGGTTCCACCACGACCCACAGAGCATCGAGAACGTTTCCCCTTGGATCTGTCAAGCGAGACACGTCAGTCTCCTGCACTGCCCGTAACTCTGTTGGAAGAGGTCAATCAAATCCAGTGCTGCTGAATGTCCGCTGTGAGTATTTCCTCGTTTATTTTTGTTAATATGAGTGTTAGTCGAGACCAAGACCAGAATTTTTTTTATACGTTAAAAAGTTTTTTTATATATATATATATATATATATATATATATATATATATATATTATACTTTTATTTTCATTAATAATACATTATACATTCATGCATAATATAGGTCTTGTTATAGAAATAAAATATTTAAAAACATTTAGCCTATAAAATTATATTATAGTCTTAGTCCTACTTTGCGTTGGAACTGGATGCAGTCATAAGGTTATATCATATCTGTTCTTTGCTGAAACATAATTAAAATCACCACTTAAAATCATGTGGCCATAAACCGAACCGCCTCCATTTGAGTTAATAAATAAAACCACATTCATAACAACATTCCAATCTGCCCTCAGGGAATGTTTTGACTTGGAACTTCAATAAGGAATAATCAGTAAGGCCATCCTGGAAATATCGATTAGATCCTCAACCAAGAGATTTTATTTAAGCATATAGAGCAGTGGTGTTCAGCCTGTGGGCTGTGGCCCCCCACTGGGCTGCAGTGGTACTGCTGGGTGGCCAATGGCCATCAGTTGTTTTAACAGCTAAAAATTGTTAAAATATAGGCATTTAATCAAAATATAATTTTGAACAGTATATTTGCAAAAGCGTTATATTTATATCACCCTCATTGATTATTCTGGTGCTTAGTGTCAGTGATGCAGTGATCCGCTCCTGGATTCCACCTCCTGGAATCCTCCAGGAGAGCATGTGACCCTCACCCGACCTGCATTAGCCAACAGTCGACAGGTCTCCAGCCTTGCAAAGTGCTGCCGCAGATTGTTCTTGTCCATACCAAGTGGTCTCTACAGCTCTACTTCTTTGATCTGACTTGTTTTTATTTTTATTTTTTTACAGTGAAATAGTTTGTAGGTCATAAGAAACGCTGCAATAAAATCTACAAACTGTGTTCTCTGGATCTCCACAGACGCCCCCACTGATGTGAAGGTAGGTGGAGCTGATGAAGGTGTGGTTGAAGGTGCTACGATCTCACTCACATGCACCAGTAAGAGCAACCCTGTACCAACTGACTACGAGTGGCTCGTTACCCAGAAGGGTTCCACCACGACCCACAGAGCACCGAGAACGTTTCCCCTTGGATCTGTCAAGCGAGACACGTCAGTCTCCTGCACTGCCTGTAACTCTGTTGGAAGAGGTCAATCAGAGTCAGTGCTGCTGAATGTCCACTGTGAGTATTTCCTCGTTTATTTTTGTTAATATGAGTGTTACAGTCAGGATGGCTAGAACCAAGTCAAGACCTAGACTGTTACACATCGAGTCCGAGTCGAGACAAAGAGTGGCTGAGAAGTTTCTTCAGAACATTTCTACATATATCATTTATATTGTAATATGTTTGATAATCTAACATTAAACTATATGCAGCTTCTCAATTTATTGTCACTATATTATGGTCTACAGTCAAACTGTAGCTGGAAGCAGTGGTGAGGTTATTCTGTGTCCCTTTGTCTCTAAAACATTCAGAATCAGCACTTAGTCAACTGAACGTAAACGAAACATCTACTTTTGTTATGAAATTAAACCACAGTGATAAAAACATTACAGTTTGCACTCAGTGGATGTTTGCATTGGAACGTGAACAAAGGACACGCAGTTAGGCCATCCTGGAAATATCGATTAGATCCTCAACCAAGAGATTTTATTTAAGGATATACAGCGGTGGTGTTCAGCCTGTGGGCTGTGACCCCCCACTGGGCTGTGGTGGTACTGCTAGACGGCCTTTGGCCATCAGTTGTTTGACCAGTTAAAATGTGTTACAATATAGGCATTTCAGTTTAAATATGACAAATATTATTTTGTCATACAGGTCAGACAAAGTGTGATCCATAATAACCCCTATGAAAACACAAAAACAGGACTTGTGTACCCTGCTCAGGGTTACCGGGGCCCCACCCTGGAGCCAGGCCTGGGGGAGGGGCTCGCCAGCGAGCGTGTGGTGGCCGGGCATTTACTCATGGTGCCCGGCTGGGCCCAGCCCGAAGGAGTTACATGAGTCCCCCCTCCCATCGACCCACCACCGATGGGAGGGGCAGTAGTAGGGGTTCGGTGCATTGTGGATCGGGCAGTGTCCGAAGGCGTGGGCCTTGGCGTTCTGATCCTCGGTTGCTGAAACTGGCTTTTGGAACTTGGAACGTTACCTCACTGGCGGGGAAGGAGCCTGAGTTGGATTGCGAGGTTGAGAGATACCGGCTAGATATAGTTGGGCTCACCTCAACACACAGCTTGGGCTCTGGGTCCAATCTTCTTGAGAGGGGCTGGACTTTATTCTTTTCTGGAGTTGCCCATGGTGAGAGGCGGCGGGCAGGTGTGGGCTTTCTCATAGCCCCTCGACTCGGTGCCTGTATGTTGGGGTTTTCTCTGGTGGACGAGAGGGTAGCTTCCCTACGCCTTCGGGTTAGGGAATGGGTCCTGACTTATGCACCGAACAGCAGTTCAGAGTACCCAGCCTTCTTAGAGTCCTTGGGAAGGGTGCTTGAAAGTGCTCCTCCTGGAGACTCTATTGTCCTACTGGGGGACTTCAACGCTCACGTGGGCAATGACAGTGAGACCTGGAGGGGTGTGATTGGGAGGAATGGTCTCTCTGATCTGAACCTGAGTGGTGTTCAGTTTTTGGACTTCTGTCCAAACCACAGTTTGTCCATCAGGAAAACCGTCAGGCGACTCAGAAGGGGAAAGCAGTGTGCCACTAGCACTGTATATAGTGGAGATGGTGTGCTGCTGACTTCGACTGAAGACGTCATTGGGCGGTGGAAGGAATACTTTGAGGACCTTCTCAATCCCACCGACACGTCCTCCAGTGAGGAGGCTGAGTCTGGGGACATGGGAATAGGCTTGTCCATTACTGAGGCCGAAGTCGCTAAGGTAGTTAAGAAGCTCCTTGGTGGCAAGGCTCCAGGGGTGGATGAGATCCGCCCTGAGTTCCTCAAGGCTCTGGATGTTGTGGGGCTGTCTTGGCTGACACGCCTTTTCAACATTGCGTGGACATCGGGGGTGGTGCCACTGGATTGGCAGACTGGGGTGGTGGTGCCTCTTTTTAAAAAAAAAGGGACCAGAGGGTGTGTTCCAACTACAGGGGAATCACACTCCTCAGCCTCCCTGGTAAGGTCTATGCAGGGGTACTGGAGAAGAGAGTCCGGCTTATAGTCGAACCTCAGATTCAGGAGGAGCAGTGCGGGTTCCGCCCTGGTCGTGGAACACTGGACCAACTCTTTACCCTCTCCAGGATTCTGGAGGGTTCATGGGAGTTTGCCCAACCAGTCCACATGTGCTTTGTGGATTTGGAGAAGGCATTCGACTGTGTTCCCCGGGGTATTCTGTGGGAGGTGCTTCGGGAGTATGGGGTACATGGCTCTTTGCTACGAGCCATTCAGGCCCTGTACAAACAAAGCAGGAGTTTGGTTCGCATAGCCGGCAGTAAGTCAGACTCGTTCCCAGTGAGAGTTGGACTCCGTCAGGGCTGGCCTTTGTCACCGATTCCATTCATAATTTTAATGGATAGAATTTCTAGGCGCAGTCAGGGGATGGAGGGTGTCCGGTTTGGTGACCTCAGGGTGAAATCGCTGCTGTTTGCAGATGATGTGGTCCTATTGGGGACATCAGGCCGCGAACTTCAGCTTTCGCTGGATCAGTTTGCAGCCGAGTGTGAAGCGGCTGGGATGAGAATCAGTACCTCTAAATCCGAGACCATGGTTCTCAGGCGGGAAAGGGTGGAGAGCCCTCTCTGGGTCGGGGGTAGGCTCTTGCCTCAAGTGGAGGAGTTCAAGTATCTCGGGGTCTTGTTCATGAGTGATGGTACAAGGGAGCAGGAGATTGACAGGCAGATTGGTGCTGGGTCAGTAGTGATGCAGGCTCTTTACCGGTCTGTTGTGGTAAAGAAAGAGCTGAGCCATAAGGCAAGGCTCTCGATTTACCGGTCGATCTACGTTCCCACCCTCACCTATGGTCATGAGCTTTGGCTAAAGACCGAAAGAATAAGATCGCAAATACAAGCGGCCGAAATGAGTTTCCTCCGCAGGGTGTCTGGACTCTCCATTAGAGATAGGGTGAGAAGTTCAGTCATCCGGGAGGGACTCTTCACGTCGAGAGGAGCCAGCTGAGGTGGTTCGGGCACCTGGTTAGGATGCCTCCTGGACGCCTCCCTCGGGAGGTGTCACAGGCGAGTCCACCTGGGAGAAGACCCCGGGGGAAGACCCAGGACACGCTGGCATGACTATATCGCCCAGCTGGCCTGGGAGCGCCTTAGAATCCCCCTTGGAGAGCTGGTGGAAGTGGCTGGGGAAAGGGAGGTCTGGGCTTCATTGCTTAGGATGCTGCCCCCGCGACCCGAACCCCGGAGAAGCGGAAGATAATGGATGGATGGATATGACAAATATTGTTGATTATTTGCAAAATTATTATTATTAATGTTATTATTATTATTATTAAATGTTTGTCATTGCTGACAAAAAATGCTTTTGTTATTAAGCATGCATTTCAAGTCACTACCTGTGCTGCTGGACTCTGCTAACCCTGGACTGTCTACAGTGAAATGGTTTGTAGGTCTTAAGAAACGCTGCAATAAAATCTACAACCTGTGTTCTCTGGATCTCCACAGACACCCCCACTGATGTGAAGGTAGGTGGAGCTGATGAAGGTGTGGTTGAAGGTGCTACGATCTCACTCACATGTACCAGTAAGAGCAACCCTGAACCAACTGACTACGAGTGGCTCGTTACCCAGAAGGGTTCTACCACGACCCGCAGAGCACCGAGAACATTTCCCCTTGGATCTGTCAAACGAGACACGTCAGTCTCCTGCACTGCCCGTAACTCTGTTGGAAGAGGTCAATCAGAGTCAGTGCTGCTGAATGTTCGCTGTGAGTATTTCCTCGTTTGTTTTTATATTGTGAGTACTGAGTAGTCAAGTAAGAGCAAAGTCTATGTCCATACTGAGCTCAGGTCGAGCCCAAACCCAAGACTAAGAGCAGCCGAGGCCGAGACCAGATTAAGACTTTTTCAGAATTGTACAAAATAAATAAATACATAAATATAGAAATGAAAAGTGAATTGTACATTCATACACACAGGCTATGACAGAACCGAATGACTTTTTTGAAAATAATCGTGATCTTGTCTTGGTCAAACTGCCCCGAAGGTGAGACATTTGCCCCGTGCTCATTTCACTGGATCCGATTAATTACAACTACAAACATGATCCAGGGACCCGAACTGCAGTGATCTACCTGAAGTTAGTCTACCGTTCACTTCAACACTGTGATATACCAACACCAGCTAAAACTGCCTAAAAGTCTTTCAACTACAACAATTGACAGCTTGCTGGTTTGTGTGGGTTGTTGTTATGAGGTGGTCATTCCTATGGAACGCCAGTTGTATTGAACCTTGTGATTCAAAGACGTTCCAAAAAAATGAGCCCCTATGGAAAGACGTATCCGCTTTCCAATGTTTTATTTCGGAAGCAATTTGCCAAACTGCTGCTCATGTCTGTCATAGAGCCGTCCAGCTTAGACTCCTACAGTTCCTAATATAGGCATGACGCCAGCTACAGAACGACAACACAACTACAGAGATCAATGGAAGCTTTGGAGGGATGAATAATGGCACCTCTCCTTCAGCTGGCAAGACCTCACCACTACTTCAGACCGAAAAACCAGTGCTTTAGAGCAGGGCTCTTCATCTCCAGCCGTGGAGGGCTGGGGTCCAGCTCATTTTGAAAAGTACTTTGTGCAGAAAGCACCTACTAAACTTGTCCATTTCCAGAGGAGTTCAGACTTTCAGGTGTGCTTTAGCAGGACGTGGAGTTAAAGACTTGCTTTAGAGGGATGAAGATCAAGCTTGTGATACTTTGCTTCATGCACCTTTAGCTCTGGTTAACGTGTTGAGCAGTACGGCTTTAAGACTCAGCAGTCATGTCCTGTGTCCTGTGTTTTCCTGTGTCTCAGTTCCTCCCACCATCCTGATGAACTCAGCATGCTTTACGTCAGCTGGAGGTGTCCGGTGCGTGTGTCGAGCAGAGGCCGAGCCCAAAGCTAGCATCTTCTGGACAGTTGATGGGAGCAGCGCCGTCCTTCCACACTTCAACACAACATCTAAATATGCCGGAAGATTAGTAGTGTCGGAGCTGAGGGGACCACTAGCCAGCAACGTGTCCTGTAAGGCATCTAACATCGCGGGGACAGATGCTTACCAGATGCTGATCCAGCAGTCAGTATTAGAAGGTAGTGTGTTTCGAAATGATGTGCAAGACCTTGCTGTGTCCATATTTTATTAATACATATATATATATAATTATTATAAAATACTGCTGTTGTCAGAACAAAACCTTGTATCTCCAAAACGCTATCTTTACAGGAGAAGGAAAAAAAAACATGCTTTACTTTTAATGTAAGTCAATGGAACCAGACATATTTCTAATCAATTTTGGGCCATTCATCATGAAAGTTTGACACAATATAAAGGACAAAAGATACTTTCAAAATATGCAAAAAAAAATGGAAAATGACAAAAATGGAGATACGAGGTTTTATTCCAACAGCGGTGGTGTGTGTGTTCATTCAATTTCCATCAAATCAAATTTATTTGTCGTGCTTTTTACAAGTGAAAAGTAATCAATTCCAAATCAATGCATATTTAAAATGCCGGTGTTAAAAACTGAGAACTTTCATTGGCATTAAAATTTCATTCTCGACCAAAATGAACATGATGGAAAATGTATAATGGATCAGCGTCATCCTGCTATCTAGGTGTGCTTCTTTACCTTTGTACTAGAGCTACTGTACAATTAGCTTCATGTAAACTGGATGCTTACAACTTCATACACTTGCCTTATGAAGATGAATCTGAGAGAGACTTGCTTATGTGGTTTCAGGCACTGTGAGACACACTTTAATCTATTAAAATGAATAAAATACAGACAAAATTCCTGCTTCAGAATAGCTGTCACTGTTTTTACCTTTGCACATGTATTTTTTTTTATAGATGACAGTATGCCTTAGTGCCAGAACCACATAAGCAAGTCTGAGATTACTTAACAACTTGACACAATTTGTGGCGTGTGTGATGATTTAGGCATGCAGTTAGCACAGTACCTCCATGAGCTACATTAACCTCACAGTTCCAGGTGAACTCAAGAACCCACCTTCCAGTGCTGGACAGTATCTGAGTAAATGTAATTAGTTTCTGTACTTTAGTATTTTTGGTGTATCTGTACTGAAGTTTCTCCGTTCTGGGCGACTTTTTCCTTTCACTCCACTACATTTCAGAGTCTAATATCCGACTTTTTCCTCCTACATTTTGAGAAATCTGTCGTTCCTTTTGGTTTCTGTGTGTATAAAAACGTAACATGTCAAAACGAAAGAAGCGCAAAGCCAGAGCACCAATCAGGGCCCAGCGGTCACTTTGTTTAGAGCTGGTTTTGACCTGTTGGTCATACCGACCCAGTGCAGCACGCGGTTCAACGTCAGCGCAGCAGCGTAAAACTTTGGGAGAGTCTGTTCAACATAAATGATGAACTAACCTAACTTTGTGTAAATAGAGCTCAATATAGAAATATGTCCACATATGCAGTCGAGACTGACGCGGCTTTTTTCTGAATTTCTACAAACACCATTTCATTTTATAGTAAATGAGTTTGGGCTGGTTTATGTTTATGAACAGACGCCTACAGATCAACATAGTAAAGGAGCTCATCTGTGATCCTGAGTTTAAAGCCAGTTTTTATTCAACTTCAACTTGGAACTAAGTTGTAAATAAATCTGAAACTGAAACTTTGCTTGTGTGTAAAAAGTGATTTCAGAGCCACTCGGTTCTCCCTGATGGAAACTGTTTACCTTCAGTGTTTTGTGCTTCTGATCATTTTAATAGACGTCAGCGTCACTAATTAATGACGTTCTATTAAAAGACTGGTTTACCAAGAGAGACGCTGGAGGACTTTCACCTGAAATGAGTTCATGAAGCCAGTCTGGTTATAAAAATGATAACAGGACATCAGAGCCAGAATTACTCTTTTAGTACTTTTACTTTATACTTAAGTACATTTGAAGGGAAATACTTTAGTACTTTTACTCAAGTGGAGGTCTAAAGGGAGGAACTTCTACTTTTACTGGAGGAATATTTTACCTTGAGTATCTACTTTAACTCCAGTACAGGGTTTGCTTACTTTGTCCACCGCTGCCAAGTTCAGGCACCAAACACCTCAAATTTTTATTGCATGAAGTGAAGAACTGTATAAATTTGATTCAAGGAACCATTGTCAATTCTTTTTTCCTGTAATTTCCAGGAAGCTCTGGACTGATAACAGCTGCCGTAGTGTCTGTGGTGTGCATCATCTTAGGAATTACTGTGGTGGCTTTCTTCTTGAGAAAGAGGTACAGTTTACAGACATGTCTTCTTTTAAAATCTTAACAAAATGGCAAAAAAATCTAATTTACACAATTTTCCACTTCAGACTTTCTCAGTCGGCCAACACATTTCGAGTTCAAATTATAATTCTTTAGTTGAGCATTAAGGCTAAAGTTGCTAACACTACAGGTCAGTAGTCACCCAAATATTTAGTGTAAATACATCCACAAAATCTCTCTCAGCTCGCTCAAACCACGTCCAGGTCTTCATTAAGGTCGTACCTTATTAAAGACGCAGTACGACTTACTGGGAACCATAACAATGACAACAGGTGTTACGCTAAATTCTGACTCCTTGGGTCCTAAACCAAGTCGTTATGACTTCAATGAAGAGTTGAACGTGGCTTGAATACATTGAAATAAGTTTTGGGAATGAACTCGGAAGATCTGGTTGACTATTGACTAGTTAATTAGCAACATAGACCTTCTACCTCCATCTCTAAACTATATAAACACGAGTTGAGCACCAAACATGTCTTGTGCTGTTGATAAAATCTGGGGCAAGTGGCAAACTGCTCTGTTAAAGCTGTGCTAAACTAACATAACCCAGCAGCTTCATTCAGTAAATCAAAGAGTCTCAGTCACTGAGGTTAAAAGTTCACACGGTCTGTTTCTGCTTTGCAGGCGGCAGCGTCCAGCGGACTCCGCCTTCAGGTAAGAGAAGAAGTAACTGATTGATGTTCCTGTTCAGATGAATAGATGAGTTATGAAGTAATAAATGATTCCTTCTTAAAGGAAAAGGAAGTAAACATTGCTCCATGTCTGCACGATGAAGGAATTTTTCAGCTCTATTCTGTAAGATGTGACTAATGACCACTGACTTTGTGGGTTTAGGTCACGTACAGAGTCCAGTGGAAAGAATATCGACCAGTTTAAGACTAATGACTTGAATCTTAATGACAATATCTACATGAACAATGCAGATGGAGAGGATATCTATGCTAACACCATGGAAACAAACCAGGTACGACATCGCTCAAAAATGATGCAATGGCTCTAAAACACTGTTATTGTTAACCCCTTCATGAGCTGAGCCATAGGCTGGCTTTACACAGTGAACCTGAAAGCTACTCAAAACAATTATAAAACAATTATAAAACAATCAAAGCTGCAAAAATCATTTTATTAAGCTGGCTGTACTCTCAAACCTTCATGCAACTAGGTGCGTGTTGTGAGTCAGCATCAAAATAAATTCTGAGCAACTTGAAAGTTACAGAGAAAAAATAAAAGTTGCACAGAACATATTTTATTAGGCTGGCTGTACCCTGTGACCATGCAACTAGCTGCATGTTGTAAGTTTCCTTCAACAAAATTTCAGTGAAACTTGACAGTTACACAGAACAACTGAACAACAAAAGTTCACTGAAACACATCTAATGAGGCTGGCCTTTTTTCTCCAAAAATTTCATGCAACTAGTTGCATGTTGAGGGTTCCCTTCAACATTTTAGTGTAAAATTGGTGATTACATAAAACCAATTAAAAAACAAAGATGCACATAACATTTTATTAGGCTGGCTTTACAGTGTAGAACTTTCATGGAACTGGTTGCATTTTATAAGTTGCTTTTAACAACTTGACAGTTATATGAACATGACAATGCAACCTGACAGTTGCATGAAACAAAAAACAATCACAGTTTGAAATGATGCTTTCTGATTGGTGTTTCAAGTTGAGATGTCTGCAACAGTTTCAAGTAAACTTTATTTTATGCAACTCAAACGCAATTTAGTTTCGTGGAGGTTTCAAGCAACTAGAGTTGCATGAATGTTTCAGTGCGTAAAGAGAGCCTTACATTACGGTGTCAGCTAAAACATTCAGTACTCAAGGGGGCGATATTGGACATCATATTGTGTGCAAACAGGATCTCCTTTTATTCCAACATCCATAACTCAACATGTTGCACGTCTAATCGAAAGAAGAGGTAATGACACAAATATGTTCATACGAGCGAGAGAACTTGCTTGTGAGAAGTAGCTTTTATTGAGCTTCTAGTTTGCAATGACTGTAGGCCAGAAGAAAGTGGTGGCAGCCAAGAGCTTCTACTGAGGAGAACTCTTTTAGCTGTATTTACCTGGACACCAGAGAAGAAAATCGATTGGACAGTTTTCTTTTGGCCATTTTAAGAAACATTTTCTGACGCAATTCTTGTTTGTTAGGTGGACTGGAATGACATCTACCAGAACTACTGAGACCTGCCTGACCTCGAGATATCCACTCAAAGCTAGACTTCAGTAGCCTTCAGCCTGCAATGTTCTCCCATTACTGGTGAAGAATTTAAGCATTTGATTATTCATATAACTCAGCAGACTGCAAATATAGCTCACATCAGAAGGCTTAAAGAAGACTTTGTTGTTTTATGTGTGGGCTGTAGCCTTAGGGCCCATAACCATGGGGTCCCTTGCTCTAAGTTCTAAGTGTTGTTGTTTTGCATGAGCTTTGTTTGTAGCAAATCAGCTACTTTCTTTGCTTTAAATGAGTGCAATTTTGCTTCATTTTGACGGCATTTTTGTCCGCATATTTATTTGAAGCAGACTAATTCACAGAAACATACCTTATCTGAAACCGCTTATCCTTCTGGGGTGCTGGAGCCTATCCCAATGGTCATTGGATGGAAAGCAGGGTACACCCTGGACAGGTCGCCAGTTCATCACAGAGGTTTTTTTTTTCTTTTCTTTAAACATTATACATATATTTATATATATATATAGATTTGTATATTTATATATAACATTCTGCCCCTGTCAAGAAATCCTGAGTTTGATCCCCGGTGGTGCCACAGCCACCCGTAGCTGTGAGAGTCTTCTCTTTACCTGGGCAGGTACAGTGGTGCCCATCTCACCCCCATCACTCAGTGCAGTGATAGCCAGAATAAGCATCTGTTAGCTGATGTTACAGGATTAGCAGATGGTGTTCTACTCCAAGTGTGTTGAGCTCCAATGATGTCACGTTGACTCTAAAAGATACACTATAGTGCCAAAAGTATTCGCTCCTCTGGCTTCACACTCATATGAACTTGAGTGACGTCCCATTCTTAATCCATAGGGTTTAATATGATGTCGGCCTTCAGCTCTTCTGGGAAGGCTTTCCACAAGGGTTAGGAGTGTTTATGGGAATTTCTGACTGTTCTTCCAGAAGCGCATTTGTGAGGTCAGACACTGATGTAGGACGAGAAGGCCTGGCTCACAGTCTCCGCTCTAATTCATCCCAAAGGTGTTCTATGGGGTTGAGGTCAGGACTCTGTGCAGGCCAGTCGAGTTCTTCCACACCAAACTGGCTCATCCACGTCTTTATGGACCTGCTTTGTGCACTGGTGCGCAGTCATGTTGGAACAGGAAGGGGCCGTCCCCAAACTGTTCCCACAACGTTGGGAGCGTGAAATTGTCCAAAATCTCTTGGTGCTGAAGCTTTCAGAGTTCCTTTCACTGGAACTAAGGGGCCGAGCCCAACTCCTGAAAAACAACCCCACACCATGATCCCCCCTCCACCAAACTTTACACTCGGAACAATGCAGTCAGACAAGTACCGTCTCCTGGCAACTGCCAAAGGCAGACTCGTCCATCAGATTCCCAGACGGAGATGCATGATTGGTCACTCCAGAGAACACGTCTCCACTGCTCTAGAGTCCAGTGGCGGCGCTTTACTCCACTGCATTCCACGCTTTGCATTGCGCTTGGTGATGTAAGGCTTGGATGCAGCTGCTCGGCCATGGAAACCCATTCCATGAAGCTCTCTACGCTGTTCTTGAGCTGATCTGAAGGCCACATGAAGTTTGGAGGTCTGTAGTGATGGACTCTGCAGAAAGTCGGTGACCTCTGCGCACTATGCCCCTCAGCATCCGCTGACCGCTCTGTCATTTTACGTGGCCGACCACTTCGTGGCTGAGTTGCTGTCATTCCCAATCGCTTCCACTGTGTTATAATCCCACTGACAGTGGACTGTGGAATATTTAGTAGTGAGGAAATTTCCCGACTGGACTTGCTGCACAGGTGGCGTCCGATCACGGTACCACGCTGGAACTCACTGAGCTCCTGAGAGCGACCCATTCTTTCACTAATGTCTGTAGAAGCAGTCTGCAGGCCGAGGGGCTCGGCTTTACACACCTGTGGCCACGGAAGTGACTGGAACACCTGAACTTAATGATTTGGATGGGTGACTGAATAAATTTGGAAATATAGTGAATGTATATGTAAAATATAAATATAGACATGATCCAGCAGGCCCTGGATGTTGTAGTCTTTGAAATAAGTATACATATCTATATTTTACTATGATGGAATAAAGTATTGAACAATATCTTTTGTATTTGTCTTTTGTCTTATCATTGTAAAAAGAATATTTGTCAGTGTCTGAGCCAAACACAGGTACTTTACCTTTAAACTGAATAAAAAAAAAAAACAACATAAATCTTCGCAAATCATTCAAACAACATCATTAAACAACACATCATCTAGTTGTGTTTAAATCTCTGCTGTGATGGAAAATCTGTCAAGAACTGATGAAGACGGAGGTGGTTTTATTGCAAACACTGTAAACTGCTGTTGAATGAAGTCTCCTCAAACTGTAACCCAGCAAGACCGAGCTGCTGCAGTGCCGTAAAAAATATTTGCTTTGTCCAGATTCATTTAATTTTTGCATGTTTGTCTCACTTAGTTGTTTCAGATCTTCAAGCAAAATATAATGTAATATAATAAAACCTGAGTAAACAAAGAAATACAGTTCTTGAATGACAGTAACAGAAATGCACCAAACGTTCAGAAGAATTCAGTTCCAAAACAGCACTTTATACATACCTGGACCTGCAGGTCCTTACCATGATCTTGCAATCTCCTGTGAGAACTACTTAGTTGTTTAGAACATCCACAAAGCTTTGGTGTTGCAAAGTCATGCAGGTTCCTCCTCTGTAACATCCAGAGGGTCTGATCCTTTCTTTATAGGGAGGCCACCCAGGTGCGTGTTCAGTTCATCATCATCTCAAGGTTTGACTGCTACAACTGACTCCTGGCTGGTCCTTCTCTGGCGTCCAGTATCAGAATTTAATGCCCTGGTGCTCACCTATAAAACCAAAATAGGCCAACCCCTCCTTAGCTGATGGCAATGGTCAAAACATTTCATATCTCATGCCCATTGACCTTCAAGTACTACTTGGATTGACCTACCATTCCTCAAGATGCAATGGAAGACAAGCATCAGGACTCTTCTACTGAGGCCCAGGTAGTGAAACGGACTCTCATTGGCTGTCCGAACAGGAGAGTCCCTCATCTCACTGACTGAAGACCCATATCCTTGTTCAGCACCAATCTTGTACTTGTATTTGCACTTATCTCTGTATTGTGTATCTTCCCAGCTCGGTAGTACTAAGTAGTTTCTGGCAATATCTTAGCTCAATAGTGTTTTGGACTCCTTTGTACTAAGACAACAAACAACAAAGCACTCTTGTAAGTAATTCTAGACGAGCGTCTTCTTCTAAATTAAAAAAAATGTCAATGTGAAAATGGCATGTGACATAACAGTAGGCAAATGATAACTGAACACCCAACAAGCTACAATTAAGTGTTCATTTGTCCGGCAGCAGTCCAGTCCTAATGGCTGGAGTGGCTTCATGTTTTCATTCCAAACAAGCAGGAGTTTAAACCTGATTCCATTTCTCTAATCAACTGATCTCAGTCTAACAATTGATCATGTAATTTTCTGCTTTGCAGGAGCTTCAGTTACATTTTCTATAGGCATAATAAAAGTAATCCACTTTACAATGACATCTTTCTGAAAATGTTCTTAATTTTCGGTTCCAACTATAAAATTTTCAGTCTATAAGTTCATATCAAATGTTGAATTATTTTTTAAACATATATCTATTTTGAAATTGATGCCAGCAGCATGTTTCAAAAAAGCTGGGACACATTTGAGAAAAGTGAGAAGATGTAAAAAACCACCTGGAACATTTCACTAGGTATAAAAAAGCATCTCAGTCTTTCAGAAGCAAAGATGGGGAGGGTTTCACTGCTGAAAGACTGTGGGCAAGTTTGAGAATAATGACTTTCAGCATTAAATAGAAAAGAACTTGGAGATTTTATCATCTGCAGTACATAATATCCTTCAAAGATTCAGAGAAGCATTAGAAAGCTCTGCATGCAAGGGGCAAGGCCAAAAACCAGTATTGGCTGGCCATGACCCTTGGGAACTCAGGTGGCAACAAACATGAAAATCACTGAATCTGTTCTGGAACAGTTCAGAAAATCACTGACTGTGTACGGTTTGTCGCTGTATCCACAAATGCAAGTCTGCTGAAACCATATATAAACAGGATCCTGAAACACTGCCACCTTCTCTGGGCCCAAGCTCATTTAATGTGGACTGAGGTAAAGTGAAAATTGTCTAGTGGTCCAAACATTTGGTTTATTTGCTAGTGAGACACAGGCGCCTGCAGCAGTGAAAGGTAAGAGATATATAAAAGTAGTTGTAATAACAAAACTATTTGCATAGCATTTTGTGGTACTGTTTTAACATTAAGCTGAAATTTCTTTACTGGAAATATATAAATTTTGCCATTTCAACAAAAATGAAACCACCTTGGGTGGCACAACATTTTATGTCCGTTTTTCCATCTTGACCGTAAGTCTCAGTATGTGCTGATGTTCTAGTTCAGGCTAAAAATATAACAAACACAAACTCAGACTCACTTTGCTTTGCTTTAACCTTCAGCTCAACTGCTTTTCTCACATCTCAGGAAACTTCTCCGCGAGTTTCTTGTAAAATGTCTCAATGTTCGACTTTCACGAGGCTGAAGTCGCTTCTCATTCTACAGCTTCTCGTTCAAATTGTCCTGTTCCACCTTAAATGGTGCTGGAGGTGCCAGATTGCACTGCTGTGCCATTTAAGGTGGGTCGGGACAATTCAAACACAAAGCTGTACAATGAGAAGCGACTTCAGCCTCGCGAATTGCTGCAGATTGAACGTATCAGGAAACCAGCGAAGCGATTATAAATGCAAATCAGTCCATTCGTCTCCAAATTATCAGTGTTCATCTCAAATGTCTCTCTTTGCCGTTTCGTTGTCTGTGTTGCTATGGTGACCAGCAGTCTGCGCTGATCTTCAGGGTTAAAGGGTGAATCTCTCTGATTCTCACTCCAAACAGAGTCAGAGTCACTGATGAGGATTTAGAGTCTAAAGTGTTACTGCAGTTTAAAGGGCTCTGAATGTCGTGCCTCTACAGATCTGGCTGAAATCTTTAAACTAGGTCAGTTTTATTTCAACAGTTGACGATGCTTTGCACAAATTGTTTGGTTTGTATTTGGTTATTTTTGTTGTTTTTTTAGGAAAAACCTGGAATGACTGACTTTGCCTTTACTTAGATATCAGGCATTTTGGGTGTGTAAGTCAAAGATGACTGTGTTTTCAGTCAAAATTCACCTCGTGGCCATCACAGTAACTACCAGACACGCCTGCCAGTCTCTTATAGGCCGCGTCGAAACGATTGGCCAAGGTGCATAACGCAAAACTGGATAAATGACCCTGCGGCTGTGCTTATCGCTGAGCTCCGCCCAGCAAAAATCCATGTACTCAACTAAATTGTGTGTTTGAAAGAGCAGTGGTGAATTTTCATTCGGCGTTCAGTGTGAAAGCAGCTTAAAACTTCATGTTGCATTCCCAGCATCAGCCTTTAACACGGTATGATCACACGGGCTCTCGCATCTTATCGCTTTAATGTTTCAGCGCTGCTGCTGTCGCAGGTCACGGACAGGCTTTATCCTGAGTAGAACCGTATAAATGATCCTTGATGGTCTGTTTTTACCTGCTGAAGCACTAAAGACTGTGGCTCATTTGGCATGTTCACATATACACTATATTTCCAAAAGTATTCGGTCGTCTGGCTTCACACGCATATGAACTTGAGCGACATCCCATTCTTAATCCATAGGGTTTAATATGATGTCGGCTCACCCTTTGCAGCTAAAACAGCTTCAACACTTCTGGGAAGGCTTTCCACAAGGGTTAGGAGTGTTTACGGGAATTCTTCCAGAAGCACATTTGTGAGGTCAGACACTGATGTTGGACGAGAAGGCCTGGCTCACAGTCTCCGCTCTAATTCATCCCGAAGGTGTTCTATGGGGTTGAGGTCAGGACTCTGTGCAGGCCAGTCAAGTTTGGAGGTCTGTAGTGATTGACTCTGCAGAAAGTCGGTGACCTCTGAGCTCACTGAATTCACTGAGCTCCTGAGAGCGACCCATTCTTTCACTAATGTCTGTAGAAGCAGTCTGCAGGCCGAGGGGCTCGGCTTTATACACCTGTGGCCATGGAAGTGACTGGAACACCTGAACTCAGTGATCTGGATGGGTGACTGAACACTTTTGGAAATATAGCGTATGTATAGAAAACCAGAGTCCACTTCAGACAGTAAAACAGCCCAAGTGCGAAAACACCCTAAAATGCACAGTGGCCAGCAGAGGCCGCTGTGGGGTCCAAAGGATTAGACACAATAAAAACACTTGCCTAATAAATGTTATAGCCATCAAAATATATTCCCTTAATGTCGTTAAAAAAAACACATAGTTCAGCTGCGGGAGCTCCGAAACAGGCGGATATTGCATTTTATGGCTACTGTGAAAAAGGTCTTCACAAATCAATTGCATGTACACTTAAATGTAATTTTAAAAAGCCACAGTACAATCTTCACATATCATCATTTACATTACATGTGCATCATTAAGCAACATGTGCCATCCAGTTGTGTTTAAACCCAGCTGTGATGGAAAATCAGTTTTAAGAGTGATGAAGGCAGGGATGATCCTGTTTTCACGAACTCTCTTTTGTGAGCTCACGGAGTCAATGGGAAAGGCTGAGCCTTTCCTTGTTTAATCTTAAATGTAGCTCCTACTATAGGCACAGGGCATCATGTGGTCAGGGAAGACTCTGAAAAGCAGCCACTCCACATAAAGCCGTGTAAAAACATATGGCCTTGCTTGCTCATAAGGTCGCTCAGAGTTTATGGCCCTCATTTATTGGTGTTCATTACTTAGGCAGAAGGAACTACCGCATCAAGACCGAAGGTCTGACCAAGACGCTGTTCTGACCGCGAACGACTTCCTACTCAAGAGGAGAAGCAGCGTGAATGAATAACTTACAAACAAAACAAAGACGTGCCATAGCTGCAGTGGATGGATGTGTTAATGGACTTCTTTTGCTGAATGTCGAGTGATGTAGGCAGGGCAGCAGTGATAGAATAGTAAAGACTGGAACGGCTTCTTTCTGGCATTTCATATTCCTGGCGTTCGTGTAAGTACATCCTCTTTTATAATAGTAAGAATATTAACAGTAGAGGGAATATAGTCAACAATAATGTTTATTTCATGATAAGATATTTGTAATATTGGATTGTGATGGGTGTTACGTCTCCTAGGGGTAAGACACACAAAGAGGACGTAACATGGGACACTATAGCCAAGTCAATGTACAGCAGGTTATGCTTATTACTGCTTATTACTTTATCATGCGCACATAATATGTCAATACAGGCATGCTGGAGTAAAGGCTTAGGAAACATGATTGTCAATACCTCTGTTCATTCTCACCAGACAAACTGTACTAAAGTGATAGTTCTAAGCTACGCAGTTGAAATAATCTGAAAGTAGCCACAAATACATTTCAGTGAAAATAAAAAGTGCCTACATTTAAATATACCCAAGTGCATAAGATTAAAAAGTATCACTTTCTTTTCAGGGAAACATTTTGGGACCTTATTAAGGTTTATTACTGTAAATGAATGAATCACTCTGCATTAAACTTGCATTAATAATTGGACGTCTGTTATTTGACATTAACCATTGCATTATTAGGTGTAAAAGTAAACCACAAACCCGCCTTTAAGACCTTATTATGCATGAATTATGCTAATTGCTCAGCATGAATTACTCACCTAAATTCACATTCACACTATTTATCATATTATTAGAGTATCTTTGGCTGCATTTTTTTTGGTAGCCAAAAAGACAAATTGAATTGCCATATATAAAAATTCTATCAAAATATTAAGTTATTATATGATTAAACATCTAGAATCTAACTTAACAACACCTAGAACTTTCAAAATAGGACGCTAAGTAGATGTAAATTTAGGTGATAAATTCATGCATCATTCATGCTCATTTGCTCTTAAGTGTTTATTTCAGACTAAACCCTTCGTATCTGTGATGAAATCACTGTAACTCATGACCTCAAGTGTTTTATTGCTTTATAAAACTGCAAACACCTAAAACAGCACAACAGGGAAGAAATATGGATTCCCACATATGGGAACCAGCAAAATTATACCCCACTTCTCTGCCAGTGTCTTCTAATCTGCCGCCGTACTTTAATACCATTGTAAAGAATCGGATTTGCTCCAATAATTAGATTAGTATTTTGTTGTCACACATAAGACTCCATACCGAAAATGGCCTAATCGGAAATGCACGCAGGATCAGGCGATCTTTTTCAGGTGACGTCTGCAAAGTCTTACATTTTTGTCTTTTTTTTTTAGGATGTTTAAAATGTTTACAGTAGTGATATCTGATCTGTGCTGTAAATGCTAGACTAAGGGAAACTGTTGACATTCTTGCACCAGTCAAATGGAGGAAAAACTTGCTTACTCAATAAAAACCGTGGGTGAAAGACTAAACACGGCAGCTGTCATAAAGCAGCATTATAACTGCTGAAATAAGTCCTCTGAAATGCTTGATAAGGCACCTGAATCAGTTATGACTTCTTTCTGTTATCTATTATGAGGAGCTCACAAACATTAGAAACATATTCAGTTTTTCCTGCGAGTGTCTTCTTGACCCTGTTCCTTTTATTTTGGTGTTAATGGATCTTGGTGCAGCTTTCAGTACAGTAGGGCTCTTAGGTATGGTTTTAGAAGAACTTGAACCACATCTAATGAACAGAAAGCTGTTACTTTCACTGGGAAATCATTCATAAAAAAAAATTTTTTTTGTGGAGTCCCACAAGGTCCAATTTTAGGGCCTGTGCATTTGTTGCTTTTCTCTTTCTTTTTTCAATGTCATTAAGAAACATTATCAATTTTTATAGCTATGCTGATGCAATTGTACATTTCTGTATCTTCAAAATCAAGACTGTTGATGAGCTTTCCAGCTTTGCCAGATATATCTCAGTGAATGCCACAACAAAACCAAGAAGATACGGCAATTCTGATCCTTGTTAGTAAAACCCAGAGAAAGCTGCTTTGTGAGCAGATTGGATCTTTTATTTCATATACAAAACTTGAAGCAGGAAACCTGTGTGTAATCTTAGACTCTGAGCTGTTTGTCATTAGAGAAATATCGATGAATTCTGCCTTTTCTGTTTATGCATTTGTTACAAGCAGCGTTAATTACTGTAATGCTCTTCTTACTAGAGGAAACAATTCATCCTCTAGAACAACAGAGGATTGCTCTGGATAAGAGCATCTGCTAAATCCTGTAAATTTTAATGTAAATAAGAACAAAATAAAGTTCATATCAGCCCCACTGGTACTGCACTGACTGCCTGTATCTTATGGCATATCTGGATAGATTTTGAAGTTATGCTATGAATTTTGAAAGCTCTACGCTCAGATTTCACAGCACGTCTGTCTATATCCCAACATGTGATTTTAGAACCGCAGATCCTGGCCGTCTGCAAACATCTTTCATAAACCACAAGCAATGTGAATAGGCATATTCTGTTGTTCTGCTTCTAAACAGTGTATCATTTTACTCATATGAATGTGGTTGGGTGTTTTAATAGTAAATATACATAAAATGCATTAAAACATTTTTTTTGTATTATTGAAGGGCTAAATGATAATGTAAGAAGAAAAGTTGAGTTTCTCTTGAAAATATAATTGAGTAAAATTAAAGGAAACAAATTCAAGTACAAATTTTCCAAATATGCAAAATATACTTAAGTATAGCAACAATTTTATAAGTATTTTCCACTCCAAGGGTTTTAGCACTAGAATAGCCTCAATTAGTCTAAACATTTAGTTTGTTTGATCTGAATCAAGTAATCAGCTTTCTAATAAAGCAATAAGCCACAATTGACTTCCTGGAGCTTATTGCTTTTATAATTAGCTGACAAAACATAATATAATAAAATGCATCAATGTTCAATAAAGCATTTAATTTATTATTAATAATATTTGCAGTTGTGAACTCTTCCATCAAGAGACACAGAGTGTTAACAGTGGGTTAGTGTTGCCAAGCAGCATAAGGGCCAAATATTATTCCACGATCACCCCAGTGTTTTTTTAATAACTGCTTTATTGACACAGAATTCAGTTTGTGCAGTCAGATGTCAATATATTAAATATTTTACAGTGACTTTGAACATGAGTTCCAATGGATGGTTCTTTGGAGAACCAAAATGAAGGGATACATAGGGTTCCTTTAGCAATGTTGTCGAAGAACCAGGTTTTGTTTCTTAAAAACTTCCCATCGATGATTCAAAATAAGGTGCCATAATGGGTTTCCTTAGTGACGCCATGGACAAGCCACTTTTGGTTCCCTGAGGAACCGTGTTTAAAACAGAGCTCTGTGAGTATGATGAACATTTAAAAGGTTCAAAGAACAATTCAGTTGATACAGAACCTTTACATCTTGTAACGGTTCTTCAAACCTCTTAAAGGTTCTTCATGCTCACAAAATGTTTTTTCAAACATGTTTTTTTACAGAACTAGAAGTGGTTCTTCCTCGGCACTGCTAAAGAAACTGTCTGTGGGACCTTATTTTGAAGTTATCCACTGGAATTTTTTAAAGAACGAAAACTAGTTTTTCCATGACATTGCTAAAGGAACTCTGTGTCACCTTATTTTAGAAGAGCCACCCTTTGGAAGCTCTAAGGGAACCAAAACTGGTTCTTTTATGGAATCACTTTGCGAAACCACCCAATTAAATTTTTCTGGTTAAAGTTTTCTGGTTCTTCTATGGCATTAGGTAAACAACCTTTTTGCCACCTTAACTTTTTAAGAAAGTATCTATCTTATAAATACTTTTGGTTTAAGTTCAGGTTAATAGAGAAAGGCAGGGACTGGCTATGGGTCATTAAATTCCAATATAATGAGAATTCTGTTTTTCTTACCTTTCTCAGAGCTATGGTGTCAGGGCAGGTGATCCTCTCTGTCTACATCGTCACCTTCTTGATTGGCCTGCCAGCAAATGCACTAGCCTTCTATGCCTTCGTCAAGAAGCTTCGAGAGAAACCCACCCCTACTGACATCCTCCTGCTGAACCTGACCATCTCTGATCTCCTGTTCCTGTTCTTTTTGCCCCTGAAGATGTATGAGGCGGCATCAGATATGCACTGGTTTCTCCCAGGCTACCTGTGCCCCATCACCACCTTCTTCTTCTTCTCCACCATCTACACCAGCTCTGTCCTGCTGATGGCCGTGAGTGTTGACCGCTATCTGTGCGTGGCGTATCCCGTCCAGTACAAGATCCACCGCAAGGCTCTCTATGGTATCATCTGCAGTGGCATCATCTGGATCACCACGTCCACCCATCTCTGCTTCATCTACATCGTGGACCACCTCACCAGGGGGGAAAGCCACATCCAGGACTGCTACAACAATTTCACCCAATCTCAGCTGGATGTGGTGCTGCCCATGCGGCTGGAACTGTGCCTGGTCCTGTACGTCCTTCCGCTCTTCGTCTGCATCTTCTGTTACACAAGGTTCATCCTCATCCTACAGAGAACCTCCAGTCTTAACGAGGGGAAGCGGCGGAGGGCGGTGGGCATGGCCGTGGGCACGCTGCTGGTCTTTGTGCTGTGCTTCCTGCCCTACAACATCACGCACATTCAGGGATTCATCATCCAGGAAGACGTGTCCTGGAGATCTGAGGCCTTGCTCCTTGCCACAGTCAACACAATCTTTGACCCCATCACTTTTTATTTCTCCTCAGCCTCTTTCCAAGGAAATCTGAAGGGGCTTCTGATCCACAAGCCTAAGACCAGTTACCCCGGGATTGGGATAACTAACGTCAGCACTATTCAGAATACAGTGAGGCAAGGTGAGCACACTGGAAACGCGCAGAACCATCACGCAGGTGCATCGCAATGGCAACAGACAGGGGACTGGCCTCGTCAGGCCATTTGACACAGGTGGCTGATCTTCTTCAAAGCTGTTATGTTTTACATTATGGTTCATTTTAAGACCACTACAGGGGAAGGACAATAAAATGGCATATAAAATTACTGAAGGAAGTACCTGAGAATGTCCTCCCATCATGGCCATCTCATGCCAAAGAAAATAAGGCAAACAAACCCAGACTCTGCTAAATGGATCCATAAACAAATTGAACACAGACCACTTCTTGTTATAGGACCTGAATCATCCAGTGATAACATGACCCGGTATATTATTGGACTCACCTACCATCCAAGTTTAGTCAGTCTAGGCTGAAGCTCCAGCTTCCAGTTAAGCAACCAATAGGAGGCACTGCAGTGACAGGGGTGATGAACTTCCACTGAAATCCCATTTTATACTCTTGTCATGCAGTTATAATGGTATAAAAGTTTCAAAATCGTTTAGTGAGTAAAATCGTTTACCATGTTTTGTACCGGATAACTAACTCTTCACAAACTCGCTGTTTTCCAGCAAAAGGTAACAGGTTACACGGTTAAGTAGGCCTAAGCTATGATGTTACTAGTGTAGTAAAGTTAGCTGGAGTGAAAACAGATGCTTATCTGAAAGACCACAGATTGAAAAGCCTTTAGGTGTAAAACCTAATGACCTAATGGATTTTTGCAGGGTTAATAAATGGTACACTGTGCGACGCCCAAGGTTTCCACCCATTTAGACAGTGTTAGCATTCAGTGTAGTGCTTTATTAAAAATCATGATGGAAAAATTAAACAAATTGTAAATAAGAAATATAAATGCCAATGTAAATGTTAAATGTAAATGTTGTATATTCTTCAAATCGTCCACGCCTCCTGTGACTGGTTTATTACATCACTCAGCACTTTCTGTGAATAGAGATCATTTTATGCCTTGACTTGTTCCTTCGGTGTTTTTCGCAAAAAGTGCTTAACCATCAGAAAATGTTCAGAGACTCATAAACTAAGTATGCATCATATGTCCTACACTGTATGAGCTGCTGTCACCATAAATGACTCAATAACAGGGTTAAAGTGAGGAACAGGGTGAAGCGCAGAGATCAGATTCCAGATGAAGCTGATTTTAAAGCAGTAAAAACATATGAAGCTTATAACACAGAGCAGAAAAGAAAGTTTAAAAATTGATTTGTTCAAAATATTTATATTATTCATTTTCATTTCAAATAACTGAAGGTTATACACACACGTGTGTGTGTGTGTGTGTGTGTGTGTGTGTGTGTGTGTGTGTGTGTGTGTGTATAAAACGTTGTTATTTTAAATGAAAATTGGAAGATTTTAATGGATATTTCTCATACAGATGTCAGTGAGGTGTGACAGCCCGTTTTAAAGGTGGATACAAACATTTTAAGCATTTTAATGAGCATTTAAATGCTAATTTAATCATTTTCTTTTACGTGAAAGTACAGATTCCTTCACTTTTTGCAGAAAAAATAAAAATGAGTGTTACCTAAGCTGGAAAAGTTTTTGTGACATTTAATCAAAATGAGCGAATTGCATTTTAAATGAGGGTCTCACACGCTGGACTCCAAGTTTAACATAAATGAATATATTTCAGTAACATGATTAGGGTGGTAAGCCCCCAGAAATGGTCAGAAATGGTCATTTGTGGTTCAGTTTGTGGTGCAGTTGATAAACAAATCCGGCTGATACTGTTAAAGAACCCAAAATGTATCATACACACACAGCTAAGCTTCCACTGCTTAATACGTCAAATCATAAACGATGCAAAGCGTTAACTGTGGTGAAGAAATGACCTCATTAACAAACAATTCATTAATAATAATCACATTGAACAAAGCAATTCTTCAACATTAGCCTGTGAGCGACTGGCACAGTCAAAGATGATGTCCAGAGCAACAGTATCAGTTTTGAAGGGTCACTCTCCCCAAAGAAAACATACAAACATGACCAAGCATGTTGTAAACATCCCAGCTTGCCTCCTTCAGCAGCGCCACGGTGGTCTACAGAGCAGGATTTTTGGGTGGAAAGATGAGGAGGACCCCCTTTTGATGATGTATCTCGAAGGTGGAGAAAATTTGGAGGTAAAGCTTGGAAGCCGAAAGTCTATGGAAGTCTGGGAGGCCATGAGCTGTGGTGGGTACAATTTTCTGGATTGTTATCTTGACATCACTACTTAGTTACTCAAGATAACAACAATGATCACAAGATCTTGAGATCGCAAGACAGGTTGTTATATTGAAGATCCCAATGTACTTATCTTGTGATGTCACGATAACAACTTTTAAGCCATAATGATCTCAACATAATAAAGTTGTTATAACGAAGCTGTTATCTTGAGAGCACAAGACAGCTATTTTGAGATCATGATCATGACTTAGTTATCTTGTGATCTCAAGATAACAGCTTTTGTTATCTCAAAATTACAAGATAATTAAGTGTTGATCTGAAGATAACAGCTTTGTTATATAGACATCTCAATATAATTAAGTTGTGCTATCAAGATAACAGCTTTGTTATCTCAACATCTCAAAATAATTAGGTTGTGATCTCATGATAACTTTTTTTATCATGAGATCACAAAATAAGTCATGATTTGACAAGACAGGTTGTTATCTTGAGATCACAAGATATTTAAGTTGTGATGTCATGATAACAATCACATTTGTGTTTATTGATCTCTACATCAGTGGCTACTCCAACAGTCAGGATTTCTTTGTTGCTTTAAAGGGATTCCCATTGACTGTATGATGTATATGCACAATGCATTCTGGGTATTGTAGTTTACATTTACTGCATTTGGCTGACGCTCTTATGCAGAGCGACTTACAATTCAATCACTTTACACAGGTGGGGGAAGGTGGTGTTAGGAGTCTTGCCCAGGGACTCTTATTGGTATAGTGTAGGGTGGTTGCCCTGGTGGGGGAATGAACCCGAGTCTACAGCGTAGAAGGCGGAGGTGTTACCCACTACACTAACCAACCACCGTGTAGTGACAGAACACTGTCATACCGATGAGGGACACAGTGCAGCGTAACATGTTGTTGTGGCTGTGCACACAATGTAAAGGACAACAGGCATTTTCAAAGGACTAAGAGACACAGGGTTTTACAGCACAGCCAGAAAACTGAGCTCACCTGTACTGCCAACACAGGTCAGTTACACCTGGCTGTCTTTCAGGATCACTTAGCATTCATTTAATAAATAGAATAATATGCAAACACACTCAGAAAGAGGCCCAAAGAGGTCAGGAGGTCAGGTAGCTGGTGCTAGATCTGATCTGCATGTGCATCAGTGACAAAACCTGAGCTCGTTTAAAGGGTTAAGAGAGACCGTCTGGAAAGTTGTGATGCATCCTTACAAACGACTCGTCACCTGTACTGATAAAACTACAATTAGCATGAGAAAATCACTGCTCACTGTTAGTCAGGGAGGTGCAGCGTTTCCTGTTGTGAGGGCGACGAGTCCTAAAATCCAGAAGAACAAATGCTAATCAAACACAAACTATCAGCGAAGCGAACCAGCGGTCACTGATGGGGAGAGACGCCACAGCGCTAATCAACACAAACTGCAGACGACAAATCCAAAACCCAGTCTCATCAAAAGCTTCACAAAGTGGTAATTTATCAGATCTAAGGCCAGTTTTACAGAAACATCTTCACTCTGAAATCTTGTCTGTTTAGTTACCATGACGACTTCAGTTAGGGCTGAATTTAGGACAGTAGCTGTTACAGAATGACCGCTCCTCACTTCATTATCTTAACCTAAATCCATACGAGGCAAAATATGACTACATTTCCAAAGTGGTGCTAGAACTTGTTTTAAGCATTAGTCTCTATTGTTTACAGGCAGCATAGTTCACTACTAATATAATGATGTTATATTTATCTATATTGCAAAACAGAGGTTTGACTTTTAAAAAATCCCAGACACTGGACTGCAGACATGATCTCCTCTGCACCTTCTTAATATCTTTGTGTGTTCATGTTGATGAAATCTCATCAGATAAAATATTGCATTGATAGTGGTGATGAATAAAAAGGAGACTGAGCTGAATATGTGACTGTATATTAAAAGAAATAACATACATTGTATTGCCAAAAGTATTCGGTCGTCTGGCTTCTCACGCATATGAACTTGAGTGTCGTCCCATTCTTAATCCATAGGGTTTAATATGATGGCGGCTCACCCTTTGCAGCTATAACAGCTTCAGCTCTTCTGGGAAGGCTTTCCACAAGGGTTAGGAGTGTTTATGGGAATTTTTGGCTGCTCTTCCAGAAGCGCATTTATGAGGTCAGACACTGATGTTGGACGAGAAGGCCTGGCTCACAGTCTCCGCTCTAATTCATCCCAAAGGTGTTCTATGGGGTTGAGGTCAGGACTCTGTGCAGGCCAGTCAAGTTCTTCCACACCAAACTGGCTCATCCACGTCTTTATGGACCTGCTTTGTGCACTGGTGGGCAGTCATGTTGGAACAGGAAGGGGCCGTCCCCAAACTGTTCCCACAAAGTTGGGAGCATGAAATTGTCCAGAATCTCTTGGTGCTGAAGCTTTAAGAGTTCCTTTCACTGGAACTAAGGGGCCGAGCCCAACTCCTGAAAAACACCCCCATATCATGATCCCCCCTCCACCAAACTTTACACTCGGCACAATGCAGTCAGACAAGTACCGTCTCCTGGCAACCGCCAAAGGCAGACTCATCCATTGGATTGCACAGATTCCCGTGGCCATGGAAGTGATTGGAACACCTGGATTCAATGATTTGGATGTGTGACTGAATAATTTTGGCAATATAGTGTAGCGTGACATGCAGACCAGATAAAGCATTTGGGAAATGGAAACTGCAACTCTGGAGCGCACCGCTAATAAAGCCAGCATACACCTGCATGGCTGGTGACCAGCAAAATCAGCATACGTTGTGGTTTGGATCCTGGTATGCTGGTCTACCAGAATAACCATGCTGGTTGACCAGCATATTCTTAACGTCCAGTTTACTGCCCTTTAGTTTTGGTTTAGTTTTGACCTTTTACATTTGTAATGGTAGCTGTTTGGCAAACTAACTTTTACCATTATTTTGATTACATGTTTATGTTTCAGCTGTGTGCATATTATTGGTTGCTTGGTAACAGGCATGACAGTTGATTATCAACTTTGATTGAATAGGTTAAAATTTCCTAACTCAAGGTGCTGTAAGATGAGATAAAATTCTTAAATTAAGATCAGATTTGTTTCTGTAAAACAAATTTGTAAAAATCTTATTTTGATTAGGTTCATCAAGAAATATTACAGTGATGGTGAACGATGAGGAGACAGAGCTGAACGTGTGAACAATGTTAACACAGTCAGCTGAAGCATTTTGGAAATGGAAACTGAAACTGGTGATCAGGAACGCTCTGAGAAAGAGCAGCTGGCTGTTTCACTATATTCATAACTTTTAGTTTATTGCACTTTAGTTTTGTTTTGACATTTTCATACCTATAACAGTAGCTATCAGGCACACTAACATTTTAATGTTATTTTGATTGTGTTTACATTTTAGCTGTGTGTGTATCATCGATTGCTAGGTAATGGACATGACACTTAATTGTCGACTTCAATTAAGTAGGGTAAGATTTCCTAACTTGAGACAAGATGCAGCAAGATAAGATAAAATTCCTAAATTAAGATCAGATTTGCTTCTGTAATACTGTTCAAATTTGCGAAAAATCTTTTCTTGACCTGTAAGATCTTCACTTAAAACAAAATATTCTGTAAAGTCTCCGTAATACAGTCCCAAGTGCATAACAGCGTCAAATACAACTGTGTGTAGTTTGTTTTATGATGAAGTTTTACAACATTAAGGCTGTGGTTAATCATCTTTGAAAAACAAGCAGCTCTTCCTCATGTTTCACAAAATTGGCTCTTCATAATAAACCTCAGGCTTAGGTTTCTGAGGAAACGGCCTATCATGGCCTATTTTTCATAGAAGGAAGTGATACTACATCAAAATGTACAACTATAGACACACACACAATCTAAGCTGCTTATCCACCTGGGTCATTGTCTATTTCAGTGGTCATTGGGCAGTTGGCAGGAAACACCCTGGACAGGCCGCCAGTCCACCGCTGGGCAGACACACACATTCACACGTAGGGGCAATTTAGCATCTGCAGCTCCTCTGACTTCATGTCTTTGGACTGTGGGAGGAAACCCATGTAGACACAGCGAGAATATGAAAACCCCACACAGAAAGGTTTTTAGTTGCCCGGCCGGGGAATCCGGGAATCCCGGGAAATCCGGGAAACCCAGGCCCTGTCACCACTGCTACAGTGTTAGTGCCTGCTGGAGCTACAATTGTCAGACATCCTAACAACATATTACTGTTAATCATCAGATTCACTTGGGGAAGAGGTTTGAAGCACAACCCACGTTACAAAATATTGTTACACATGGGATATGCAACTACACATTTCCACCATAGAGGTCTCCAAATCCCCAAAGCTTGCACAGTGCAGCTTTAAACATCTAAATGTGTTTTATTTTAAATAAAAACATAACATAAATACTGTTCTAAATACTGAAACTGGTGAATCTTTGGCCATTTTTCATATGATGGATGCTACAAACAACATGAAGGAAAACAGGAGGCGCTCCATTCACCTGTACTGGCTCACTGCTTTATGGGTGGACGTATGATATGATGCAATGTTTGCTGGAGCTTTTGAATAGCAAAAGTGAAAATGCTGCTCATACATGGAGTCACACACAACAGTGCACCCAAAGTGAGATGGGACTGGAAAGGTCCACCTCCATCAGAAAGCTGTCCCTGATTGTTCCAAGAGCTGTTTATGATCCAAAATCCGGAACCTTAACAGGCCTGGAGTGGGTAAGACGTGCATAAGTTTGTGATGTAGTCCGATAAAAAGTGATAAATCATCATGAGCGAGAAAATGTAGGGTTTGATCAAGCTCTGGCCTGCTTTGGGAGACAGGTCCCTGTTATAATGGGTATAAAACCTGAGACCTATGGACTCTGGAGCAACAAAAACATGGTCTGCATATTTGTGATTCAGCTTGTTTTCCCTACATCTGGACTTGTTTACATGAGAAGAGAAAGTCAAAGGAAACCTTTATTGTCAACATAGTGGAGAATTCATGATTGTACAGGCTGCAGTTTTATGGGCGTTATTAAGTCCAATGTTTGCTCTGCAAAGTTGTATAACAGCCAAGTCTGAAGCCTACAGGACCAGGTCATCCCTGTGTTACTAACAACATTCACTCATAATCTTTTCATTTTCCAGGATGATCCTGGCCACATATGTCTTTTTTCTGAGACTTGATATTAATGTGTTCTTGGGTGTTTACATTATTGTGTCCACCTTTTTCCCAAAATGTCCAGTTATGTACTTTGTGTTTATTAATAAAGATCATAGATGGAGCAGAACTTGTGTTTGTGTCCAGAAATTAACAACCATCAATAACATAACAGCAAGATCTTCTGCTTCTTATCAGTCATAATTTTATTGATTGCAAGGATCTAATATATCATCATAATTATACTACACTCAAAGTAAAAATGGGGCCTCCCATTTCTCAGGATATCAGAAGCTGAACTGAAGGTTTTAATTATTGATGAACTACAAACATAAAATTTGCAGTAAAATCAAACACTTTGGGTGAACAACTTTGAGAGAAAAATCATCATATTTAATCTAGAATGGCCAAAAAATATTCAGGGGAATCACTCATATCTTATAGTATAATATACTACTACAGTCCCATAGAGGTGCTAGCTGTAATTGGCATTGACATAGACGTGCAGTAATAACTGAAACTACACATTTCCAGTTCAGCTTCAACTTTTTGGACTTTGACTTGGCCATTTTTAAAATATTAACTTTTTAAGAACTTTTTTTAACTTTAGCTGTGTGAACCACGTTCAGCTCATGGGCAGAAGCCCATACATTTTCCTCTAGAATTTGCTGGTATAGTAAGAGTTCATTGTTCAATCCATGGTGGCAAGCTGTCCTGGCCCAGATGCAGCAAAACAGGCCCAAACCATGATACTACCACCACCATGTTTCACAGATGCGATATGGTTTTTATGCTATAATACAGTATTTTTTTTTCCAAACACAATGTTTCTCATTTAAGCCAAAAAGATCTATTTTGGCTTCTTTCCTTCACAAAAGACTGTTCGACTAGCGTTCTGGCTAGTCCATGTGATCTTCAGGAAAGTGCAATGTTCTCTTTGGAGAGCAGCAGCTTCGTCTTTACAAGCCTGCCATGCACACCACTGTTGGTCAGTGTTCTCCTAATGGTGGACACTGTGAGACAGGTGATTAGAAGCTACCCTGGGTTCCTTTGTGACTTCACAGACCATGAAACGTCTTGCTCTTGGTACGATCTTTGTTGGTCAACCACTCCCAGGGAACGTAACAATGGTCTTCCATGGTGGACTCCAAACTCTTCAGCGATGGCTTTGTAACCTTTTCCATCAACTCTCATTCTGGGGTCCTTATAAATCTCCTCTGTTCGGGCCATGATACAGTTCCACAAGCGTGTGCTGTGAAGATCAGACTGTGATAGCTCCCTGTTCTTTAAATAAAACAGGCTGGTCACTCACACCCCATTGACTGAAGACCCTGACTCTGACTTCACTTTAAAATGATCCGCCAGATACTTTGTGAGGCCTCTGCTTTTCTACTTTGAATAGGTACCACTTTGTCTATTTAGCATTACTGTGTGTTTGAGCAGGGGCCCAGTGACCATCAGGCTTTTCCCAGTTCCCAGAACATTCTGACAGATCTTCACTGAAAGATCTCGTGTGATGTTTCAAGAGGGACGCAGATGGACCTGTCTAAAATTACTGTTAGTCCAGTTGTTGTAAACAGGTTTTATGGATGTTTCCAGAATGCAGCCATGCTGCTAACCAAAAATGGACTAATGCAGGATGTTATGCTTGCATGGGGAAAAAAATCTGTCCAGGCTAATATCCTGACTGCCCTGAACCTGTTTGAGGCAAAGCCTCGCCTTTAGATTACACAGTTTAGGCTCTGGGTAATAAAGTAATTTGCTGTGCAAACGCTTTATGCTGTTATGTATGTTATAATGTTTTATTATTTGTTAGGCTTTCATGGTGTGGTGTTTGAGGGGAATTCCAATTCTTAAAAATTTCAGCAGGATTAATCATTGAGATGTAAACAAAGTCTTTCAGAGAGGTCTGATGTGAAATGATTCTCTGTAGAGAAACTTGCTGACTCTAACGTCTTTATAGTGGTGGTGATTGGAACCAGGGGTTTTATTTATGACTGAGGGTGATATTGTATAGTATTAAACTCTGCAGACGTCTGGTTCCTGTCATCTGGGGTGGCGCCACTTGTCCACCTCAGTACTAAAATCGATTTTTGACCTGCTTCTTTTGTATTTCTACTCCCTTGTTTTGGGGAAGATGCTTTTGCTTGTGCAAACGTGGTGGTCAGATTGCATGTTTTGTTGATGTTTTGTTGACAGCAGAAACCAGCACTACTGTACTGAAGTGTAGTGTTACAGAGTGAAGGGTTCTAGAGCTTGACTTTAGAACCAGTGAGGGAACAAATTACAATGATAGCACTTGACTATCTCACCCCTCCCTCTCCAGGCCTTCACTCTACACTCTGTGTGATGTCAGAGGGGGTTCAGGGGAGGGGCTGATGGGTACTTGGTTTGCTGTGATTTAATGTAGTGTAGCATTTAAAGTGGGACGCTGGGTCAGAAAAGCTCACTGTAGCAGTGATTCTAGGCTTGGCGGCCAGTTTGGAGCATCTGAATATTCAGGACTGAAGCCCTGAAGATGCAGCTCTAACAGCTCCAGCGCTGAGGAATAAAACACTGGAGATCTCAGTGAATAAACTCTGTGTTTGTCTTCACGCTCTCCAAGCTGGGACTTACTTCCCTGGCACTGACAGTATAACATGTTATTAACACTACTTATAATGCATAATACTAACAATCCATAATGCATATTAAACATGGCTATAAAGTGTAATGCAGTGTAATTCAAAGATTTATAATGTTTATAATGTCTTATGAATGCATTATAACATGTTATAAATGTGCTTATAGATGCTTCTAAACATGACATTCATAGACAGAGTTACCGTTAACTTATTAATAACTTACTTTTTGGAAAACCAACCGAAAATGTAATTTGACTGCTAAGACTTTTGCCCACTATAGTGCACTTTTGCCCACTGTAATGCACTTTTTCCCACTGTAATGCACTTTTGCCCACTGTAGTGCACTTTTGCCCACTGTAATGCACTTTTGCCCACTGTAGTGCACTTTTGCCCACTGTGGTGCACTTTTGCCCACTATAGTGCACTTTTGCACACTGTAATGCACTTTTGCCCACTGTAGTGCACTTTTGCCCACTATAGTGCATTTTTGCTCACTATAGTGCACTTTTGCCCATTGTAGTGCACCTTTGCCCACTATAGTGCACTTTTGCCCACTATAGTGCACTTTTGCCCATTGTAGTGCACTTTTGCCCACTATAGTGCACTTTTGCCCACTGTAGTGCACTTTTGCCCACTATAGTGCACTTTTTCCCACTGTAGTGCACTTTTGCCCACTATAGTGCACTTTTGCCCACTATAGTGCACTTTTGCCCACTATAGTGGACTTTTGCCCACTATACTACCGTGCGCTGGGTTATTTTTGGACAGTGGCGATGTCCTTATTCTGGCTCCTGTTTTGATATTGACAGCTTTTTGGAGAATTCTGAAGTGCCTTCAACTGAGGGAAAGTTGACAGGAAACTGCAGCAGCATGCAGTCATCACGCCTACTGATAAAAATGATGAGGTAGTATTTCCCATGCGTGGTGAATCATGTTTCACTGGCTTTAAACCTTCACACTGTCCTTCTGAGCCTCAGTATATTAGTTTTGGTCAGGTAGTGTCTTCTGCTGCAGCGCGAACGTGTCAAAGTGCCATTAATTAGAATAGATTTGCATGGACTTCCTGAGCTCTCTGAAGGCTGTGGCTTGTTTCATGCAGTATGTGCTGATTACAGAGTCATCTGGACCCACAGATTCCTGAACCACTCAGGTGCTGCGCTGTTAGACGGCGTTATTTAATGGTGAACCCTGCGCGTGGGTTGTCAGGAGAGGGAATTAGTTTATTGTAACACTGGACGTCGCTGTCAGGGTAAGTTTTTTTGCTTGTTTTTGCCTTTTTCCTTTTAATCAACTCTATTTCAGTGATGCTGAATCGATCTCTGCTTGGCTTTCTGTTGTTTCATCTTCTCATTAATGTTGATGTTAATAAACAGAATGTTTTGGTTTAATGTCCTGAGCAGTGACAGACGGACCAGCAATAATATTTACACCATTAAAACCTCACTGCTTCACACGTGGGCTGAGGTTTTCATGGGTGGAATAGCCAAAATAACCAAGCTGCCCCGTTTCCAGCCGGTTCTGAGCATGTTTTAATCCAGTTTTCTAATGACCGACATTGTTCCAGCACACAGAACTGAAAAAAGGTCAACCATCAACCCAGGAAATGTAAACAGGTGGCTTTTCTAGTCCATGCGCATGTCTGTACACTACCAACGAATCTCTTTATTTGCAATGTGGTTATTCATAATCAAAAAACTAAGGACATATTTGGTAAATGATTAAGAGGCGCACGGTCAGGGCGGATACATATGACTCATAGTATGAGTGAAACTCAACTAAAGGTATTTGATTCCAGTCTGTCTTTATCTCTTAGATACATTACACTTTTCTAAAATAGAGGGTCCCACACGGAAAATACAAGAAAAGTGACGGTTGTGCTGTCCTAATACTTATTAAAAGAATATTTTATCTTCACTTTAGACTAAGTCTGAGTAAGAAAACTAAATACTTGTCCAAAAATGGCTAAATACTGCATTGCTGTTACTACATATTTGCCGTATAGTACTTACACACTTGAAGGGTAAATTCTCAAAAGTTCTGCATAATTAAATCATTATGTAAACAAAGTTATTCAGAGTGATTTAATGCGTGAGAGTGCATATATATATATATATATATATATATATATATATATATATATTTTTTTTTTTTTTTTTTTTTTTTTATTTATATATATTCCACTGATGTTTCATTTTTTTGGACATAATTCTGTCACTGCAGTATTAACAAAGTCATTCAGTGTTTTTTGTAAAACGGTTTGTTATAGTGAAACTTACAGACTCAGATTTCATTACAGTGGAGGTGATGGGAACCAGGGGTCGCCGTGTCTACAACACAAATATAGCCATTTTATTTACTATCCAAACCAGCAGTGAGCCTACACAAGTCTTTTTTATATGCAGATTATATATGCAAATTAGTCAAAATCTGAAAGAAATACATATTTGGGGGATTATTTTGCCCACTATAGTGGACTTTTGCTCATTGTAGTGCACTTTTGCCCACTATACTACCGTGCGCTGGGTTATTTTTTGGACAGTGACGATGGGTCTTGATATTGATATTTTGATATTGACAGCTTTTTGGAGAATTCTGAAGTGCCTTCAACTGAGGGAAAGTTGACAGGAAACTGCAGCAGCATGCAGTCATCACGCCTACTGATAAAAATGATGAGGTAGTATTTCCCATGCGTGGTGAATCATGTTTCACTGGCTTTAAACCTTCACACTGTCCTTCTGAGCCTCAGTATATTAGTTTTGGTCAGGTAATGTCTTCTGCTGCAGCGTGAACGTGTCAAAGTGCCATTAATTAGAATAGATTTGAATAGAATAGATAAAATCTGAAAGAAATACATATTTGGGGGATTATTTTGCCTTAAAGTGTCCTGCATGGACTTCTCCTCCATTCATAGGTTAAAATAAATGGATTAACAAGACATTTTAGGCCAAAACTTTATCACAAAACTACTGTAAAACACTGCGTCAGGCATCGGGCAGCTTATTTATTACCATTTTGTGTAATCATTTCCTGTGAGGAAGCTTTTAGAGGTGGATGTCTGGTTCAGTGAGTTTCTCTAGAATGGAGCATTTCACACCAAACTGCTCTGAATGGCTTTGTTTAAATCCTAACCATTCAGTTATGTGGAAATAAAAAATTGGTGGCGTTCCCCTTTAGATTTATTGTAATACTGTGATTGTAATAACTGTGAAGGAGCCTTTAAAGGCCTTTAATGCTTCAGATCGAACCACGTCTGGTTCCTGTCACCACTGTGGAGGACACAGTAAGTTTCTCTAAAGGAGTGTCTGGCATCGAGCCACTCTGAATGACTTTGCTTAAATCACAAATTGTGCAACATCTGCATTCCCCTTTACTGCAGAGCCGCTTCCATGGGTTGTATGATGTGCTTTAATTTGGTTAATTTCCTTCAGAAGCTCCATAATTTTGTAATAACAGCATCTCAACCTTGTTCTTCCAGTGTCCTACAGTTTACACGATGATAAACCAATGGGTGCTTCTCTCCACCTACATCATAACCTTCTTAATCGGCCTGCCAGCCAATATTCTGGCCATTTATGCCTTCATTAGGAAGCTGATTGACAATCCCACTCCTACTGACATCCTGCTACTGAACCTGACCGCCTCTGACATCCTCTTCCTCCTCTTCCTGCCCTTGAAGATGTATGAGGCAGCATCTGGCCTGCAATGGCACTTATCCCAGATACTTTGCTCCATCACGTCATTCGTCTTCTTTACCACCATATACACCAGTGCGCTGCTGCTGATGGCCATCAGCGTCGACCGCTACCTGGGAGTGGCCTTCCCTATCGCCTACCGGAGGTTTCGCAAGCTCCTCTACGCCGTCGTCGGCAGCGTCTTCATCTGGCTGTTCAGTGGAGCCCACTGCACCATCGTGTTTGTGGTGGTGCATATGAACGAAAACAGCACCATTCCCAAGACGACGTGCTACGAGAACTTCACCGAAAGCCAGAGCAAAATCGTCCTCCCTATGCGCCTGGAGTTCTTCGTGGTCCTCTGTTTGTTGCCCCTCTTGGTGTGCGTGTTCTGCTACCTCAACTGCATCTGGATCCTCTACAGCAGGCCTCGCATAGCCAAGGAGAAGAAGCAGCGGGCCATCGGGATGGCATTGGGAACCTTGACCGTCTTCCTGGTGTGTTTCCTGCCCTATAACCTCTCCCACGTGGTGGGCTACAGCTCCAACAAGAGCCCACCGTGGAGATACTACACTTTGCTGCTAAGCACCTTGAACACCTGCCTGGACCCCATCATCTTCTACTTTTCCTCCACCACCTATCAAAACACCACCAAGATCTCCTTCTGGAAACTCTTGTCCTTCGGTTGCAACAAAGACACAAATCCTAAAGCCTCAAACGGACCAGAAGTAGATTCCCAGAATGTTATGTTGTAGGATACAGAGAGCAACACCATAGACTGTAGGTGTTTGCTTTCAGCATTGGACTCGAATGTAATGCTGGACTGAATTGTGTTATCACTGAAGGCTTGGTTACAGAACATCCTGTTCTGGGGCTTATCAGGCCTAACTTCAAAGCACACGAGCCATTATTTAACATGTCATAGGTGTCATTAACATGTCACAACCACATTTTCCATATTTCTTTGATATATTAACATTTGTAAAGTTTTAAAATTGACCTCTCAGCCCAGACATCAAACTAAGTTGATGTCAAAAAAGCAATGGATTTACACTTTTTCAACCCACAGCAGTTTAGTACCACGCACTCATGAAGTTATAAGGAGGATTTCAACCTGGACTGGTTTTTAAAATGCCGTAGCCAATTAGAAGAGCGCTCATTTCCATTCATCAGCCTTAACAATACAACAAAAAATGCCCTAATATAGACTAATAATATAATATAATATGCTTACCTTGCTCTGCTTTAATCTTCAGCTCAGCTGTAGCCACTTTTCTCGCATCTCTGGCAGGAAACTTTTCCTCAAAAGTGAAAATGTTTCTTGTTAAATGTCTGACATTTGACTTTTTGCGTCAGCTTCTCATCCACCAGCTTCTTGTCCTAATTTTCCTGTTCTACCTTAAATGATGCCTGAGGCACCAGAAAGGAACTGCTGCACCATTTAAGTTGGAATGGGAAAACTCAAACAAGAATCTGGTGAACGAGAAGCGACTTCAGCTTCATGGCTTTGAAATGTTTGACTGTTTTTTGTTGCAGATTAAACGTGTCAGGAAACCAGCCGCTTAAAAAAAACAAATCAGTCCATTCGTCTCCAAATTATCGACGTCTGTCTTAAATCTCTCTCTTTGCCGTTTCGTAGCTACTAGCTGGGCGAGGCTGTCGTCTGTGTTGCTATGGTGACCAGCCGTCTGCGCTGATCTTCAGGGTTAAAGGGTGAATCAGCAGTTCTACATTAACTCCAGCGTTTAAGACCATTTACTGTTAGACTGTGTTGAAGGATCAGCAGAGCTTTATTTTACTGTAGAGGAGGATTATTTTATTATTACCTGCTGATCTGATTCAGCTGTGGAGCCGAGACAGGGCAGTAACGATTGCTTATATTGATAAAGTTTAATGGGAAGTTTAAAGACTCCTGTCGAGTAGTTGTGAAAGAAGTAGAGGGGTAAAAATAAATAAATAAATAAATAAATAAAGCAGTATGCATCAGTACATTTCCACCAGGGAATCCCACCCCAACACTCCAGCGAACATTATGAAGTGAATGTCGAGGGGAAAAATAAAATTTAGGAATTATCTAGGATTTGAGCCCTTTAGTTGCATCCGGTTCTGGTCTACAGCAGTGAGCCTACAGCGGAGCCAGTTGAAAAGGGGAAATGGAAGGACAAATAAAACCGTAGCTAAAACCTTCACATTGGGTCAGTTTCGCACTGACCTAAAAGAAGAGTTTAGTACTTTGTTTGCTGTGTCATGCAGTGTTTTGCAGAGCAGCATTATGTCAATCATCTTCATAAGTCAGAGAGAATTTTTCACCACAATACCCAAAATGCATTGCACAAACACATCATACAACCATTGGGAATCCCTGTGGTGTCTCCAAGTCCTGAATGCTGGTCTAGCCAGTGATCTGTGGGCTAATGAATACAGCTAAGCAGCATTAGCGTAGCTCTCCCCACTGTAAAGACAATTTCAGGACAGCTAATACAGCAGCAGCAGGATGTTTGGCTTCCTAGCAGTAGCATTAGCATCTGGCTTGCATTCAAAACAGGCCCAAAAATTCACCCACAGGTTTTTCAAGTTTCAAGTAACTCTCATCTTCAAGATGCAAGAACGTGGGTTTTCTAGACTTTGTCAGTTTGTCATAAAAATCAGTGAAAAAAACAACCTGATTGTATTTTTTTACTTAAATCCACCAATCTCCTGTACAGCTACCGTTTTGGAGATACGAGGTTTTCTTCAGACAACAGAAAATAAATAACATAAAGTATGATGCCTGCCATAACAATATATTTTTCACCTATGTTTATATTAACCACAAATACATGGAAAAATATTTGTTAATTACAAAATGTCATTTGACCAGGGGTGCCAGGGGTGCCAGGGGTGCCAGGGGTTCCAGGGGTTCCAGGGGTTCCAGGGGTGCCAGGGGTTCCAGGGGTTCCAGGGGAGTTTCTGCATATACACCGTTTCTTTTTTAATATGTCAAAAAACATGAAATATGTGGACGGAAAGCCAGCTAGCATCTGCTGATTGAACATGAATATGAATGTAAATGTAAATGACCACAAAATGTGGTTATAATTCAAAATATTAAATAAACAAAAGCAATAAACAATATTGTTTTTTTTCAATGGTCTGAAATTTATTTCAAAATCTAACCAGCATGAACAGAACATTTTCATCTGAACTTAAAATTCTATCACTTTCATTTCCCATCATAGCCATACATTTAGTGTAATGATCTAACTGCTACTGACCGTAGTATGGACTGTGTAAGAGTGAAGAAGAACCGCAGAGGCAGAGAACTTGAGGCACCTTTATTTTTCAGCTGCTTTCCCTGCGTTTACTTTGACTCGGCTGCGATGCAGCCCTGACGTCACTGATTGAAGCCCTGATTTTGCGGTGAACAGGCCTGCAGACTCGTACTCGTCCTTATTCTTGTCATCGTAGTTTCTGTTCCTTTTTCTTAATCCCTCTAGCGCGGGCCGGCCACTCGCCTGCACTCATGCATCCTGTAGGCGCACATGTAAAATATACCTGCAAAGCAAATCAGGTCACACTGAGACTGACGTCTGACTGAGCACGATGCCGTAGAGATCACCTGTTGAGGCTACAAGGAAAATGGCTATCGTCGTCTTTTTACCCACCTGCAAAGAAGGTCATGAGCAGGGCGACCCAGCCTAGTATGTAGGACCAGGAGAAACGCCAGTCACCAAAACGCTTTCCCAAGAAGTTCACCGTCACCCCGGTGTAGATAGCCATCGCAAGCAGAACAAAGAGAGCTGCCGAGAATAGCATCTAGGTTAGCTTACTACTATAAATGAGTCGGTCACTCCTAAGAACCAGCATCCAAAACACAACTTATCAATGCTGTCAGGTCAAAACCTTTTATCTCCGTTTTCACTTTCATTCTTCATGTTTTGACATGATTTGAGATTGGCCTCTTTGCACTGTGTCAAAATTTATGGACCAATAAAAATGCCCCAAAATACACACTAAGCCGCTTCTCCTTCTGGGTCGTGGGGGGTGCTGGAGCCTATCCCAGCTGACATTGGGCTGAAGGCAGGATACACCCTGGACAGGCCGCCAGTCCATCACAGCGCACACACACACTCAGACCAAGGGGCAGTTTGGCACGTCCAGTTGGCCTGACTGCATGTCTTTGGACTGTGGGAGGAAACCGGAGAACCCGGAGGAACCCCACACACAGACCCTGGTTACCTGGCTGGGGAATCGAACCGAGGCCCTTCTCGCTGTGAGGTGACAGCGCTACCCGCTGCAAATCATTTCTCCATTTATCATCCAGTTTTAGTTTTTCTAGAAGGAGTTAAAGTGCAAGGCTGAAGCACTTAAGTGGGTTCAATGCCTCCTTCACCCAAAATGCACTCAAAACATGCGCTACCAATGAGCTGCGCAAGTTCTGAGGGCCTCAGTATTAGCAGCTGTAGCCCTTTGGATAATTTAGCACACAGCAGGCTAGGAACTCACTTGAAACGAAAAACATGATCCCTGCGGCAAAGGAGCGGTTGAACCTCTCGAAAGCAGAGAAGTGAGCGAAGGAGAGGATGCCGGCGATGATTCCCGCGAAACACGACATCGCGGATAGAATCATGAAGGCCCTTGTGGCGTTCCAGTATGCTGAGAGAAAGAGAAGACGGTAGATTGGCAAAGACGCCAGTTACACAACTGAGAACTACATTTTTACATTTGGCTGACGCTCTTATCCAGAGCGACTTACAATCGGATTATTTTACACAGGGAGGCGAAGGCGGTGTTGGGAGTCTTGCCCAAGGACTCATATTGGTATAGTGTAGGGGGCTTAACCAGATGTGGGATTGAACCCAGGTCTACAGCATAGAAGGCAGATGTGCTATCCACTACACCAACCAACCACTATAGGTTTTACATTTGAGGCATCTAGCAGACACGTCTATGTTTGGCTATTTGTGGTTTTATCAAATAGGCATGTTGGAAATGAGCAAATATGTTGAAATTGGTGAATAAATGATCAGAAATGTATTACATTAATGGTGCTTTGGTCTGATTTGTCAGCTGTTAGCCAACATGAGCTTACAATCAGCCAGTCCATCCTGATATTAGCCCTCCTGCTAAAAACACCAGCACAGACCAGCGCAGCATAGCACAGCTTATGCTGTGTTTTGGATGCTAGTGTGATCACGCTGGGTGACCAACAGAACCAGCACTGGATTTCATGCTGTGGCCTGTGCTGTTTTTTTCAACAGGGGTACAAATTTTAACCAAATATCACAGAAATAACTTTGTTTGCTTTGACCTGCTTGGCACGTGACTTACCGATACTATCTGTCTGCATGTAGCACTTGCCGGACATACAGTAGCGCCACAGGCCCTGGTGAGCGAAGCTGCCGGACAGGCGGTACTGCATCCAGTAGTCGGTGGCCGTGGAGACCACCAGGAGGATGTTCCCCACGATGGCGCAGAATAGGCCCCCTCCCATAAAGCTGTACATCTTGATGGATGCTGCGGAGGCTGCAAAGCTCAACACACTGCATTCAACGTGGCCAGAGAGGATCAGATCACACGGCAGCGTTAGTGCACAGCGCGCCTCTCTGTCTGCCACCAAACACTTAGTACGAAGGGTCACGGCTTGGAGCCACGTGGAGCGATATTTTGAATTTGTTCTGTTTTATAGTTCAGCATGTAATTCAGCAGAATATAGCATTCGCTAGCCTGATTTCAAGTAGTCCTTCAGCCATATTAGTCTGACCACAGGACGCTGTACCACAACAAAGTGTGTAAAATATTATATAATGTGGCTTTACTGGTCACTGGTTTCTAATAAAGGGTAAAATCACAGGGCTAATACTGGCAAACGCAGTCACACAGTGGACAATATGTACAGTCACACAGTGGACATGGATAAAGGAATGACTAAGAATGGGATAAGAACTGCATTCATTTCAGGTCATTTTTAGAAACAAACTGTGATAAATGACCGCTAAGTGGCACTGATGCCAGTGAGTAAGTGACACTCATGTTATATCATCGGTTACCACTGACCGCAATGAGTAAAACCGAAAAAAGGGCCTTTTAGGGTCAGTTAAAAATAACAAGGAGATGAGGACGATAGCATTAAAAGGCTCTAAACTGCCTGAAGGTTTTAGAGTCTTAGACCCACAATCTCTGAGCAGGGTCGTTTCCAGCTCTGTGTGGACCAGGATAGGGGTGGGTAGGGTAGCCCCACACCCCCCAAGTAGGATCAAGCTTGAGGCGCCGAAACGTTCAGAAACTTGTGGTCAGTCCATTTTATTTCATTTGATTCAAATTTGATTCTCTAGATGTGTGAATTTACCTCATAACACACATCCTGAGAAAGTTGCCTCGACCGAAACTACCACCAGCATGTTTTTTTTTTCCTCTGGAAATGCAAAGTCAAACATTCTTTCACAAGAAAAGCCCTGATCTCATGATCCAGCCACTGAAACTAAGTGTGATGTAAATCATTGCGATAGTAGCTAGTAATACTATTTGCATGGTGGCGCAGGCAAAGGCAATGAGATGTAATGGTACTAAACCAGGAAACCAGTAAAAACTGGTTACAACTTCGGCTATTGGTTCAGCCAAATTACAGCCAAATGACCAAGAGGCAGTATTTATATTTAGGCAGCTGTGCTGTCAGTAGAAATTAATCTATTTAGCTGTGAAATAAGAAACTGGGTTTCACATCATTGCCTTGCAGTGGCCTCTATAGACCCCTATATACTGTTTATACTTAAGATTTAATACAAAGTTGTATTGGATATTTGATCTCATGTGCATGCAGTACTTTACAAAAATGACCATTTAAACCATTCAATTAAGATGAATTTGCTGTTGTTTGTTATTTCTCCTAAACTCCACATTCACACGTCTGTGACCATTTGAATGTCGACCTCTGACTTTAGTTACGTCATATGCAAAAGTCTGTGCGCCCCGGTCAAACATAATAAACCATAATTTGACCGTGGGTGTTGAAACGTGTGCTGTCAACTATAATTACACTAAATACCAGCTCCACTCATACATATGCAAACACATGAACACGTCAGTGCAAGCAGCTCATGGATATGCAAAACAAATAAATTGACATTAAAGCGTGTATTTTATGAAAACAATCACAAGGCAGGTCTTCAATTTTTTGTTTTGTTATGTTACATTAAATAACAATGATGGCGTCATGTATACATACAACCCTGTGCAAAAGTTTAGGCACCCCTGCTCGAATGACATTTTGTCGGAAAAACGAATAAAAACATGAAGTAAAGATGAAATGAGGCCTGTGCAAAAGGCCCCCATCGTATTTTGCATTTTATATTTTTTCCCGTACGTTAAATGCAGCAAACGGATAGAAATTGCGGACTAGAATTTGCAGAAAATGCCCAATTTAAGTCTCTGCAGACGTTGAGTTCACTCAAAAAAAAAAAAAAAAACTGACCAGGGGCGTTCAAACTTTTGCACACGACTGTATACACATAGGGCCACTTGAACTCTTGATGGACCCCGATTCCACACGTTACTTCTAAACTCAATTCAGCAAATTCACCACAGCACGAGGGCGTCTTACCCGAGTCCTTCAGGATAAAGAAACACTCTCAAGTGTGAACCTTTCCGCAGGGAGAGAGAGCAAGACAGGAGAGCGGGGAGCCTGCAGTGAGCGTAACGTCAAAGAGGACCCCCTAGGCCGAATTCCAAAAAGTTATCCCTCTTGCTTTTCTGTCGATGGTGGCAAAATCCTTTAAACACACAGGTTTGTCCGCACAGAACAAATGCACTTGAGCTTGCCGGTGCCAGCTCCACGTGACCCTTTCAGGCCTGGCCCACGGTCAGCGTTGGGAGTGGGGTCACGGTATGGGGGGAAGGGTGGGTGTGCATGTGGGTATGTGTGGGCGCTTTTTTTTTGTTGTTGTATTGGCCGTTCTAGAACTGTGGATGTGCAGAGGTTTGCAGTAACAGTGCCTGGTAGTCAATGCAACATGCTGAAGTGCACACTTTCTTTCAAGCCACGGCCAGCCATGCTGTTCGGAGCCCATGGGGGACGCACTCGGAGCAAACACATGACCGCTCCAATACCCGCACACATATACACTCAGCTACAGCGCTACCTGGCCGGGAAAGCTTATGACTGGAAGATGATGAATGTTAGGCCTTTCTATTAACCTCACAGGTTACACTGGAGCAAGAAGGGGAACTCAAGCAGTTTTTCAAAATTTCTGCATAATGCAATCATTCTAATGTGAGCAGAGTCATTCAGAGAGGTTTGGCACAAAAGGCTGTTTTGGAAAAACTTCACAGAGAAATGTTCAAAGTAGTGGTGATAGGAACCAGACGTCCAGCTCTAAGAGCTCCCCTCACTGAAAGCTATCATATGAAATGGTTATGAATTCACTGTCTGGTGTCTAAGACACTGATGATAGTTTAGAGAAATTTTTGGCCTAAAATCTATGTTTTTAAATCTATTCATGGTAGAGAGGAACATGTAGAGTGTTATAAGGCAACCCGGTTCCCCAAAAAAAGCATATTTACCCAAACTGACCACTATTTGACCATCATTAACATGGCATATGAAACTCAGAAGACATGTCTAGGCTCACTAGTCTCTGTGTTTAGAAAAGAATTGGCTATATTTGATTCTAAGACATGAGGACCCCTGGTTCCTATCACCACCACTGTGAAGACATCTGACTCAGTAAGTTCCTCTACAATTAACCATGTCACATCAAACCAGTCTGAATATATATTATCGTATATTATTTATTTAATTCAAAATCACTTTACACAAACATTTCATACTGAATGGACCAATGGAAAATCGTCCAGTACTATTTGGAATGAAACCTGATGTCATACTCTAAAGTAAAAACAAAAGTCCTTCTCATACAAAGTTACACGTTTGCAAACGAATCGTTTAACATGACAGTTTATTTCATAAGAAAATAATAACGGTTACTGTTTTAGGACCATTAGTTATATTTCTTATATTGGGTTATGGTTGGTTGGTTGGTGTAGTGGGTAACACCTCTGCCTTCTTCGCCATAGACTGGGGTTCAATCGTCACCTGAGTAAACACTCAACACTATACCAATAGGAGTCCTTGGGCAAGACTCCCAACACCACCTTCGCCTTGCTGTGTAAAATGATCAAACTGTGAGTCGCTCTGGATAAGAGCGTCAGCCGAACGCTGTAAATGGTTACTTCCATTAAATACAGGTACAGTTATATCAGGTGATCTGAAACCAGCTCAAAAAGAAGCTATCATAAGGAGTCATCAGCTGGAATTCAACATAATGGACATGATGCTTGTGGTCCTGTAATATTTAAAAACTAAAACAATAGGCAAGAAATACTGGAATGCCTTCAGTCTGGCAGTCATCAGAACCACATTGTTCTGGAGTACTTGGTATCTGAAGAAAAAAGAAAGGAAAGGTCAGTTTTCTTTGACGGCATATCACTGATGTAAACCCAGGACTAGGTTTAAAGGGGAATTCCACCAACTTTTCAGAATTTCTGCGTAATTAAACGGTTAAGATGTGAACAAACTTTGATGTGAAATGATCCGTTCTAGAGAAACAGCACTGGTGGCGATGGGAGCCTAAAAGCTCCCTAAACGCCTAAAAGCTCCTTCACAGAAATTTTGGCTTTAAACTTGTTCTTATATATATTTCGTGGTGGTGGGGTCAGCAGGGCATTTAAGGCAAGTTGCTAAAAAAAGGAAAATAGTGGAAAATCTAAGTTTTCCATCATCAACATTCCATATAAACTCAGAAGACTCGTGTCGGTTCTCTGGTGGTTCTGGAAGGTAAACGTCTATAGCTGTGTTGTAGACATCATGTTCCTATCAGCACCACAGTGAACAATGCTGATTGGGTGAGAATGGAACATTTCACATCACACCACTCTGACTGATGGTCGGTGATCACATTTGAAAAATTGGTAAAATTTTTACAGTGGCCAATAAAACTCAACACTGCAAATGAGGACAACATCTTCCAGGTAAAAGGCGCTGTACATCTGTGGAAACTTTGCAAACTCGGAAAACACTTTCATCAAAACGACAGCACTGGAAAACATGCAGTCAGGACACGACGGAAAGTCCAGGACACTGAAAGCCGGAGGAGCTTTTCAAACTTTTAAACTCTGTGCAGTATAAACATTCCCAGGTAAAAGCAAGTTAACTTATTACTAATATCACCGCGTCATAATGGGAAGTCGCTGTAGGGTGTAACTATATAACAGCATGTACACTCATCAGGCAGAACGTTCTGACCACCTCCTCGTTTCTCCGCTCACTGTCCACTTTATCAGCTCCACTGACCGTATAGCTGCACTCTGTAGTTCTACAGTTACAGACTGTAGTCCATCTGTTTCTCTGATACTCTGTTACCCTGTTCTTCAGTGGTCAGGACCCCCATGGACCCTCACAGAGCAGGTACTGTTTGGGTGATGGGTCATTCTCAGCACTGCAGTAACACTGAGGTGGTGGTGGTGTGTTAGTGTGTGTTGCGCTGGTCAGAGTGGATCAGACACAGCAGTGCTGCTGGAGTTTCATCTCAGTGTTGCTGCTGGACTGAGAATCGTCCACCAACCAAAAATATCCAGCCATAGACGTCCTGCCGTCTCTGACTTTACATGTACAAGGAAGGAGTCTGTAATAGAGTGGACAGTGAGTGGACACAGTGTTTAAAAACTCCACTACTACAGTGCTGAGGGTCCTGTGAGGGTCCAAGGGGGTCCTGACCACTGACGAGCAGGGTAAGAGGGGGCTAAGAAAGTATGCAGAGAAATGCCTGATTGATGTATGCTTTAAATTTATATTGTATGTATTTTATTTAGAGGCTCATGCTGGAAAACAAGGAGCTTTCAGAGCATTTGCTTACAACAACATATCAGACAATGCAGGGTACAGTAATTAACTGTCAGGAGAGCCAATAAAGTACTGTAAATGTACAGTAAATAACCGTAAAGCAGAGTCAGAGCATGCTGAGCTGGGCTGTATTTACTTCTTAGAACAGTGATTCAAGATTTTGGGTCGCAGGTTTAAGTATGTGATGCTGACTAGAGGTCAGTGAACTTTAGAGCAGCTCTGCTGGTTTGAGATTGAGAGCGTGAGCTGCCACGTGTCCTGATTCACCTCCAGCAGGATGTAGAGGTTTAAACGGGTTAAGAGTGATTTTCCCGTCTTTCACTCAGCTGCTGTATAAGTTGTAAATGAACCTTGGTCGTGGGTATGAACTTGAGCTATCTAGGCTTCCACTGTGCACCCCGTACACTTCAACACAGTAAAACACTGTAAATATTTACAGGTGTTTATTATACACCCTGTCTGCTAATTCACAGTAAAGTGCTGTTATTTTACAGGACTATGCTGTAACAGACTGGGCATTCAGAGCGATGCGCTGGTTTACAGCAACATACCAGACACTGCAACGGACAGTATTTTACTGGCAGCAGAACTGGACATGGATATGAACAGAACAACTATGAATATGCATATTACTGTAAATTTTACAGTGTAAATATTTATATTTTACAATACTTCGTATATATGTTATATAGTTATTTACTGTAAATCTACAGCATTTTACTGGCTGCCTGTAAATTACTTTAAATTTTACTGTCATTTTTTTTTACAGTGCAGCCAGCCAAGTTAACCCTAAACTCGCTGGAAGCTTTTCCACCCACAGATATTCCATCCTCTCTCAGAGTCTTCCCGTTTTTCTGACTGTATCTGCTGCCCACTTCAGACCAGCTGCCCACGCCCAGCTGCCACCACCTGCCTTAGACTAGCTGCCCACCCTACACTGATGTTCTCATGGACTCCTAGTTATTCCTAATACCAATATTACTGCTATTAATATTAGTAGTATAATAACTCTGTAGTCTGACCAGAGGAGGACGGGTCCCCCCTGGTGAGCCTGGTTCCTCCCAAGGTTTCTTCCTCAGTTCTGAGGGAGGTTCTCCTGGCCACTGTTGCCCCTGGTTTGCCCACTGAGGGGGGTTTCTGTACATTCTTACAGTCCTGTTGAAACTTTGTCTTTGCTGGAATTCTGTCAAGCTGCTTTGTGACAACATCCGTTGTAAAAAGCGCCACAAATAAATTTGATTTGATTTGATTTGCAGCACGTTTGTAAAATGAAGCTCAGATGTTGTCATGATTTTTGAATTTGTATCACATGAGTTTGCAATGCATTTTTCATTGTACTGGGAGTGTGGGGTCGCGTTGGCCACCGTAGAAATTGCCCTTTAATCTGTGTCCATTAGTGTCACATCATCCTGTCAGGATGTTGCACGTCTAGAGGAACAAGCCTCGCTGCTTATAATGCGCTGGCCTCGGTAAAAAGCTCACAGTGAATGAAAGCAGATGGCCACCAGTTAGCATTAAATGAATTATATCATGCCAGCTGATCTATGATCTATTCCTTTAAACTCCCTGCATATACAATGATGTGAAAAAGTTTTGGCACCCCCCCCCCCGATCATATGTTTCTATTGACATTTTTTAAAATAAGTTAAAATAAGTGAACACATCCTCTACAGAGAGCACACTTCTGCACGTTTTTGTGCACAAGTACTGTTTATTTGCTGAATTTAACATACTGGGGAGAAAAAAACATCATCAAATGTGGCCTGTGGGAAAGTTATGGCACATTTTATGATTTATGTTTCTCCCAATGCGTCAAACTCAGCAAAAAATGTGTGCCCTAAAATGTTGTCCTCTGTAGGATAATGTGTTTACTTATTTTCGCTGAGAAAAGCAACAAAACATAACATTTCTGAACAATCTGGGGCGATGAAACGTTTGCATATGACTCTATATAACGGCTTAATATCAGGCCTTAATATCTGACCTCAGTATTTACCTCCTTTTTCCTGTTCATCGCCCTTCAGCTCAACTTCCACCAGTGGGCTGATGTTCTCCCTGCTGTGCACAACACAAACGCACTGGGTGTAAAGACACAGGGCCGTACTTAACCAGTCAGTTTTCCAGCACAGATTCCTCGTCTCTGGCATGATTTATGCATGGAACTGTTCTCCTCAAGGGAAGCTGGACCTTAATAAACCATGACCCTTGCTTTAGATCGTAAAGTTCTGAAAGGATGATCCTAGAACTGTGATGCTCAGAAATGTGCCGTGTTATGACCAGTAACACATTTTATTATTACTGCATTATTTGTCTTCTGATGAAATCGCTGCTATCAAATGACATTTTCATAATACTGTTACCACAGGGCACATTTGCATGACGAAGCGCGGATGCAGTAGCTGATGAGAGTGAATGTGATGCATCACAGTGTAACACAGATAAGGTTGAACAATACAGTAAACCATGATTTAATACAAATACAACACATGGCCCTTCAAACGGAGGCTTTTCAGAGATGCCCTGTGAATCATTGGCAAGGTGGCTGCACAAGTGACCAAAGAGATTATAATGTGAGTATTTCTCTGTTTAAAAGCCGCTGAGCTGTAAGAACCACTGTAACAGTGTTTTATGGTCATTTATTCTTCATAACACGCATAAAAATCGGCAGTAATACGCTGATGTCTCGTTCGCTACCTGGTGAAATGTCCGATCCACCTTAAATGGTGCAGCAGTTACGTTCTGGTACCTGTGGTTGCTGCACTGTTTAAGGTGGAACTGGAAATCTATTAAAAAGCCAAGTTCAGCTTCATATCACCGAAGAATTCATGGTGGCGATAATAAATAATTGCCCCCTCTTTCAAGGCGTATGATGCCCTAAATGTATTTAAGCAGTGAGGAGCTGGACTTTCCCCTCAGCGGTCACTGCAGGCCGGCAGGGTCGCCTACAGAGCAGCACCAGTAGCCGTTAATGAAGTGATGTAGTTTTTTGTTTGTGCTCTTTTTTATTCGGTGGCTTGTTTGATTGATTGACGTGTAAAACGGAAGTTGTGAACGAATCGCCAGCGCTGATGCTTTTCATTCTCCTTTGGGTAAACGGCAAATGTCAGTGTGAGATACCATTATTGCTCTAGCCTGGAGGCAAAACAGGAAAACAGGTCCTGATTATTTTTCCAGGCTATTTTAAATCTGATTCACCCGTCCTGTCATGTGACACACAAGTGGGATCACCACAGCCACGGCGGCGTATTGGAAATGGCTGAAAACCTCGTCTCGTCCGTTTGATGATGTGACCTTGAAGGGTCATCACATTTCATAGGGGGGAGATTTCAACCACTGCCCTGTAACTCAGTTTCAAGGGGGAGGGTTACACTCGAAAACGAGGGGTGGGGTAAAAATAAGAAATGGGACTGGGCCTAAAAGTCGTCACTGTAGATGATCTACTGGCTCGCTTTAAACTTTGAATATACACAAACCAGGTCATTTGAGCTGTGAGTGTTTCTGCATTTAACTGTATCTGGGGAATTTTTGACTCAGGGAATTTTTGACTCAGGGAATGTTTTGTAACATTCCATACAGGGCAGGGTGCCTACATTTTTGCCTTAGTGGTCTGGCAAACCCAGACTCGTCCATCGGATTTTCAGATGGAGAAGCGTGATTGGTCACTCCAGAGAACTCGTGTCCACTGCTCTAGAGTCCAGTGGCGGCGCTTTACACCACTGCATTCCACGCTTTGCACTGCGCTTGGTGATGAAAGGCTTGGATGCAGCTGCTCGGCCATGGAAACCCATTCCATGAAGCTCTCTACGCTGTTTTTGAGCTGATCTGAAGGCCACATGAAGTTTGGAGGTCTGTAGTGATGGACTCTGCAGAAAGTCGGCGACCTCTGCGCACTATGCCCCTCAGCATCCGCTGACCGCTCTGTCATTTTACGTGGCTGACCACTTCGTGGCTGAGTTGCTGTCGTTCCCAATCGCTTCCACTTTGTTATAATCCCACTGACAGTGGACTGTGGAATATTTAGTAGTGAGGAAATTTCACGACTGGACTTGCTGCACAGGTGGCGTCCGATCACGGCACCACGCTGGAATTCACTGAGCTCCTGAGAGCGACCCATTCTTTCACTAATGTCTGTAGAAGCAGTCTGCAGGCCGAGGGGCTCGGCTTTATACACCTGTGGCCATGGAAGTGACTGGAACACCTGAATTCAGTGATTTGGATGGGTGACTTTTGGAAATATAGAGGTTAATTAATCACATTGCTCAGCACTTTTAAGTGTGTATTATTGATCATAATCTTTTGCAAAACACTTTCCTGAGCATTGGGTCTATAATGTGCTTCTTTAAAAAGCGCTAGTTGGGCTTTTTAGTACCAATATTTCAATAGTAAATCACCGTTTGGCTGTAAATAAAACACAATATATAAAGAAAAGTTTAATTCATCGTAGTTACTGCTTAATGAAGTGAGCAGCCAGACTACTACTTACCAACTACTGGCTTGATGAGGCCTAATAAAAGAACACCCTCACGTCCATCTATACTGTAGTGTTATTAAGTGTTTCTATAGGTAGCCACTCTATAGCTACCTATATAAAATGAGGGGGAAGTAAATTCTCACACACGTATACAAGCACTAACTTGTAATGCAACATTAGAGTTTTTGGGTGAGCTCTTCTTTAATCTGGGTCCATACCTCCGTTGCGTGCAGTAGAGAATCGCAGCGATCAGGAGGACTAAAGCAGCGGCTCCGCATCCTGCAGCGGCGAGCGAAGACGTGGACGTGTCAGAAGAGCCTGCAACGAAAACAAGACCCTGATGTATTAGCAGTACTGAGTTATATGTTAGAGTTGCTCCATCAGTAGCAGCAAGTTCCTGCCTTTTATGCACTCAGGTGCCTTAAATCATTTACATCAGCGATGATGTTCACTGCCTTTGGTCATTACTTCTAAGAATGGAAACCACAGGATTCAGTAGAGGAGAGTGGACAGACCTTTGTGTGTGAGCTGCAGAGAAATCTGTCCATATTTGTTGGCAGCATGGCAGGTGATCAGATGATCATGTCCGTTCCACATGTGCCCGGTCAGAGTAGACTTCAGACTCCCACTGAGCTCCATGCTGACCATTCGATTGGTTTGAACACCAGGGGCAGTCCAGGTCACAGCTGCCAGTGGATAAGACTCAACCACGCACTCACACCTGACCTGTTCGTTTTCCAGTGTGCAGGAGGAGGCTGGAGAAATGACTGGAGCGACTGGGAATGAGAAAACAATGAAAAAGTTGTGTTCAATTTTTATTTAAAGCGCCTCAACATGGCTGTAAATGTTTACAGATGAAAAAGGTGCGTAGTGGATTTAATCCCAGGACAACACAGTGTCTGTTTTCAGCAAAGATGTGCTGCAAGTTGGGTTTTCCAAAGTACGGCCTGAAACATACAGAGAGAGGGAGGAAACTGTGCCAACCACCTGTTCCCCCCCTCTAAAAGGAAGCGTCTGACCGCCTGGTGGCATTGCGCAACACTTACTTTAAACTACGCTGAGTTGTAAAACACTATAAACATCACTGTATTTACATGCACACCAGTGGTTTGACAGAGGTCTGACTAAGCATGTAGCATGTGAAATCATGAATACATGTCAGTTATTTCATACTTTTGTGGTATTATTTATTAAATATGACTCTATTTTGTCTTTTCTGACTTATAAGATGTCAGAAAACAAGAAATATTATGACATATTGTGACTTTCTGAAGTATCATAATTTTTACATTTTGCCATATTGCCCACCCTACTTTAAAACTACTCGATAAAAATGGTCTGTCAGTCAAAAAACTACTTCATGTAGTAGCTGGTCATTCTACAGAAACGCCCACTTTCTTTCATCTCTCTATAGGAGTCACTGGTGTTACTGACCGTCATCGGTGTTCCTCATATTAAAGGAAACAACAGAGACGTTTTTAATGATCAATGCATTTTACAGAACATCAAACCACACGCTGTCCATCAGGGAACGTCCACTAAAATATGGAATTTAATCCATTTGTGTTTCTATTGTTTCACAGTGACCTCAGAATAAAGTCGGTCACACCGGTGACGTCAGCTAGAAGCTTCATATGAGATCATGAGCTGAATGAGAAGATCTCTGAGAACTGAGAGACACAGTGGACTCACCATGAGCTTTTCTCCATAGATCCTCAGTGAACAGGTCAGAGGAGGTCGAGTGACGTCATCAGCGTGACTTTTATTACAGAATAAGAGACGCAGTAACACCAGAGACTCGACTCCTGGGGGACTTTCATTCCATATTTTATAATATTTATCTGGCTTTAGTTTTCTTTGTCTTTTTAACCTATTTCATAGCCGTGTGTAGATTATTGTAGTTAAAATTGCAGAAAAACCTGTTTATTTACCTCTAAACTATGGCCTCACCCTGTGAGGACGAGCTCTTCTGTGGTGCTTGGAAATGTATAGAACTAATTTAAAAACCAATGCTGCTAAATTGAGGCTCAAGAAGATTTAATTGTCATAACTACTTTAATTGTTTTATTTTTGAATATAAATAAATTGTAACCTTAACATGTTAAGTGTAGTATATCTGTAAACACTGGGGGTGGATGTTTCCATAGAATGACTGGACAAGCAAAGCAACAACCAATGAAAGAATCTTTCATTCGGTGAAATTATTTCGTTTGAATAAAAGTAGTTTGTTTACTTGCTGCCACAGATCTTTTTTTTAGGTTGAACTGACAAACCATTTTTACAGTGAATCTACAAGGGCTACCTCTGGAAAACAGCCCTCAAGCCCCAAGCACTTAGACACTCACAGTCCACACAAACCAGCGTGCTGGGGGAGCGACTCTGGCCGATCTCATTGCGAGCTGAACAGCGGTACGGCCCCATGTGCCTGCCCACGACCTGCAGGTGGAGTCTGTCTGACCCCTCGCTGAGCTGGACCTCTCTGTCCTGATACACCTGGTACCAGCTGTAGGACAGCACTTCTGGAAAAGCGTGACTCGAACAGGACAGCGTGAGAGACTGGCCTTCTAGGACACGCAGCGGCCGCTGGCTTATGGACACGTTCTGCGGCGGCGCTGAAACAGACAGGCATTTTTTCAGCAGAGAGGAACCCTCACAGTGTTCTAGGCCTTTAGAACATACCAAATAATCAAGAACTAAAAATACACGTCTGTCATTTTTCTGTTTATTCAACAGATTCATGCTTGTATTTAAACTCTGTGAGTGTTACAGCACCACTGAAGACGCTGTGGTATCTAGTTAGATATAGATAAACAGATAAATAGATATATAGATAAATAGATAAATAGATATATAGATATATAGATATATAGATAAATAGATATATAGATAAATAGATATATAGATATATAGATAAATAGATATATAGATATATAGATATATAGATATATAGATAAATAGATATATAGATATATAGATATATAGATATATAGATAAATAGATATATAGATAAATAGATAAATAGATATATAGACAGAACTTGATTGATCTCGAGGGGAAATTGCAGACCTGATAAATGGTAAACAGCTAAGCGAACTCTGCTACTGGTTAGACCTGAAGAGAAATGCTATCGCATTAGATTAACCGTCAGCATAATTACAGTGACAGAGGAATCATTTTTAAGATAAAAATGAATAAAAAACTTATTCTAGGCCTTCTAGACACGTTCTAGACACGTCATTGTAGGAGTCACTGTGAAACCACTTAAGGTAAAACGTGCTAATGTGTCATTCACAACCTTCACGTAAAGCCAAGGACGTCTTCTAGAAGCTTCAAATATCTGTGTTTAATCGCCGTTAGCCTAGCGCTAACAAACTATTACAATCCCATAGGCATGCTAGCAGAAGTTAGCGTCTAGTTCTTGCTTGTTTCAACTGTGTTTTCAGTTTGTGGTCTGAGCTGAAGGCCTAGCTGTAATAGTCCTGGCTCACGGCTTTAATCGATGGGCTGAGGCCTTAAGGCGCGCTGTCTGTTAATGTTCACTGAAAACAAAGTGGCAGCCGCTCATGTTGCTCACGGCGAACGGAAGCTGGTAGCTACAATCAGCATAACGACACATTCAAAATGCTAATTGTTGGCGTAAGTAAACCATGTCTTCAGTGAACACACACACTAGGGGGCAGTGAGCACAGTGGGCAGACCTATCCACGGCGCCCGGGGAGCAGTTGGGGGTTAGGGGTCTTGCTCATGGACCGTCAGCCGAGGGGGTCGAAAAGACGCCCTTCCAGTCACAGGGCTGGTTCCTTGACCTCCAGCCCACGACTGGCCCACTGACCCAAACTAGCACTGCCACCTCAGTCTTGTAAAATTCTTGGACCTTTTTTTGGGCTGAATTCAACGGATGGGATGCTCGCAGTTCCATCTAAGGCACATAAACATCAGGTCAGCTCGGTTATCACACTGGACATTTTGTGACCTGGAATGGAATCATTTTTACCTAGACAGGCAACCCAGACTGTAACGACAGAATCCTGGACAGGTGGCAATACTAACTCAAATGGGACCCATAGAGTTCTAGATCTCATTAAGTTTCCACCTACTTGAGGAACAGCCAGTAGAGTTGGCATTAGCTTCTGGCTTATGTCACCCTTGAAAACTCTTTCTGAATAGAAAGCAACGCATCAACACGCGGTTCTAGTTAACATCCTGGTGATCTTATGGTGTTTTGACTTCATCTTCACCTAGAAAAGCAAAGAATTCACTAAATAATTGATGGCATAGGAGACGTAGGAGGACACCTGGAGCACCATTAGGTCCTGTTGGTACCATAAAACTGAGACTTTTGGTACTAGAACAGTGGCCAGTTTTCTGGCACCACAGGTTCTGGGACTGTATGCAGTGGAAAAAGCGCTTTTAGTCAACGTATGCGTGAGAATTTGTGGGGTAGAGTATATATAGAGTATATATAGAGTATTAAAATGAAAATACCCTGATATTTACCTTCCATGATTAAATAACGTGTAGTTAAATGCTTGATGTTTTAAGTGGATGCAAATGGGGAAGTTTTACCCCTCTGGTACCAGAATTAGCAGTTAGCCAACATTCCCACAATTGAATCTTTAAATTTCAATTACTTGCACTTTCACCCTCATATTTAAGAACTATAATAAAACTAGAGAATCACTGCTGTACCCTTAATGAGCAGGGCGTGCTCCTGCTGGCCGTGACCGTTGAAGGCCCTGCAAGTCACAGTTCTGTGCTGGACGGTCTTGTTAAACAGCAGCTCCCCGCTGAGTGTGTGGTTCTGTCGAACACTGAACATCTCAACATGGCTGAGGGCAGCGTGAGCGTCTGTGCCGTCCACCGTCCACTCCACGGAGGCACTAGGCAGGGATCGGACCTTACACCAGCATCGCAACGCATGGCCTTGGATAACACAGCTGGATTCAGGAGAGATGGAGGGCTTGTCTGGAAATATCATTTTAAAAAGCCGTAAACAACCATGTACCTGCAACGACAACTTTAGCTACAATCACATAAAATCTAAATATATTACACTCACTGGCCACTTTATTAGAAACACCCACCCTGTGCTTCCACTCACTGGCCACTTTATTAGAAACACCCACCCTGTGCTTCCACTCACTGGCCACTTTATTAGAAACACCCACCCTGTGCTTCCACTCACTGGCCACTTAATTAGAAACACCCACCCTGTGCTTCCACTCACTGGCCACTTAATTAGAAACATCCACCTTGTACTTCCACTCACTGGCCACTTAATTAGAAACACCCACCCTGTGCTTCCACTCACTGGCCACTTAATTAGAAACACCCACCCTGTGCTTCCACTCACTGGCCGCTTAATTAGAAACACCCACCCTGTACTTCCACTCACTGGCCACTTTATTAGAAACACCCACCTTGTGCTTCCACTCACTGGCCACTTTATTAGAAACACCCACCTTGTGCTTCCACTAACCGGCCACTTTATTAGAAACACCCACCTTGTGCTTCCACTAACCGGTCACTTTATTAGAAACACCCACCTTGTGCTTCCATTAACTGACCACTTTATTAGAAACACCCACCTTGTGCTTCCACTCACTGGCCACTTTATTAGAAACACCCACCCTGTGCTTCCACTCACTGGCCACTTTATTAGAAACACCCACCTTGTGCTTCCACTCACTGGCCACTTTATTAGAAACACCCACCTTGTGCTTCCACTCACTGGCCACTTTATTAGAAACACGCACCCTGTACTTCCACTCACTGGCCACTTTATTAGAAACACCCACCCTGTGCTTCCACTCACTGGCCACTTTATTAGAAACACGCACCCTGTACTTCCACTCACTGGCCGCTTTATTAGAAACACCCACCCTGTGCTTCTACTCACTGGCCACTTTATTAGAAACACCCACCCTGTGCTTCCTCTCACTGGCCACTTTATTAGAAACACCCACCCTGTGCTTCCACTCACTGGCCACTTTATTAGAAACACCCAACACCTTGAGAAAACCTAAATATAGCCTAAATATCCAGTCAAGAGCAGCTCTGTGATGAGAAACTGACCACTGAGGAAAGTCTAGAGGATGACCAACACAAACTACATCAACACATGCATGGTGGAAAAAGTGTACAGTGAGTCTGGTCTTAACAGTAAGATGACCGTATATTACTATGAGCACTACTATGAATGAAGGTCCTCTATAATGTTTTCAGCTTTGTAGCCCCTGTTTGGCAGTGTACTTGTCCACACTGAGCTCACTGCATACCACTGACACTCTGTATACAAGAGGCCGAAAAGCCCCAGAGCTCTGACTCACACTCCACAGTGATGATAAAGGGTGAGGAAGAGTTGGCCATTCCGAGAACGTTCTGGGCCATGCAGTAAAAGCTGTTCTGGCCGTGCAGCAGGTCAGTGACCGTGATGCTGTCCTCTCGAGCGGTCAGTGTACGCACAGATCCGTCCCTCTGAAGGTACCACAGGAATGTGGAGGAGGATGGGTTAGCATCACTGCGGCACTCCAGTGTCACACTCTCACCCAAAAGAGTTGTGCTGTTCTCAGCGGAGACATGAACTGATCGAGGAGCATCTAAAGAAACATGGGAGGAGAAACTGTAGGCCTTAAAAATCAGTGGAACAACATATTATTACATTTTCCTTGAATTGTAGTTGATCAGAAAAGTTCTGCTCTGGAGCTACGAGGCTAATGCACCTAACAAGTAATGGAAGTTTACACCCATGCCTGTTTTCTCCGGGGGTATATATCCCCCCTGCGTTGTACATTCCATCAGCTCTGTTGATGGATATATAGATATGATACATCAAACATCAATATAATAAACTATATTGCCAAAAGTTTTCACTCCCCCATCCAGATCATTGAATTCAGGGGTTCCAGTCACTTCCATGGCCACAGGTGTATAAAGCCGAGCCCCTCGGCCTGCAGACTGCTTCTACAGACATTAGTGAAAGAATGGGTCGCTCTCAGGAGCTCAGTGAGTTCCAGCGTGGTGCCGTGATCGGACGCCACCTGTGCAGCAAGTTGTGCCCTTGTGGAAAGCCTTCCCAGAAGAGGTGAAGCTTTTATAGCTGCAAAGTTTACACCATTTAAGGTGGACCAGGAGATCCAGCTGGCTAGCTGCTGAGACATCAGCACACTGCCAGCGATTTTTTAGACAATTCAGTGGTTATTGTACTTTTTCAGGGCCAGAATACTCACATTTGTGGGTTTCTTTGAATGCACAAAATGAAGGGGTTAGGGCTCAGTGGTAGGGGAGAGGGGTGAAATGGGATTGGGCCTTATTTTCCTAAGCGGACTGAAGGGACGTCTCAATTTGAAACTGGGTTTTCCATTAAATAGATCCCATTCAGTTCCATTATACAATGCCAGCACATGAAAAACACAGCTATAAACTTGCTCCACATCCATCATGAACACAGCAGACCTTCTCTTTTGCTTCACTGCATTACTATTGGCATCCCACCACAATACATCTGACGCATTTTATGAGATGGAGATGGTTTTATCGACTCACAGTGCACGCTAACTTCCACCCAAGTTGGAGCCACCTGCCTGCCTGGATGACGGACCCAGCAGCCCACTGCCCTGCCCTGGTCACTGGCTCTGGCAGGGAAGGAGATGGTGCTCTCCGTTCGCCAGTAGCCCTGGCCCAGGTCCGTTTGGTTATTCTGGACGTCCCCACTGGTGTCCCCAAAGGAAAGGGTGGGGGGAGATGAGATACAAGTGTGCACCACCATGCAGGAAATGTGAACAGTCTCACCTTCTTTTGGATTTCCATCAACAATAAGTTGCACCGCCGGTATGGTGTCTGTTATAAAAAGCAATAAATACTGAACGTTAGCCAGGGATGAGCCACATGTGCAGCATTCACTCATTCACACTCTTCACTTGTGCCCTCTTTAAGCCCCCAAACTGCATGGGAAGCCTTCAGTTCCTCTCTCTCAGAACCACACAACTTCTATACTTTATACTGGTTGCTGATTAATTAGTACTGGATAATGACTCTCCAGTATAAAGGGTTCATGCCCAATCACAGGAAAGAGTCCAAAAGACCAGCAGATGGCAGTGTGGTGCAGCTGCAAACACCCAGCTGCACGGTTGTAGGTGATTTTGTGTAGACTGACCATAGGGCCCAGTCTCATTTCTTCTTTTTACCCCTACCCCTTGTTTTCAAGTGTCACCCTAACCCCGTGGAACTGAGTTATAAGGAGTAGTGGTTGAAATCTTGCCCTACAAAATGGGACAACCCTCAGTAGGTGACCCGGTCCGTCTTCAGCAGAGAAGGGAACCTCGCTGCTGGACTTTAGTGACATTTAGGGCATCGTGCGCTTTCAAAGAGGTGGTATAAATCGGTTATTATCGCCCACCACTCATTCTCGGTGATACGAAGCTGAAGTCAGCTGATCACCAGCTTCTCCTTCAAATTCTCAGCAGCTAACTACCCACATGTTGGTGCTTCAGGTGTCAGTGGTGCTGGACTACTTAACATTGGCGTTCTATTAGTGAATATGATGAAAATGATCATAATACATTGAAACTGCATTATCTTACTTTAATGTTATGATTAGTGTAGTTTATTAATGGAGAAAATTCTCACATTTTTGGGTTTCTTTGGTCACTTGTCCAGCCGTCTTGCTGGGTTTTCCTTTTTCTCGTAACACTCTGTTTGGAAGGAGCCTCTGGAAAACCTCTGTTTGGAGGGTCATGTAGCCCCAACACTTCACCCGACCCCTCCATCTCAAAAAAACTTGGGACACCCCAACCCTAGATGTGAGTGCACCAAACAGAGGGCTAAGGGCTCAGTGGTAGGGGTGAGAGGTGAAATGGGACTGGGCCTAATTCTGGGAAACCTTGTGCGCATGAATGCTGCACAATTTTATATATATATATATATATATATATATATATATATATATATATATATATATATATATATAATTTAATATAGTTTGTGAGTTATTGGCTTAATTTAAGCCTTTGCTTGGGTGTTTCAATGAACCATCAAAATCCCTGTGTCCACACTTTCAAAATGAGCTTGAGATAAACGACTCGTATAGCGATTCTGGGGCTCCAGGCAAAATGCAGGAACAGGGCCTGGGTAGTAAAAAGCCCTGGGCTTCTGAGTGGCACGTCCGTCTATGTGGAGAAAATGTCTTGACTCTGTGAAATAGCCTTGAGTCTAACTGATGTATCTCGTATTTCTCATTTTGAGGCAGTTGTAAGAATATTAGATGAGGATTTAACTACGTCTACACATTTGTTTACTTGTTTTAAGGGAAATCTCTCACTATAGTAGCAGATAATTTATCGAGCTTTAAGAAATGTGCTAAATAAAGACCAAATGAAGTAAAACGACAGTGCTGATAGATGGATCATCTGGTTTCATCTACATCAATATCCACAGCAATGCTTAAACAACTTCTCTGTTAGGGTTACACCCATTTTGAGAAGGTAACACAACTACAGTTCTTCAAGGGTTCTTTAGTAAATGAACTGGTTCTATATAGAATCATCCACAGCACATTCTCCAGTGAAAGAACCCATTAATCACACAGCGTTCTCTGGGTGTTCAAGGTTTCTCCTACTACCCATTTTCCCTACTAAAGAACCCTTGAAGAACCATATTTTTTAAAGAGTGGGGACTCAAGGTTCAAAATAGATCCATTCGTCTTACTAAAGAACCCTTGTAGCGTCACTTGTTAAGAGTGTGTAAGGGTCCAGCTGGTCCCGCCTGCTGCCAGCAGAGGGCGACAGCGGTGAGGAGCCACAGACTAATTAGGCTAAACTGACACACCTGTGGACTCCCCTACTTAAGGCTGCGGCTTAAGCAGTGCTGGTCACACCTTTGTAGAGGAGTGACCGGTACGGCACTTAGTCTTAGAGAAGAAAATAAAATAAACTAAATAAACTGCCCCAAAACCAAAAGAGGACTGAGAAAAGGAATTGCCCCAAAAAGAGAGAAGAGGGCTGGAAAAAAAACAAGTAACGAGTAACTGCCCCCAAATTACTCACAAAAGACAAAAACAAAACAAAAAAAGAATCCAAGCCATTCGAAAGGCGTCTGCTCTAAGAGAACCACGGCGCAGCGTCTGTGTTCTCATTATCGTTTCTCACCTTTCTGCCTCGGCCTTTGTTTGAGCACACTGGCTCTGGTTCCTTTAACATTCCTGCCCTGAAGGCTTCAACATGGGTTAACTGCGTGTCCCAGTGGTGCAGCGGTAATGCCACAGACCACTGATCTGTACGGCGGTAGTTTGAACCCGGCTCGGTGGGGTTACCCTGTTTTTTCACGAACACGTTCTCCGTTGCCCCAGTAAACCCCTTACTCCCCTTTTTTGGCCAGATTTCAGTTCTGCACTTGGGCCCGCCTCACTACCGTCCCGTAACGGAGTGAGGAGTCATGGTTCTAAATAGAACAACTTCTTTTACTAAAGAATCCTTTGACTACAAAACCCTGAAAGAACCTTCTCTTCTGAGAGCGGACAGAAATGTTGGTCAGCAGTGGACTCACCTTGGACTTTCAGCTTCACGGTTTTGTGGTAGAACTTGTGCTTGACTGTATCTGGATCGATCCAAGGATAAAGCTGATACTCATTCATTGCTGGTAGAGCGTGGCTGATCTTCAGGCTGCAGTTTCCAGACTTCACATCTCCAACGAACTCCGTTTTGCCACGGAATGGCTCGATGACGTCCTGAGGCCTTTTACTGTAGACTATTGGGTACTTGGTGCCGGAGTAGCTGTACCAGATGATGTGGGACGGGTCATGTGACGGAGGGTGGGTGAAAGTGCAGGGAATGACCACACACGATCTGGTCAGAACATTGATCTCTGATGGTATGGTCACGCTCCACTCCTTGGCCTCGGTAAGCGCCCACTGAAGCACTGGGCAGCGAGGACAGAACGAGACGTTTGTTCACTGGGAGTCTAAAGCACATTCATAAACCATGTCCCTATGGATTTATGGAGTTTTAAAGTCAGACTTGACCAAAAACATCTAATTTACTCATTTTTACACTTAAAATCAGAATTTGCTGCCAAGTTTCTTTAGTTTAGCATCGCAGCTACGAAGATAAAGTAGCTTTAGTCAGGTTGGCATCAGGCAAACACAAGCCTGAACCATCACACCGTATGACGCACTGCTATCTATAAACATGGACTAAAGTACAGACTGAACTCTGGGTTTCAAGACGGCAGCTGATGCTGTTTTAGCCCATTTTTACACCGTACAGTGTCAGAAACCACATAAGCAACTCAGCATGATTACTTAACAACTCCACACGTACTGAGGCAAGAGTATGACATAGATGTGAGGTGTGTGTGTGTGTGTGTATAATGTTATTAACTACCTAGTATCTCAATAATGACTTATGATCCAAAATAAAGTCATTATTTTGAGTTTGTCAATAACTTGATTTTCTTCTGCCAGAACCAGAAAACTGTAATTAAAATCAAAAACGAAATGAACGTTCACATCTATGGGAGGCTCGAATATCTGACAGGAATTCGCTTCCATGGATTTGAAATGCCTTCGTCACCGAGTGGTCATAGCAAACAGCTTTTCATGGCTCCAAAGTATCTAAACTACATCTTGTTAATAATGAGCCATCAAGTCCTACAGAGTCTGAGTGATGAAGAATAAACACATGATCATACCCCCCCCACTTACTCAACACTTACCTCGCAAAACAAAGCAGAGGAGCACCCACCATCGTCCCATGACGTCTAAATCCTGACAACGCATGAAGAACACGGTTTCAAACACAGTTCACAAAGCACTCTGAAACCACTACACCTACCATGATGGAGAAGGTTCAGTATGAACATGGCAGGTAAACACATTTAAATTCAAATGAATACCTGTGGCCTTTTCTCTCACACCAATCCAGCCTGAGTGACCAAACCAGGGGCTTCGCTACACTTATATGCCATATTAGTGCAACTTAAGCATTTACTCCGGAAACCAGAAGGAATAAGCTGGAGGAAACGTCACTGTCACTTTCAGGGTTTCATAAGAGTGGTGTCTTCTCTCACAAGCCTCAGAGCTTCCCTCAGTCAGTCACCGGTGTTTGCAGTGCTACAGCTGCAGTGCTCCATCTGTTTTCCACCTAATTTCTCCACCGCGGCCACAGCCGATTACTATGAGCAATCATTTTAATGCAGGACAGAAAACATGACAGAAGCTGAACAGAACTGGGCAGACGGCATGCGCCCACTGACCTCTATTACATGTGCTTCAAGTCGGTGTATCTTCGGATTTTTGCTAAGCGCAGGGACACATGAAAACGGTCAGTGATGATTGATCATACATCACAGAGGAGTCTGATGGATGTTAGACTGACAAAAACAGGACCATTCCTTTAAAGAGAGGGAGAGAAAACGGGCAGGAGTGATGAAGCCATAAGCCAGGTTTCGGTTTACGAGTAAAGAGAGGGAGCATATGTCTGCAGATGAAATGAAAGCAGAAGTCTCTGGTCTCGTGGTGTGGAGGAAAAAGATCAACACAAAAATAACCACAAATAACCCTGAACAGGGGATCTGAAACGGTCCGTCTTTAAATCTCCCAAAAGTTCTTTAAAGCACGCATGAAGAGTAACACACCGGGGTAACCCCCTGCTGAAAGAGCACCACCCCACTCGAGACATCCATGCACGTCATTTATTTAGAATACACAGTAAAAGGAGCCTCGTATAAATTACATCAACAGATAAAAGTGCACATTAAAAGGCTTTTTGACTCTCAGCTTATATTAATTTACTAAAAAATAAATTAAACATTGCATGTCACTGACCTCAACAGGACAACAAAGCAAGTTTAAACCTCACTGGCTTAATGACCGGCTGTAGTTGTGCTACTGGGAGTTGTGCCATCATTAGGACTTTACAGTCGCCAACATCTCAAATGTTTGATCCAGCATGTGTCCAGATGGGCTGTGTGGTAATGTAGATCATGTTTGTTCATAAATCTCAATCTCACTCTAACGCCAGGCTATTAGACGTCATTCAGTGTCTGGCAAACAAGGCGGGTGAGGTAGATCTACTCCTTTCTGGAATCTGGTCTTGGGCACATAAGCATCCACATCACTGTTATACGGTAGTGGCCATTCTCACGGGGACGGTCCCTAATGGCAATGTTCCAGCTCGCTCTGACAAAGTCTGAAAAACAAACATTTCAAAAGTTAACAAGTGTTTAAAAAAATGTAAATATCATGTTTTATTGATATTTATCTCGGTGAAAACCACAAAATCCACAGCAGGGCTGGAAAGGGCCATATTAAAAGATCTCAGCAAGTGTTTGGGCCAGATGTGCTTTTATTTCATTTTTACTTGGCATTTTGCTTTTTGTTTATTTTAAATATGCCAAAACTGCAAAAGCAAAATAAGCATTGAATACATATTCAAATATGGGGGGGGGGGGGGGGGGGGGGGGGGGGGGGGGGGGGTTTGCAGGGAGGCACACACAGATGTTGCTTGCTAACTGTTAACCCCAAGAGACTGGCTTAACCTTCTTTCCTCTACAGTGTTTTGCATGTTGCATTCTTTTACATTTACTTGCATACTGATACCAGAAATAACAAAACTAATACCTCAACCTTTTGGTAGTAGTGGTGGTGGTAGTAGTAGTAGTAGTAGTAGTAGTATTTTAAGTCAATACAGCCATAATGCATGTAAAAATATCAGGTGTTTATTAAATCACAATTGGCCAGTGTGGGTCCTACTTTAGCAGCTGTAGCCAGTCAGCAGCCTGTCCATGTTGTCCTCCCTCATACATTTTTATATAATTTTATAATACATTGCATGAACTAGTAGTGCAGTAGGCCATGTAGGAGGAGGAGAACAGGGTGAAGGGACACCGTGGGTTCACCCCAACACCACATGGGCAATATAAACGTATAGGAGGTGAACGGAGTGAAATTTTATGTTATTTTATGTTCTTTACAGAAAATGAGCAAAGGCCAAGAATCTGAGGTTAAAATATTAATCATATTTTTTTTTTATCTTGGTAAACATTGACAGAGTCCCAAAGATCCCACCAAGCAGATGAATCTGTAAATCACCCACTACTACACAGGAGCACCTAAACATTCACAGTTCAGCACGGTGCTTAAAATACACAAGCAGTCATAAAGGAAGCCAAATGAGGGAAAAGGCTGAAATACAAAACCTGGAGCTGGTGGAGATCGTAGTCGGGCGGCAGTTTAAGCCCGTGGAGCAGTAGTTTGTTTGGTGTGGTCAGATCTGGCTGTTTGTTCACAGCCTGTTGGGAGAGCAAATGACAGCCAATACTTAAACCATACACAGGACACATGAAGGGTCACCACATCTCTTCAAACTGCCACATGCAAAGCATCGCTGGGCACCTTGGGTTGCATGGAGAAGAGCGCTAAATGCTATTTCTCTTATGCCAGCTAACAGACTAGCATTGCATGGAGTGAGTGGGGGAGAGTGAGGACCACTGAACCCACCCAGAGACAGATTTGTAAAAATCCTAAACCATTTTTTAAAAACATTTTAACGTTAAAACGAATCTACTTCTCTGCCTGATCAGGACCGTGTGGTGGTTTCAGATCAGTGGCGTAGCCACACCAACATTAGCAACTCCTGCTTTATTAAGCTTTTATTTTCTGGCAGAAATCGGATTTTGAGTCTAAGATCTCAGATTATGGAGATTAAGCTCAGTAGACTGAGCAGTAATGGAGGTGGTGAGTGGGAGTAGGAGACGTGGTAGGAACCTGGCCAAACAGCCTTAGCTTTTGCTAAAGTGGCTAGATGGCTATGAGTGACGCATCACTCAAGGTGAGCATTTCTAAGCCCAGCTAAGATATTTTTATTTATTTATTTATTTTATTTTTTTTTTTTTTAAATCAAGCGGTGTGTTAGTGACTTTACTGCAGTTTAGCTGTGTTTTTAATTCTAACTCCATTATATTGCTAATAACTAGTGGATCAGGCTTAGAGATTTGGTTTAGGTGGGCGGAGCCAAGGTGCCACTATGAATTCTCAACATCAGCATTGTCCAATATGATCCCACCCAACACAAATCCAACCAAAAACACAGGAGTGTTAAACCTCTCCAGCTGAGCAGCATTTCTTTATTTGGCAGTCAATAATACATTAATGTATGATGCTATAGCTAAAAACATTAGCAAACCAGGTTGGCATCCCCTTTAAGGCCTGATTCACTCATACTGTACGTTTCACTGAGGTGAGAAAGTCTTGCTTTTCATTGCGGCGCTCATGTTAATTGGTCAGCGCTTTCACTCAGACTGCACATGCGAAGTCGCAGTGCGTCTCGTCTAGCGCAGTATTTTAGAGAATAGAGCCTTCACCAAATTTCCGTGCAACATGCACACAGCAAAATCCACTGGAACGGTTTTAGCTGAAAACTGTGGAGCCTCTCGACTTGCAGTGAGACCAGGGCGTCACCTGAAACGGCATCTGCATATGTGGTGCACATGTAAAGGCTAACGGCTAACAGTTAACCCCAAGAGACTGGCTTTTCCTTGCACGCTTTTCCCCAGGTAACTAATTAATTCATTATAATCTGTCACTCATTTGAAAATACTGGATTACATTATCTCAGGATGCAACTTGTTGCGTAAGAGGTGAAGGGAATCGACATGTTTTGCACTGTTTGTATATTGCAATTATTTGCCTTTACTTGCAAACTGATAACGGTATTGACAACTAATTCCTTTAAACAATTTCAAGCAGATGAACTGGTATATCGCCCACTACTACATAAAATAGATCTTTGCACAGGCCACATTTTCTGAGTGAATTTCATCTTCAAAATTTAAATTTTATTTCAAATTATGATCAAATACTAGTTAAACATTCTGCTGTAAACAGATTTCCCAGATTGGTCTACCAGTCTTGAAGTGTTTTGATATGATCACAAGTCAGAATGCTGCTGAGGATAAACAAACATACCGTGTACATTAATAAGTGATATTTCTATAGAGCAGAGTGACTGTGACCATATATCCATCAGGATAAAGGAACGTCTGTCTGACTTTCTTGCTGCACATGCACTGTATGTATGAAGGGCCAGTGCGTTCGAGCTGTAGCGCTCACGCTGCTGCATCAGTCACGCCACCCAGAGGTAGACGGTGTTAATTAGGCCTAAGAAAAGCTGAGTTAGCTTTCATTATTTAATTAGCATTTTTGTGCAAAAAAATTACTCACTTTTTCCCCTGCTCTAGATACAGGATACCTGGGATTTCGATCTGTAGAAAGATGAGACAAACTTGTAAAAAGCGCGCACACAGAGATGGATGGATGGATGGATGGATGGATGGATGGATGGATGGATGGATGCTGTAGGAAGAGAACCTCAATTTTTGATTTTTGACCATTTCAAAATGCCAGTTACTCTTTTACGTTGTGTGAAAATTTCATGATGGATGGACTAAAAATGAGACAAATTAATTCAGGTGTTCTAGTCACTTCCATGGCCACAGGTGTATAAAGCCGAGCCCCTCGGCCTGCAGACTGCTTCTACAGACATTAGTGAAAGAATGGGTCGCTCTCAGGAGCTCAGTGAGTTCCAGCGTGCTGCCGTGATCGGACGCCACCTGTGCAGCAAGTCCAGTCGTGAAATTTCCTCACTACTAAATATTCCACAGTCAACTGTCAGTGGGATTATAACAAAGTGGAAGCGACTGGGAACGACAGCAACTCAGCCACGAAGTGGTCGGCCACGTAAAATGACAGTGGTCAGCGGATGCTGAGGGGCATAGTGCGCAGAGGTCACCGACTTTCTGCAGAGTCAATCACTACAGACCTCCAAACTTCATGTGGCCTTCAGATCAGCTCAAGAACAGCGTAGAGAGCTTCATGGAATGGGTTTCCATGGCCGAGCAGCTGCATCCAAGCCTTACATCACCAAGCGCAGTGCAAAGCGTGGAATGCAGTGGTGTAAAGCACCGCCACTGGACTCTAGAGCAGTGGAGACGTGTTCTCTGGAGTGACCAATCACACTTCCATCCATCCATCCATCCATTTTCTAAGCCGCTTCTCCGTCAGGGTCGCGGGGGGGAGCTGGAGCCTATCCCAGCAGTCTTTGGGCGGAAGGCAGGATACACCCTGGACAGGTCCAATCACACTTCTCCATCTGGAAATCCGATGGAAGAGTCTGGGTTTGGCGGTTGCCAGGAGACGGTACTTGTCTGACTGCATTGTGCCGAGTGTAAAGTTTGGTGGAGGGGGGATCATGGTGTGGGGGTGTTTTTCAGGAGTTGGGCTCGACCCCTTAGTTCCAGTGAAAGGAACTCTTAAAGCTTCAGCACCAAGAGATTTTGGACAATTTCATGCTCCCAACTTTGTGGGAACAGTTTGGGGACGGCCCCTTCCTGCTCCAACATGACTGACCACCAGTGCACAAAGCAGGTCCATAAAGACGTGGATGAGCCAGTTTGGTGTGGAAGAACTTGACTGGCCTGCACAGAGTCCTGACCTCAACCCCATAGAACACCTTTGGGATGAATTAGAGTGGAGACTGTGAGCCAGACCTTCTCGTCCAACATCAGCGTCTGACCTCACAAATGCTGGAAGTATGGTCAAAAATTCCCATAAACACTCCTAACCCTTGTGGAAAGCCTTCCCAGAAGAGGTGAAGCTGTTATAGCTGCAAAGGGTGGGCCAACATCACATTAAACCCTATGGATTAAGAATGGGACGTCACTCAAGTTCATATGCGTGAGAAGCCAGTCAACCGAATACTTCTGGAAATGGGTGTAATTTCTCCACTGGCTCCTCATGAAGCTGCCTGAGAGAACAATCAAGTGTGTGTAAAGCTGTATTATCTATTTATTTGTGTGTGTGTGTGTGTGTGTGTGTGTGACTTTGATGGTTCTGAGTTCACTATTGTGCTAAAATCTGAAAAACAGAAGGGTTTTCTTCCTATGAGTAGAGATTTGATGGGTAAGGTGGGTAAGAGACACTGCATACCTTTCTTTTTATGACAGAAGTAACACAGAGCGATGAGGCCCAGGAGAAAGATCAGCAGCAGGAAGCCGCAGGGAATTCCAGCAGCTAAACCTGCAATAGCGGATCCGCTCAAGCCTATAGAACAGACAAATACACAGAGCGTTAGTTATATACTATATACTTTATTTCTAGCTCACAAGCTCTGCTGGCCGTAGGATACGCTTCTCCACTCACCACGTTTGAGACGACTCAGAATAATATAGGATAGAATTAAAGTTGTGCAGCTCTTGTGATCAGAAAACTGTACATTTACATTAAAGCCCTATTTATAAGGGCATTGTCTTTATCAACTCCTTCTCTAGAACCACTTTCTTTACTAAAGAACCCCCTGAAGCGCATTTTTAAAGAGTGGTTCTATGTAGAACATTTCTCCAGCACTTTCTCCATCAATCTGAAGAACTCCTTCATGATGCAGTGAACCCTTTAATCATGCAAAGGGTTCTTTGAGTGTTTTATAGCGCTATATAGAACCATTTTCTTTACTAAAGAACCACCTTTTTTCAAGAGTGTAATAAAGCCAGAGGTTCTATTTAGAACTGAGTTCTGTACAGAACCACTTCATGCTTCTAATAATAGAAGAACCTTTTTTGGTTTTATTTATATAGATAGAACCCCTTTAGATAGAATTTTTTTTATTTAATTTACCGGCATTTTGGCTGACGCTTTTATCCAGAGCGACTTACAATTTGATCATTTTACACAATTGGTCTGACTGCATGTCTTTTGGACTGTGGGAGGAAACCGGAGAACCCGGAGGAACCCACACAGACACGGGGAGAACATGCAGACTTCACACAGAGAGGACCCCGGTCGCCCGGGCGGGGAATCGAACCCAGGCCCTCCTCACTGTGAGGCGACAGCGCTACCCACCACGCCACCGTGCTGCTAAGAGTGCAAAAAAACACCCTCCACTGTACCAAGAGTCCTTGGGCAAGACTCCCAACACTGTCTTCACCTCCCTGTGTAAAATGATCCAAGTGTAAGTCGCCAAATGCTGTAAATGTTTTTTACGCTCTTTTCCTTCATAAAAAGCACTAGTCCACCTTAAATAGTCCAGCAGTTCTGATGCCCAAAGTGCCAGAATGTAACTGCGGCTCCGTTTAAGGTGGAATGGGAAAATTAGAACGAGAATCTGGAGAATCTCTGACTTCAGCTTCATATCACTGAAGAATTAGGGGGGGTGATAATAAATAACTGCCCCCCTCTTTGAAGGCGTCTGATCCCTAAATGTAACTAAAGCCCAGCAGTGAGGAGCTGAACTTTCCCCTCCTCTGCTGTCCCTGCAGACGGGCAGGGTCGCCTACAGAGCGGCGCTAGTAGCTGTTAATGAAGTGATGCTCTTTTATTAGAGGGTCTCATTTCAGAGGGAAGATCTCAACCACTGCCCTGTAGCTCAGGAACAAGGGGCCAGGTGACACTCAAACAAGGGGTAGGAGCAAAAACAAGAAATAGGACTGGGCCAAAATTTGCCAAAACTACAACAGACTAAATTAGGTGAAGATAAATGTTAAACCCCTGTTACCTGCTGTCCCCAGTGTACAGTAGGTTTTTTAAAACTGTCCATTCACTTGATCTAGACACCTGGAACCTTTTTTTGTGGTGCTGAGCCATAGATCATTGTTAGTTAGGGGGTGGGAGCACACATTACGTTGCAGTGCCTGCTGAGAACTGCGGCGCATCTCATGGTGAACTGGGCCAATATTAATAGATCCTTATAGAGCCGCAAAGGATCGTACCATGGGCCTAATTGGGCCTGCAGGCCTTGAGTTTGGCATATGAGATGAACCAGGTATTGGATGATAACTACAAATTATACTGGAAAGGTTTGGAAATGGTTAAACCAACAGATGGGCTATACAAGTATTCTAAACCTTCTAAACGTGTTTCTAATAAAAAGGCCAGCTTTAAGTTACAGAACAGGTGACGCCACAAAAACACCTGAATAAAAACATGACGCCTCTCCATTTACTGTCTGAATCAGCACTGAAAAGACCTCAACCAGCTCGGTGTTTACAAGCACAACAGAAACGGCATCATCTCCGCTGCCTCAGCACATCAACAGTGAGAAACAGGGCAGCACCATCTAGCATTTCACGACTATGATCAGAAAATATCACTGAAAGCTGATTTATATACACTGCCATTCAAATTCTCAAGGGCTACACATTTATAATGCATTATAACATCTAATGAATGTTGACAGATGCTCATAGACATGGTGTTCATAGAAAGTGTTGGTGAAATTTCTTCTTAAAACCCACTTGCACTGTTTTTTGCGAAGATCCTGATCCTGACAAGTATTTTTTCTTATTTTTTAGGATTTATTCTACAGAAAAAACTCAAAGTTTTAGTGAATGAGGCCCAACGTTCCTGAACTGCTGGAGTATTTTTGGATGCTTATGCTTATACCGACGCATGACTGCATCACCTGTTTAAAATGGTTTTTTAAATGTTTATTTAAAAAACATTTTTGGAATGTGAACAGGCATCAATTTCAGAACAAGCAAATATTGTGAAATACAAATAATTGTATTTTTTGTATATTTTCAATATTTGGGCAATCCGTTTCAATTTTTACCCAGTCCTACCTCGAACGTCTATGGTGATGTTCCTCTCAAGACGGTTGTTGGTCTTCTTATTAACTAACACACACGTGTAAATCCCACCTTGGCTTGGCTGCACATCAGTCAGATGGAGCATTCCAGTAGAGGAGGTAGGAAGAGCATGTCCATTAAAAACCCAGGAGGCCGAGGGGGCAGGTACCCCTTCAGCTCGGCAGGACAGCGAAAGAGTCTCTCCGGAAACAAAGGCCACTTTTGTTGGACTGGCCTCCAGAACCGGCTGATCTGGCCCATCTAAAAGCAGCCAAAGGGGAAGGCAATGAGAGCACCTGGAATGACTTACTGTTGAAAAGAGTACTTTTACCAGGACATGCTAGAGTGGCTAAAGATGAATGAACACTAGTAGGGGTTGTTAGCATTAAGCTAATATCAAGTGGTCCCTACTGGACTCTCTTCAATGTCCCCTCCTGGTGAACGTATTCCTTTGAACATATGCTATGTGTCAACAGGTGAAAGAGAATTGGTCTTAAAACAAGGTAAAAGTCACATGGTGAGGTATTTGGAGTATTATAAGCATTACACAACCGATGATACTCATATGAACCTGCCTGGTGTGCGTTGGAGGGAGGAACTTTTCAAAGACTACAGCAGTGTCTGTGGTTACGTGCAACGACTTGCCAATCTGATTGAATACAGTCGGATTACAGATTCACACTGAGGTGTTTATTCTCACTCTATTCAACAATCTGGTGGAAAATCTTCGTTTGTGCTCACTACGAGGAATCTGATCCAAAATTATGTGCATGTGTAGAGAACCCCTTAGTGTAGATGTTACCATGACAACCAGCATCCCGTGAGTCCAGTCAGAGTGAGATGAGCAGCAGTGAGCAGTGATTGTGTTTTAACTGCTTTAAAATGACGTCAGACTCAGGAAAACGTCCTTCACACGTCCTTATTAAAGAAGGCCGAGAGGAAGACGTCGTGCTCTGAGACGCATAAGCTGGACGTCCGTCCCACCGCCGTCTTTTAAAGATCAGAGCATGAACTTCGTCTCCTCTGCAGACCAGTTTCTGCTCCGCCGTGTCGAACGGTATAAACTCTCACTGTGATGCGACGCTCATGCAGAACGGACTTAAACTTTCCGATAGGGAATGTAATCGGATACCGGCGTTTACACGGATATTATTCTTCTATTTAACTGATTATTTACTTGTTCAATACAGATGGAAATTGTATTCTGAACTGCCTCAATCAGACTAGCCCCCGACTGAGGTGTTTACATGGACATATTCTATTCCAATTGACTGAGCAGTCGGATTATTAATTAGAATTCGGAAACATTAGCTTACAGCATTTGTACACAGTGGAATTGGACCTTTTTGCTTTTAACCCATCCGTGCCGTGAACCACTCACAAACACGCACACTAGTGAACACACACACACACACACACACACACACTAGAGGGGCAGAAAGCACACTTGCCCAGAGCGGTGGGGGAGCAGTTGGGGGTTAGGTATCTTTCTCAAGGGCACTTCATCATGTACTGTCAGCCAAGGGGATCAAACCGGCGACCTTCCGGTCACAAGGCTGGTTTTCTGACCTCCAGCCGACGACTGCCCACATAATGAATATCAGGCTGCATGTAAACGTGGCTAGTGTGCTGATCAAATACATTTGAGGTATAACTGGAGTAATTATGTCCAAACAGTGTGTAGTGTAGTGTGGTAGCTTTCCAAGGCTAAAGCTGGAGACCCCTGATGTGAAGTCAAAAATGACCAAACGGACACTTACACAGCACTGTGATGTTTCTCTGCTGTGTTGCTGTGCTGAAAGGGTTGGTGAGGACCACCTCGTATTGGCCTGTGTCGTTGCGGCTCGGTTTCTGGATGGTCAGACTCTTCTCTGTTATTGAGTACTGAGGGCCTTGCACCACTGCCAAGCTGTTAAAGTACCACTGTGATGCTGTGGCCTGTCCTTGCTTGGAGCTGTAAGACAGGGTAAATGGTGGTCCTCCCTCAACAGCATCCTGCAGACCCGTGTTTAAAGAAACGTCCATGATGCTCTCTGTGAAGGCAGAGGATGAAAGGAAGTCGGCATTAGACCTAAGGGTCAGTGAATTGGCCATTTTACTGGATATCTCAGACAGACACCACTGAACATCAAAATCTATAGGCCTCTGTGCTTCAAGCTCTGTAAATGATTGGCTGCCAATGTTGATTTAGTCGGCGACGATGTTGAGGAGACGGAAACAGGTTACCAATCCCCTGTAGAAGGTTCAGTGGCATCGTTCCTATTAGGAAAAAGGTAGTGATGAAATTCTGGTGTATTCTGAGACCGAAATACAGGAGCAATTACTGTACAATTACTTAGTTCAACAACTGCAAGTCACGTCCAATAAAACTGCTGCTTACAGTATCAAGGTGAATGAAAATCGCCAGACCTTTTCTTTTCAGGCTTTTCTTCAACAATTATTGTAAATAAAGGCCAAGCTAAAAACTTTGCGCATCATTTTGCTCGACTGGCTCCACAATCGCACAAGCAAAGGAAAACTATCCCATATAAAGTGACTTCACCTATTTGCTTAATGATTTGTTGTTAAGAACATTTGAAGGCTTAATATTTCACCCTTTTGGGTTTGGCCCTGCAGTGTGTTACAAGAAATCTCTCCAGTCTCTTTTTTTATTAGTAAAAAAACAGGTTTTGGGCATTAGGACACAAGCAGTGCTGCTTCGCTGGTCAGCTGTCCAGCTCACTGGGTCAATAAAGCAGTTTGAAAATTTTTCGATATAAAAAATATATACCCTATTTTATAGAACCCTTGAAGAACCCTCTTCTGAAGAGTGTATACTGTGTCTGAATCCTGGCTCCAGCTACTACACAATTTTCCAAAATTTTCACTCACCGTACACCAAAAGCGTGAAGTCCACTGAGGCCCCACGGGCCCCGACCTTCGTCACCATCACGGTGTAAGTTCCGTTGTAGCTGAGTGGAACGTCCCAGAACACAAGAGAACCGCTCTGGTCTACTGATAAAACCCCCTGGGATGCAGAAGCCACGACAGGAGGAGTGGTAGAGCCCAAAATCCACGTGGCTAAGGTTAGCGCCCCGTTGGCCCATGATACAAGGGGTGCACTAACTCCGCTGATGGACACACCGAGTGTCACGTTTTGGCCGACAAAAGCGTTGATCAGCGTCGGTCCAGTGGGCAAGACGACCAGAGCGCAATCACGGCCTGTGGACAGAAAAGAAGAGCAGCCTATGATGTTTGATGTACAGTAGTACAATAATAGCAAGCAACAAACCAAGCTTTTAAATTTGGAATTTTTGTCTGAAAACAGCCCATAATTTATGCAGTGTTATGGTAATTAGGGATACAGTTGTATGCAAATGTTTGCACACCCCTGGTGAAATGACGTTTGGTGGAATTTTCTAAGTGAAAATAAGTGAAAACATCCTCTACACAGAACTCACTGTACTGCAGAATTATTCTTTATTGGGGAAAAAACGGGGCATATTTTATAGATGACACCCCCCCCCACAATATGTTAAACTACTTCATGTTTAACTGTATTAGTGAAAAAAGCAAAACGCAAATACATTGTGCAGTGTGCGAACTGCAGAATGATGATGTATTTAAGTTTGTCCCTTTGTAGTAAATGAGTTAACTCATCTTCACTTACAAAAAGTTCATCTTTTTTTTTTTTTTTTTTTTTTTTTTTTTCCTTTTTTTACATTCGGACCCTGATGCATAAACATGAACCCAGTACAGGACACGGGGCTGCCTGGATTAGCCTTACAATAGAAATGTAGTAGAATTAATAAAATGCAGAGATTTTAGCTCAAAAACCCTCACACACATCTTCTAACCCGCTTCTCCTTCTGGGGCACGGGGGGTGCTGGAGCCTATCCCAGCAGTCATTGGGCGGAAGGCAGGATACACCCTGGACAGGTCGCCAGTCCATCGCAGGGCAGACAGACAGACACAGACAGTCACTCACAAACTCACACCCAGGGGCAATTTAGCACGTCCAGTTGGCCTGACAGCATGTCTTTGGACTGTGGGAGGAAACCGGAGAGCCCGGAGGAAACCCACGCAGACACGGAGAGAACATGCAGACTCCACACAGAGAGGACCCCGGTCACCTGGCCGGGGAATCGAACCCAGGCCCTCCTCGCTGTGAGGCGACAGCGCCACCCACCACACCACCGCTCAAAAACCCAGCGTCACCTAAACATCCTGCTCCTCTGTAGCGCAATAAATACATCAAACTGTATCGATTTAAAATGTCAAACTAAACTAAAAGCAATCTGCCAATAACGACATCACTGTTTCCCTAATTTTAATGGATTGGAATATTAGAACTGATGCAGCTGAATCACCACCTCCGGATGCATCAGTGTATTTTTACTGTTTCCCACATTTCCTGCATGTAGGATCAGAGTCCGTACAAGACTAACTGGTTTTCTGTACATAACAACTAATACAGTACAGCAGCCTGTATAGAGTATCTTCACGGGGTCAATGTCACTGTTACTGACGGGGAATTCCACTGAATCCCAAATACAGTGGTTGAACTCTAAAGTCATTCAGAGTGGTTTGATGTGAAATGGTTCATTGAAGGAACCATCTCAGATGTCTTTAAAGTGGAGGTGGTGATGGGAACCAGGGGTCTCCATGACTACAACACAGATATAGGTATTTTATTTACCATCCAGAACCACCAGAGGACCATCATCTGCCTCTCTGCCAAACATGGATTTAATCAAAACATGTTTTAGGTCAAAACTTTCTCAAAAACAGTGTCTCATTGACACGGGCCAATACGAGGTGGTCCTCACCAACCCTTTCAGCACAGCGCGGGGTCTCCTCAGTATTCAGCATCATTTCAAGTAAATCTTTGAGAGGGAACTTTTAGGCATTTAACTCCTCAGACGTCTGGTTCCACTCACCACCACTGGCAAGTTTCTCTAGAAAGTCTGTGTGTGTGTGTGTGTGTGTGTGTGTGTGTGTGTGTGTGTGTGTGTGTATGAAATGACACAAGTAGGTTCATTGACCATTGTTCAAGCTAAAAATTGGCATTGTATACGTCTCCTGCTTCCCATCACTTCCATTGTTAATAAACCCAACCTGGTTTCTCTGCAGCGGAACATTTCACATCAAACCCCTCTGAAAGACTTTTTCCAGCTCAGCCACTGACTGACACTTTTTTTGGAAAATCTGTGAAATTCCCCTTTTAAATGAGCAACTGTTACATGGCATGAAGTGCAGATTCATTTGGAAGGTACATAAAGTTCTATTACATCTAACCCCTTAAATACACTGGCACAGAGCTTCAAGGAGGGTGCAGATATAAGAGGTTCTAGCTAACAAAGCTTTAAACGGAGCAGGTGAAACTCTTACCTGTTATGCAGCAAATGAGGACAACAGCCAGTCTGGTCCACTTACAGGGACTGCGATACATGACGAGAGCGCTGCTAGTCCACCTTACAAAGTGAGAGGACGTCGACCCAAGCCCTCTCAGCTTTCCGCAGTTCTGAAAACTTTTGGCAATGAGAAACAAGCCCCGCCCCTTTGCTCTCATTGGTCAGTTCTAGCATGACTGCTCAGGTCCTGTTTCACTTGAGTTGTTCATCAGGTAACTCATGAATCATCAGTTTCACGGATTAATGACGGGTACATTGTTTTCATGCTCGGTGAAATGAGCACACGTGGCCAGAGACCCTCCCTCCCTCCCTCTGGGGCAGAGGGTGCAGAGACTGAGTGAGTGAATGGGAGGAAACGCCCGAGTACAGAGCCCCGCCGGTGACATCCTGTATGAATAAAAATAATGCGTGGCCACGACTTGGTAAGCCGTGATCTCATTCCCACGCCTTACTAAGTTGTGGCCACGCATTAGGATCTCGTTCCCACACGTTAATAAGACGTGGCCATTTATACAGGATGTCACCAGCGGGGCTCCGTCATTTTGTGATCGTAGTATAACCATTAGACTGTTCTAGCGCTCGACCCCAACATGTTCTCTATGATATGTACCGAACTGTAGCGGCTAATATGACAAAAAGAGAGAGGAGGTGTAGCAGCAGAGGAGAACTCTGTGCAGGCCAGTCAAGTTCTTCCACACCAAACTGGCTCATCCGTGTCTTTATGGACCTGCTTTGTGCACTGGTGGGCAGTCATGTTGGAGCAGGAAGGGGCCGTCCCCAAACTGTTCCCACAAAGTTGGGAGCATGAAATTGTCCAAAATCTCTTGGTGCTGAAGCTTTAAGAGTTCCTTTCACTGGAACTAAGGGGCCGAGCCCAAGTCCTGAAAAACACCCCCACACCATGATCCCCCCTCCACCAAACTTTACACTCGGCAAAATGCAGTCAGACAAGTACCGTCTCCTGGCAACCACCAAACCCAGACTCGTCCATCGGATTTCCAGATGCTTCTCCAATGCTTTGCATTGCGCTTGGTGATGTAAGGCTTGGATGCAGCTGCTCGGCCATGGAAACCCATTCCATGAAGCTCTCTATGCTGTTCTTGAGCTGATCTGAAGGCCACATGAAGTTTGGAGGTCTGTAGTGATTGACTCTGCAGAAAGTCGGTGACCTCTGCGCTCTATGCCCCTCAGCATCCGCTGACCGCTCTGTCATTTTACGTGGCCGACCACTTCGTGGCTGAGCTGCTGTCGTGTATCTGTTAGCATCTCTGAATGCTGTTAAGTTTAGCTACAGCAGTGGCAGAAACACTTCTTTGCAGTGCAAATACACGCAGAACTATTCGCTTTAGTTTCTATCAGTATTGCAGTGTAGCAATAATGAGGTTATGTTATTTAATAATTTCCTATCTCAGAGAATCTCTGACGTGCCTGTTTCTCCGTGCATGCGCAGCAGCTCACTGAGATACTTAATACCGTTTGCACGTTTAGAACTCTAAGGCACATTGTAAAGCTTCCTTCACCATAAAACCTCACAACAGCCTCATGTTTGGCAGTGAACCAGAAGCAACCTGAGAGCAGAGCAGATAAGGATCACAGAGTCTTTGTAAGGTTGCATAACAAACCCAGAGTATGAAGCTTTGGCTGTCCTCTGCTCTCTGTTTAGGACCAAAGCAAGCAAGATGACACGAGGACGTTTGGTTTTCACACCATGACCTCGTTCAACAGGCTGGACAGGTTTACGCTCGCCTGGCATCTCCCAGTCAAAGCGAATACTCGGACTAAATCAGTGGAAATGGATCATATTGCATGGAAAACCAGCATTCAGCTCGAAACCTCATGCAGTACAGGCACCAAAGTGGATCAACACAAACTCTGGTTTCTATCAGAGCCAGTTTATTAGGAGCCTGGCCTCTTCCTATTTCACCCGTTATATCAAAACAGGACTGCAAAATGTTTGTTTATGCTTACTGACATAAAATAAGGTGGCATTGTAAACATCTACAACTCGAGTTTGGAAGCTCTTAAAAATATTATATGTTTGGAAAATGATGATGATGATGATGATGATGATGATGATGATGATGATGATGATGATGATGAAGAAGAAGAACCTTTATTGTCACTAGTCACAAGTACCAGCGAAATGGCCATCAACCTGTTCCTAAGGGAATACAGTCTGGGAACAGAAAAAAAAACACCAAAATATAATGTATAATTTAATATTAGAAATGTTTAAGGATTCACTCTGGAGCGCCCTCTAGTGTCTTAGAAAGCCAGAAGACATGACAGTGTATTCTCTTAATCAGTTATTAATCTCAGCGTTACTGAGCTCTGCTAAAGCCTGAGTAGACTGATAAATCAATGTGATCAGTTATTAATCTCAGCGTTACTGAGCTCTGCTAAAGCCTGAGTAGACTGATAAATCAATGTGATCGGTTATTAATCTCAGCGTTACTGAGCTCTGCTAAAGCCTGAGTAGACTGATAAATCAATGTGATCGGTTATTAATCTCAGCGTTACTGAGCTCTGCTAAAGCCTGAGTAGACTGATAAATCAATGTGATCAGTTATTAATCTCAGCGTTACTGAGCTCTGCTAAAGCCTGAGTAGACTGATAAATCAATGTGATCGGTTATTAATCTCAGCGTTACTGAGCTCTGCTAAAGCCTGAGTAGACTGATAAATCAATGCGATCGGTTATTAATCTCAGCGTTACTGAGCTCTGCTAAAGCCTGAGTAGACTGATAAATCAATGCGATCAGTTATTAATCTCAGCGTTACTGAGCTCTGCTAAAGTCTGAGTAGACTGATAAATCAATGCGATCGGTTATTAATCTCAGCGTTACTGAGCTCTGCTAAAGTCTGAGTAGACTGATAAATCAATGTGATCAGTTATTAATCTCAGCGTTACTGAGCTCTGCTAAAGCCTGAGTAGACTGATAAATCAATGTGATCGGTTATTAATCTCAGCGTTACTGAGCTCTGCTAAAGTCTGAGTAGACTGATAAATCAATGTGATCAGTTATTAATCTCAGTGTTACTGAGCTCTGCTAAAGTCTGAGTAGACTGATAAATCAATGTGATCGGTTATTAATCTCAGCGTTACTGAGCTCTGCTAAAGTCTGAGTAGACTGATAAATCAATGTCATCAGTTATTAATCTCAGCGTTACTGAGCTCTGCTAAAGTCTGAGTAGACTGATAAATCAATGCGATCGGTTATTAATCTCAGTGTTACTGAGCTCTGCTAAAGCCTGAGTAGACTGATAAATCAATGCGATCGGTTATTAATCTCAGCGTTACTGAGCTCTGCTAAAGTCTGAGTAGACTGATAAATCAATGTGATCGGTTATTAATCTCAGCGTTACTGAGCTCTGCTAAAGCCTGAGTAGACTGATAAATCAATGTGATCGGTTATTAATCTCAGCGTTACTGAGCTCTGCTAAAGCCTGAGTAGACTGATAAATCAATGTGATCGGTTATTAATCTCAGCGTTACTGAGCTCTGCTAAAGTCTGAGTAGACTGATAAATCAATGTGATCGGTTATTAATCTCAGCGTTACTGAGCTCTGCTAAAGCCTGAGTAGACTGATAAATCAATGTGATCGGTTATTAATCTCAGTGTTACTGAGCTCTGCTAAAGCCTGAGTAGACTGATAAATCAATGTGATCGGTTATTAATCTCAGCGTTACTGAGCTCTGCTAAAGTCTGAGTAGACTGATAAATCAATGTGATCGGTTATTAATCTCAGCGTTACTGAGCTCTGCTAAAGCCTGAGTAGACTGATAAATCAATATGATCGGTTATTAATCTCAGTGTTACTGAGCTCTGCTAAAGCCTGAGTAGACTGATAAATCAATGTGATCGGTTATTAATCTCAGCATTACTGAGCTCTGCTAAAGCCTGAGTAGACTGATAAATCAATGTGATCAGTTATTAATCTCATCGTTACTGAGCTCTGCTAAAGTCTGAGTAGACTGATAAATCAATGTGATCGGTTATTAATCTCAGTGTTACTGAGCTCTGCTAAAGCCTGAGTAGACTGATAAATCAATGTGATCGGTTATTAATCTCAGCATTACTGAGCTCTGCTAAAGCCTGAGTAGACTGATAAATCAATATGATCGGTTATTAATCTCAGTGTTACTGAGCTCTGCTAAAGTCTGAGTAGACTGATAAATCAATGTGATCGGTTATTAATCTCAGCGTTACTGAGCTCTGCTAAAGCCTGAGTAGACTGATAAATCAATGTGATCGGTTATTAATCTCAGCGTTACTGAGCTCTGCTAAAGCCTGAGTAGACTGATAAATCAATGTGATCAGTTATTAATCTCAGTGTTACTGAGCTCTGATAAATCAATGTGATCAGTTATTAATCTCAGTGTTACTGAGCTCTGCTAAAGCCTGAGTGGACTGATAAATCAATGTGATCGGTTATTAATCTCAGCGTTACTGAGCTCTGCTAAAGTCTGAGTAGACTGATAAATCAATGTGATCAGTTATTAATCTCAGTGTTACTGAGCTCTGCTAAAGTCTGAGTAGACTGATAAATCAATGTGATCAGTTATTAATCTCAGCGTTACTGAGCTCTGCTAAAGTCTGAGTAGACTGATAAATCAATGTGATCGGTTATTAATCTCAGTGTTACTGAGCTCTGCTAAAGTCTGAGTAGACTGATAAATCAATGTGATCGGTTATTAATCTCAGCGTTACTGAGCTCTGCTAAAGCCTGAGTAGACTGATAAATCAATGTGATCAGTTATTAATCTCAGTGTTACTGAGCTCTGCTAAAGCCTGAGTAGACTGATAAATCAATGTGATCGGACACTGTACTCTGCTCGGGAGACTGTGGGGGCAGTAGTGGACTGCATATGTTACTGAATATATTCAGGACAGTGTTCAGGTATTTAGCCCGACCCTGGTTACGTGTCCCATGTCTCCCGAGATCTTGTGTACAACTGAAGATTTCAGGACGTCTTCTTTCATCACTGAAGTCTACAAAATCCCTGGAGTTTCTCTTTTTGGTTTTAATTAAATATACATAGAAAAGGGACCAACGGTTCCTAAATTAGATTCAGAGGAACAGATCCGTCTTTGTCGTCTCGGTTTTTCAGCCATCAGCGCTGGACAGGAAATTATCCGCGGGCTGCTGCAGGTAAAACGAAATTCCTCTTGAAATGATAATGCAAGCTTTATGAGAGAAAATGAAGCTGCTTCAAGGCTGTGAAACAGATGTGGAGAGACATAACCTCGCCTGGTACGTTAGTAAATCCTCCCCTCAGAGAGCACTGGAACGCTCCTCCGCTGAATATCAGGCTTCAGATGCTCGACATCTGAAATTCTCCTCACGCTAATCGCTCATTCTGTATGTGCCGCCAGTCTCTACTGAACCCTGTTCAAATGGAATCTCATTTATCTAACCAGCAATAAGGAATCCACACCGAAACACTCCGGAGTTCAGGCTTCAGGAATGGCAGGAACCTGAAATGATGATTAGCATGCCAATATGTTTGGCTTTTCACAAGGCAGCAGAGGAAAATGGGAACATCTCCCTGCCAGTGGCAACACTGGAGTACCTGTACTTAGTCAGTATACGCAAGTATTACTAATACTTTATTCAATTACATTCGCATTCAATTACTCATTAACATCTCAATTTCCTGTAGCTGCTTGCAGAAAATAAGATCTTCAGGGTTAAAGCCGCAAATTTAGGGTCAGAAACAAACAAATCAATGGTTGAGATGTAAACATGTTGTTTATAGTGAAAAGGTTCCGTCTAGAGAAACTGACTACTAGCTTACAGTGGTGGTGATGGGAACCAGGAGTCACAGTCATTTTATTTACCATCCAGAACCACCAGTGAACCTGCTGTAACAGCAGTAAATCTGCCCAGTAAAGTTTCTTATGGGACCATTTTGTGTTCCACACCCTGCATGTGCCCCTCCACCATGAATGGATTTTAAAAGTAATAAAACCTTAAAACTACTGAGAAAAAGCAGCTCTGCAGGCATTAAACACGTCATATTCTGTAAGTGATGCTTTTTAAAGGCGTTAAACTCTTTAGACGTTTGGTTCCCATCACCTCCACTGTGACTCAAAGTTTCTCCAGCACAGAGCGTTTAACATCAAAACACTCAGAATTATTTTGTAACTTGATTAGACTTTGGAATTTCCCTTTAAAAGTACCATTTCTCTACTTTTTCCACCTCTGACAGTTTTTGATAAACATACTTCTCCCTCAGAGAAAGTGCTGGATGTAATAAACAAATCAGGTAAAGTTAAAGTCGAGACCCCCAAGGTAAAATATTCCTCCAGTAAAAGTAGAAGTTCCTCCCTTTAGACCTCCACTTGAGTAAAAGTACTAAAGTATTTCCCTTCAAATGTACTTAAGTATAAAGTAAAAGTACTAAAAGAGGAATTTTACTTTTAATAACTGCATATGTGGACATATTTCTATATTGAGCTCTATTTACACAAAGTTAGGTTAGTTCATCATTTATGTTGAACAGACTCTCCCAAAGTTTTACGCTGCTGCGCTGACGTTGAACCGCGTGCTGCACTGGGTCGGTATGACCAACAGGTCAAAACCAGCTCTAAACAAAGTGACCGCTGGGCCCTGATTGGTGCTCTGGCTTTGCGCTTCTTTCGTTTTGACATGTTACGTTTTTATACACACAGAAACCAAAAGGAACGACAGATTTCTCAAAATGTAGGAGGGAAAAGTCGGATATTAGACTCTGAAATGTAGTGGAGTGAAAGGAAAAAGTCGCCCAGAACGGAGAAACTTCAGTACAGATACACCAAAAATACTAAAGTACAGAATCTAATTACATTTACTCAGTTACTCAGTTACTGTCCACCACTGGTCAGAGCCTGCCATGACCGCTTCCAAGGTGACTTTGAACACTCCTCAGAATTAAAAGGTAAATGACCAAGACGGTACCTTGTGTAACAAAAGCAAAACAATGCAAATGAAAAGGACAGACTATCTTTATTTTTACAGTAGGATACTGTACAATCAACTCATTGGAGGCGCTTGTGGCATAGAAAATGTTCATTTCTACCTTTCCAGTTCATGCTGAGAGACACCGACCCGTCCAGAACAGGATTACATTAAACACTGATATTTATAAGAACTATACAACTTTAAAATGACTGCACACGTTGACCGTGTCTGGAATAGGTGGAATATGACGGTCATTTCACAACAAATGACAAGGGCCCTCAGTAAAGTCTGCCTGTGGGGGAAAAGCGTCTTCAGCTGATGCTGCAAGAGTTTCTGACACGACAGAGCGGCAGTTAAAGGTTTATATCAGTCTTCCCTACATATCAAAGACGCCTCATATCATTAGGCGCATGTATATGAGCTCAGGTCAGTCGGAATTAATGACAGACAGGTCCCTCTCACCAGGATGGGCAACGTGCTTCATGGATCAACAATACATATTGATTAGAACAGCTCAGAGCAATAGTAAGATCAAGTGTGGTATCATCAAAACATTAACTACCTCCGTGCTCCTATCAGAGACGCGTGTTGGCAGCAATAAGAACCACTAACAGTCAAAGCTAATCCTACCTTATTTAAATATGTAATTAATCAGTATGTAGAACTAGCTTGTACAGTAGTACTCAATAGGATGGAAGCCATCAGCTGATCATAGATGAGCTCCATTACTCTGAGCAGACAGATTCATTTGGGCCGGTGTCTCTCAGCACTGCTGTACCAACGTAGACTGGGTCAGAATGCCTGAAGGAGCAGCTGGGCAGACAGGGGATCACAGCAAGAGTGGAGCTGGATGTTGGCACCATGTCCATAAACAGATCTGCAGATTCAAGAAGCACAACATTAAAAAAAAAGGTTGAAATCAAATCGTGTCGTCACATCACGTTCACACAGGTGGTGGAAAGTGAGTGAAAATCTTAGGTGCGTAGGCCCTTTAAAGAATTTAAATAAAATAAATAAAAAAAAACCCCACATGCACCAACTCTGAATATACACACACACACACACACACACACTATACACTAATACTGCACTGTACAGTAATAAGTTATGAAAAACTATGACCTGCTGCTGTTCTCATCCCGTGTGTGCAGGAGATAAATGAGATGCAGGTTCTCAGAGACACACGGCCTAAAATCAGCATAATCGTATGAATGGACGTGTTTGTTTTTGACTCAGATTGACAGTCAGTGTGAACTGCCGATGATACGCAGGGGTGGGGTATTAAAACGACGCTTCCCCCGCTGAGCTCACAGCGACGGCCGCTCTAGGCCTTTTTGTTCCGGACGAAAATCCAAGCAAAGTTTATATCAGGATTCCGACACAAATGATATCCAAGTAAAACATCTAGGGCAATGGGTTCAAGTACATGTGGGGGCTCACACTTGAAATACTTGCTAGAGACACACTTTGAGGTTTTTTCCATTTCTTTCTGTTTGATTGAGAAACAGACTTCACAGCACACAGCCACGAAGGTGACAAAAGCAACGTATGGAGGTCACATGTAAAAAAACGAGCTGACAGAAGAATGAAATTAAATACAAGGCATCTCCTTTGAGTGAGATCATTACAGGAAATAACAGATCTGAAGGTCTCAGAGTAAAAACACGCATCATGTTCGTCATCTGAGATTTCATAAGGCCGATATTCTGATGTCACCAATGTGTGCTGTAGCTTGTGTAGCGGATGGTGAGCAATCACAGGATATAAGCGTAGTTAAGTGCAAGGCCACAAAGTTGACCACAACCAATTTTAAATAAATCAAAGTAGAGCCAAATTCAGGCTCCATGAAGGGCCAAAAGTGACCTTGAACACTTGGCTTGACTGCAGTGAAATACACGGCTACGGTTCCACCGCCGAATTTCTCTCGTCCGTTCTCTTACAGTCAGTGGATAACCTAAACAAAACAAGCTAGATAGCTTAATTAACGGAACTGTTTTGAAGAATTTAGAACCATGTGTCTCTGTGTTTTGCACACTGTGGAATTAGACCTCTGCGTTTAACCCGTCCGTGCAGTGAAACACCCACAGACTAGGGGGCAGTGAGCACACTTGCCCGGAGCGGTGGGCAGCCCTGTCCACGGCGCCCGGGGAGCAGTTGGTGGTTAGGCGTCTTGCTCAAGGGCACCTCAGTCATGGACTGTCAGCCGAGGGGATCGAACCGGCGACCTTCCAGTCACAGGGCTGGTTCCCTGACCTCCAGCCCACGACTGCCCCGGGAGGTAATGAAGTATTTTGTGTTCTACACACATCTACATGCTTATTTTGAGTTTCTTTAGACCCACCCTAATAAGTCTATGCGGTCACCCATATTTAGCCCATAATGTCTCATGTCTGCCCCCTGCAGGTCCTGTTTAGACATGACATACCGTTATCTATAAACAGTTATAAACAACTGACATACAGCATCAGAAACCACATAGTAGGAGGTAGATCTGAGATTACTGTACAGCTTGATGCAAGTAAGTGATGATTTAGTCATGCAGGTAGCACAATGCTATAAGCTTATAGTAGAAGATTCCACTAAATCTGTTCAGCAGAGTATTTTAAACAGCTTGTTACCGCCAGTGGATGTGTGCACGCTGCTCCTTTTGCTCTAGCTGCCGCTAAATTCTCCCCGCCTCCTTCAGTTTGCCGACCAGATCCTCCACCGTCTCCACCTTCACTCCGGCCTGTCTCTGCGGAGGCTCGTCCACCCGCAGGACCTCCAGCCGAGAGGTCAGGTCCACGCCCAGATCTCCAGGCTTTACGTTCGTGATTTTCTTCTTTTTGGCTTTCTGTAGGGCCACAAACAGAAACTTGTCCTAGTGTCTGTTCACTGAGCATTCAAATGAGGCACATGCATTTTGGGAATAATAAAGTGAGGAACAATTAAAATCTGACTCCATGTGAGAGAAAGCGGGGACAACACTGCATCCCGCGCCATGTCAGATGGACAAATCTAAGCACAGCTGTATATGGAAACAGTGCGGTGCATGTTATCCGTCTGTAGGTCAGCTGGTTTTAAAGCACGACTGATGTTGGTTTTCTGTATTTAACAAACATAAATGGTGATAAAGTTAAACGAAACATTGACATTCTTGGCAAATGAAAAACGTTGTACTACAGTCTTTAGTGCGTTCTCTGTGGTGGACGTGTTCAATTATTTTCACACTAATTACTAAATAATCTCACCAGAGATCCCCTCTTGTATAAGCTTCACACAGGAATAAATAATTAATCAGGAAACAAAACTGAACAGAACTGGTTAGATGTTCACCTAAAGCAGGCCTGTCCAAGTCGGGACCTTTCAGACCAAAGTGCTGTGGATTTTGGAGCTTGCCCTCATCCAATGCTCTGAACTCAGTTTGTGAAAGCTTCGCCAATTAGCTGATGAGCTGAATCAGGTCTAAGGAGGCGGCGCACTGAAGTCTGCAGTAGTGTGGTCCGTGAGGACTGGAGCCTGACCTATGATCCAGGGCAGAGACTCCGAATCGTAGTCGACCGCATGCTCTGCACATTTTTTTGTTTTCCCTGATCTACACACCTGACCCAGACCACAAGGAGTTACCGATCAGATCTATTAAGCAACTAATTAGTTAATGAGCTGCCATATGCAAGAAAGCATGAACATATATGTGTGTGGGGCTACTAGGATTTATATTTATTGATCCAAATAAGAGACACTATATTTCCAAAAGTATTCAGTCGTGGTCGGCCACGTAAAATGACAGAGCGGTCAGCGGATGCTGAGGGGCATAGTGCGCAGAGGTCACCGACTTTCTGCAGAGTCCATCACTACAGACCTCCAAACTTCATGTGGCCTTCAGATCAGCTCAAGAACAGCGTAGAGAGCTTCATGGAATGGGTTTCCATGGCCGAGCAGCTGCATCCAAGCCTTACATCACCAAGCGCAGTGCAAAGCGTGGAATGCAGTGGAGTAAAGCGCCGCCACTGGACTCTAGAGCAGTGGAGACGTGTTCTCTGGAGTGACCAATCACGCTTCTCCGTCTGGAAATCCGATGGATGAGTCTGGGTTTGGCGGTTGCCAGGAGACGGTGCTTGTCTGACTGCATTGTGCCGAGTGTAAAGTTTGGTGGAGGGGGGATCATGGTGTGGGGGTGTTTTTCAGGAGTTGGGCTCGGCCCCTTAGTTCCAGTGAAAGGAACTCTTAAAGCTTCAGCACCAAGAGATTTTGGACAATTTCCTGCTCCCAACTTTGTGGGAACAGTTTGGGGACGGCCCCTTCCTGTTCCAACATGACTGCCCACCAGTGCACAAAGCAGGTCCATAAAGACACGGATGAGCCAGTTTGGTGTGGAAGAACTTGACTGGCCTGCACAGAGTCCTGACCTCAACCCCATAGAACACCTTTGGGATGAATTAGAGCGGAGACTGTGAGCCAGGCCTTCTCGTCCAACATCAGTGTCTGACCTCACAAATGCTCTTCTGGATGAATGGGCTAAAATTTCCACAGACACACTCCAAAATCTTGTAATAGCTTCCCAGAAGAGTTGAAGCTGTTATAGCTGCAAAGGGTGAGCCGACATCATATTAAACCCTATGGATTAAGAATGAGATGTCACTCAAGTTCATATGCGTGTGAAGCCAGACGTCCAAATAGTTTTGGAAATAGTGTATGTACCGGTACAAAATATCATTACTTTAAACTAAGCAGAAAAACAATTTTTCTATTTCGTACTAAATGATGATGTTTAGACATGAGTGGGTTAAAAAGGTAAGAAAAGGGTTTGAATTTACATGCCTAATATAAATAACATAACCAATGTCGTCCATAATCATCAAACACAATAAAATAGACAGATCAGTGACGATAATGTACCATGATGTTGGGCAGTGTGGCGTATCTTGGGGTATTGAGGCGAAGGTCAGCAGTCACCACCGCAGGCAGGTTAATCTTTATGGTCTCCAGTCCCCCATCGACCTCTCGGATCACCTTCAGTTTGTCTCCCTCGACTGCCACCTCTGAGGCAAAGGTCCCCTGTGTTAACCAAAACAAACAGCCGTCACTAATGTTCTTCCGTTTACACACACACCCCAGATCTTCGGCCTCGGTGGACCACTGTAACAGTTCTACATCACCACGGCAACTTATTCAGCTGCTGTTTTAATAATAAAATACGCATGAAAAAATGCTATGACTTCGGGAATTATATACCCTTAAAAGGGGGGGCGGGGCAGGGGGGCTTTACATTTTGTTGCCATATGGTAACAGCATGTAACAATGGTAGAGCAATCAGCAATAGACACTTAATTATTATCTAGGAATGAGAAAATCACATGACGGCATCAATGCACATATGCATAAATGTTTTAAGCATGCACAAAGGAATATGAAACTATTTGTAGTAGTAATCGCATCAAATAGGAAAGTAATAATGTTGTGAAGATGGCAGCGTCCAGTATGAGGGCAGTGCATTTACTCCCATTGTAAGCACTGCAGATGGTCACATGCTGCTGCCATGTCACATTTTATTTATCACTCTTAGATCAATTTTTTTTTTCTCTCTCTCTTAAGGATTATTGAATTGCACACCATGGCTTCAGACTCTCAAATGAAAAACGGACTTCTATTGTCCATTAGAAGTAAAAAATAAAGAAAAAGTAATTGTTGCCATGTGCCAACGCCATGCAATACAGGGCTAAAATTTATAAAGCTTAATTAAATTGCAGGGAGCACTTGCAATGTCTGTACCTTGATAAATGAAAATCGCACCTGCACAGGACCTTCAGTTCTAACAGTGGAGAAACACTTTGACCAGAGAATACTTGTAAAGCTCTGCTCTGACCTCTGGTGGACAGGCTGCATTAAAACCTGACCCACTGGCATTCTTTAGTGTGGATTGCTGAGCACCTGAACACTGGACTTTGATTTAAACTACAAATCTCTGCCTGAGACAACACAAAAGCTCAACGATCACTGGCTTATCAGAGTACGCTGTAATGTTAGACTGAGGGGTGTGTGTGTGTGTGTGTGTGTGTCTAACTCAGTGACTCAAATAAAATAAGCACAGATACACAACAACGAACATGAGCACCGCTGTGATCGTCTGCTGGTAAATATCTTTAATGCTTCACAAAACTGCAGCAACCGTCACTAAAACACACAAAGCAAGTGGAAGAAGCTGCGCGTGTGGTGAGCAGCTGAAAGCACAGACAAACCTGGGGCCAGTCCAAGAGGGCTGCTGTCATCTGACCAGTCTGATTACAGTCATCGTCAATAGCCTGTCAGACAGCAAACACACAATGAAAACAACAGACTTCAATTAACGCTGACAGAGTTTATGACCTAAAACACAACAGGTCCATCTGGACTTCCAAGATATTCATTCATTCCTGACATTAATGCCAATTTCCACAGAAATTTCCTTCTTTATACCGGAAATAAAATGCATTTTAGCACCATAAAGACTATTAAAGGATATTAACAAAGGAGACTGTTTAGTTTTAATAATGCCACATCATTACCTTCCTCTATAAACAGAATTTAATTTACGTCTCCAAGTCAATACTGACGATAAGGTATTAAAATGAGGCTTCCGTGGAATGGAGTATCCATGCAATGATAAGCCGTCTTCTTTAATTGGAATACCTTTACTCGGCACAGATGCCCTCATGACCAGAAACCTTCAACCAAGCTACCTGTTTCCCGAGGATGATGAGGGATGCCTCCTCCTTTTTGGCCAGAGCCGCCAGGATCTTGGACACCTGCAAAGGTCCGAGAGAGTCGTAGTCTTTTCCAGAAACTTCCACGTGAATACCGCGGTCAGCTCCCATAGCCAGCGCTGTACGAATGGTCTCCTGCAAACAAAGAGAGGGTGTGTTGCTCGTCTTTGCTGAAAAGTCACATGATTTGGGCATTTTGGTTCAGAATCAGATACTTTTGTGCAGAATCAGAGTAACAGAACTGGTCTAGGAACGGTCTCACTCCTCTAAGCCGGCTCATTAGGGTGTACAAGGCAAAGGCCAGGTCAGCAATCTCACTGCAAGACGTTATGAGTTCATATCCAACTTTTGGGTGCATCAAAACTTACGAACAAGCATTCTGATCATAACTCCTCTGGGACAGTGTGCTCTGCTCAGACGGAATAAAAAGAGAAATCGCTGGAAATAATTTAACTTGTCATGTTTGGGGAAAGACGTGTGCGCACATAATCCCAAACACAGGGAAGCATGAAGGGGAGGGTTTCATGATTTGAGGCTGCTTTTCTGCAAAGGACCTGGAGCGATGTCCCGGGACCTTCAAGCGTAATTTAGGACTTGTCCACACGTACATGGGTAATTTTAATGACTGATCTTTTTCTATGGATTTTAGCCTTTCGTCCACAGGCAAACTGCATTTTAGGTCACTGCAAATGGACCTTTGGCAAAATTCATTATAGGGTAAAGATATTCAGAAACCGTTCTTTCAGTGTTGCTCATCGGCCAGAAAAGGAAGAAGATGGGCATTTCGGCAAGATGATGACCCCAAACATACAGCGGAACTAACTTAAAACTGCTTTCTCAACAAACGTGAGGTGCTTGCTTGGCTTGAATCACATGGAGGTTCTGAATAAAGAGGGACCTATAAAGAGCGGCGCTTAAGGTGCTTAGAACGACCACTACCCAAATAATATCTAGTCACTGGTAGTTCTTTGGGGGTCATGATCGTTGATGAAGCAAATTTAGACCTGCAAACTGCACCTATCGACTAAACTGGACAACGAGTGTAGATACAAGGTAGATGTGAGCTCTGCCCATTCATGCAGGACATATTAAACCAAATCTTTTCAGTTTTACAGCTATTTCGCTTTTAACATTGTACATAAAAACTGAGAAGCGGAGCAAGATCACTAGTGGACTGGGTAGTATTTTAGAGGGCTGTGTGTGTGTGTGTGTGTGTGTGTGTGTGTGTGTGTTGTAATAATGGTGACCCCTGGTTCCCATCACCACCACTGTAAAGACATCCGAGTCTGTAAGATTCTGCACATTTCGCACCAAACCACTCTGAATGACTGTTTACATCTCAGTAATCAATACATTTTTCAGGAAAAATAAATTGGAATTCCCCTTCAACCAACTGGTGTACACAACCGGCCCACAAGCACCCTAATGTAGTAATACAGCGCTCAGAGCAGTAGCGCCCTCTGCTGGACTACTGCTTGTTACCTGCACTTGCTGGGGCCCACAGCTGACCGCCACAACCTCCTTAACCAGCTTTTTCTCTTTGAGCCGGACTGCCTCCTCCACCGCGATCTCACAGAAGGGGTTCATCGAGTGTTTCACGCCATCCGTGACCACTCCGGTGTTATCAGGCTTCACTCGGATCTAAGAGAGAAACGGATAGCGGGCCGTAATGAGTGACAGGACAGTGGATCAAAAGCAGAATTCTAGTCACCAAGAACAAGAACTTCTCTCTGTGCATTGGGTCAACAAAATTACAGTAAAAACACAGAGCAACGTAAAAACAATACGCAAAAGAAAAAACAGCCATCGCTGCTCGCAAGTCCGAGTGTTTAGGACAGAATTTTAGTTTGGTCCTTAATTTATTTAAACAAGCCTTTCATTAAAGAAAAACCTTCAGCCAGAACTGAAGCGTTAAACGCAGCAAGCGTTTTGAAGGAGAGACGCACTCTATAACTGCTAATTCACCCTTTAACCCTGAAGGCTGGCTTGCAGACTGCTGGTCACCATAGCAACGCAGACAATCTCAAATGACAAAGAGAGAGATTTAAGACAGACATCGATAACTGAGACGAATGGACTTCATGTGGAAACTGTCCAACACTAAAAAGTCCCAAGGCTGAAGTCACTCCTTGTTTGAAATGTCCCGTTCCACCTTAAATGGTGCAGCAGTTACATCGAACACTAGAACGAGAACCTGGTGAATAGCGACGTCCAGCCTCGTAAAAAGTGAAGCTTTGAAAGTCATTGTGGAAAAGTTTCCTGCTGGAGATGCGAGAAAAGCAGCTATAGCTGAGCCAAAGCTTAAAGCGGAGCACAGTGAGTGTTTCCTTTATATCTTTAGTCTCCACTAGTACATCAGCACACACTACAACCTGTTTACAGTCAAGACAGTCAAACGAGCATTAAACGCTGTGGCTCCCAAAGTGGCTTGATTTGTGTTGAAGGGACAACATGAATGGGTTGTGACCCCTGCTATAGAAAAAAGTTAAATAATGCAGCAAATCATCAGTTAATAGATGGAACTTCTGTGGAAACATCATTACAGCTCAGCATTTACGGACACGATACAGCAGCCGATCATTCTGGGAAGCTATAGAAATTAAACCCAACATATTTGTGAACTACAAAACTCTGCGGAGCACTGATGCCACCCATGCCAGGCAAGGGCTGGGAAATATGATAAGTTGCATCCCACTATGCCACAATGTGCTTCATCATCAGTCCTTAAACACCTCCCACCTGCAGGCTTGATTACAAAGAGAGCATAATTAGTCCTGTTTATCTGAACGTAGTGCAGTGAAATGCTGAATACAAATAAAGATTCACAGCATTTGACAACATTTCCAAAATATCCCACTAGCTTGTCTTTTTTTTCCTGTTACTGTCAGAAAAAGTAAATATTGTGACGCATCGTGTTTTGTAAAGCCGCTCTGACGTATCGCGATTGTACATTTTTCCAAACCGCCAAACTTTAATTTGTAGTCTGTTAGTCAAACACTGTAAAATTGTATTTCTGTCTTTTGTTGGAAATTACTAACTCGGAACATTTGAAAATAATCGAGTATTAAGGCACGTTTTGTTGTACAACCTTCAACGAAATTCATTGCTGACCTGCTGTTTCAACATGAACAGCGAGAGGAGATCTGATGACCTTCCAACCCAGTGGAGAGGCAATGTCCAATAGCAATAGATAGACGATTAAGTGAATCTGAGTCTTTGCCCCCAAATAAAGTCAGGTCAGATGATCAATTGACAGCCTACACATACAAAACAGGCAGTCTGAACTGGCTCTGCCAGCAGCTGTCAATCCTCCTGCTTTAGTGAGCAGGGTTCATGAGTAATCTGGCCAGTTGTGGAGAACTGGTATAAATAGATTATGCTTCCTAAGCCAGTTGGATGCAAATCAAACAAGCAAGCTCGGCCTCTGGCCTGAAAACATCAATATACACTATATTTCCAAAAGTATTCGGTCGTCTGGCTTCACACGCATATGAACTTGAGTGACTGCATTCCACGCTTTGCATTGCGCTTGGTGATGTAAGGCTTGGATGCAGCTGCTCGGCCATGGAAACCCATTCCATGAAGCTCTCTACGCTGTTCTTGAGCTGATCTGAAGGCCACATGAAGTTTGGAGGTCTGTAGTGATGGACTCTGCAGAAAGTTGGTGACCTCTGCGCACTATGCCCCTCAGCATCCGCTGACCGCTCTGTCATTTTACGTGGCCGACCACTTCGTGGCTGAGTTGCTGTCGTTCCCAATCGCTTCCACTTTGTTATAATCCCACTGACAGTGGACTGTGGAATATTTAGTAGTGAGGAAATTTCACGACTGGACTTGTTCATCCTAACACTGCTCACACAAGAACTCAATAGTCACCCAAATCTTTTCTCTAAGTCCACCCCCAGCACTTCCCTCAACCTGCTCAGTTCTTCATTATGGTCACACAACATGGTTTACTGAGCACTATAATCAAACCCTGACCGCAGGGCAGCTACTTTACACATCAGGGCTGTTACTCTAGATCAGCTGTCCTCCCGAGAACAAGCCATTCTGTGCCTGAAACCACTCTGGCAGGTCTTGCACAACCTCAGTGAAGACCTGGATGTGGGTTGAGGGGGTTGAGAGAAGTTTCGTGGGTGTATTTTTACAGAAATGATTCTGGCTATTTGGGTCACTATTGAGTTCTAGTGTTCGACAGCAACGTTAGCCTCGCCGCTACAGTTCTAAACTAAAGAAGCAAAATTCAGGTTTCAGACAAAAATCGAATACAACTGGCGTACGGAGAAAACTGCGTAGATTCAATTTTTCGCCAAACGATTCCTTTAAAAAGAGTATTTACAACTTTAATAAGTAAGTTGTGATATTTAAATAATCTTACGCATCAAGTCATTTTGGACTTCTTGTTCTTTAACTTATGCTTGTACTATTTGCATGACTTTTAACCTCTTTCAATACCAAACTGTACTATTCATATGTGTATTATTATTATTATTATTATTATTAATAATAATAATTATAAGTGCACTAATTTGAACTGCTTTATACAGTGTGTTTCATGTCACAGTCACTGCCACTTTACTGTATTTAAATCTAACTGCAACTGTAATAACTGCAGTTTCCCTCTGGGATCAATAAAGTATTCTGATTCTGCTCCGGCGTGTTTCGGTTTGTCCATCTGAATTTTTCGGGATCAAATTGTGTGGCTAATTATTCAGCAACTGCATGAAATAAACAAATATTTAATTTGTTTATTTATTTATTTTGTAAAAGCCCCTCAAATGAACAGAACGTGTGTTTTCTGATCTCCACACATCACTATACGCTCACAATTCACTGCTGAAAGCCAAAAATCTCGGCCGCTCTTTGTGTTGTTCTCTAAAAGTGATGTTTCCAGAGCAGATCACTGAAGAGACGCCGTCTGTTTATAGTTTAGAGCCCAGATTTGGGGAAAAACGGCTCGACTTTCAGTAGAAAAACAAACTGAGTTCAGCTTCTTTTATTATAAGGGTTTAAAATGACGTCACCGTCTATTAGACTGGAGAGAAGAGCTACAGCCTCACACGACGCCCAGCTTCTGAATGGAGCTTATGGAGTATGAACGTTATGGAGAACATGACCAAGAGTGGTTTGGAGCCACCGGTGGTCCCGAGGAGCTGAAGAGACCCCAGCAGGAGATGCTTTAAAATATATACTTCTTCTCATCATTATTCCTGCATATTACTGAGAAATTACCTCAGTAAATACTGGAAATATGAAAATAAACGTTGTTTATACGCAAGACTGTCAGTTCAGTCACATGCAAGTCAACTGTCAGCAGAAATGAATGGAGTAAGCTACCCGACCGCAAAGAAACGACAGCAAAGCAAATATACGAGCAAATAAACGCGTGTGAATAAATAAAGTGATAAATAAAGAGTTTAAGAGAGTCTGAGGCGGTGAACTCTGCGCGCGCTGACCTTGGGCTGCCTGTTTACCGCTGCTGCAGCTGCTTTAGCTGCTTTAGCACCGCCGCTAACCGCCCTCACAACAAGCGCCGGTGAAAAGAGAACTTATTACGTGCGCTCCTGAAAGACGCTGCTGTCCGGCTGTATTTACCGCGAGCCTGGAGTGACACGCACCTTCACGGCGTAGTCGATGACCCGCTTCACCCCGACCAGCACCCGGGCTGCCATCGCTGCGGCTAGCGGCTAACGGCTAACGGCCAACAGACGGACCCTTATCGATGTGATACTGGGTAGGCGGGACAAGCGGAGCACGCCAGCTGCTGCAGCCAATCGGATCCGAGAATCCTCCCAGACGAGCCAATCAGCCGGCGAGCTACGAGCGGTCGCGTCCCCCACAGTCACAGTCTGGCTGAAACTGAGCTGATTCTGCGTTCCGGGCGCGAAAAGTGGGTTAAAGGTGAAGCTCAGCCGGACGATCTCAGGCGGACGATCTCAGGCGGACGATCACAAACCCGAGCCAGCTATAAAAACCCCACCACCCCACACTCTCCTTCACCAAACCACGCCGCAGACTCTGAAATACAGCCAGACAGCCAGACTGAACATTAAACATAAACGAACACGCACAAATCTGTGACCACGTGATAAAAGTGTGGCTGACATTCAAAGCCAGGATGATCGGCCAGTGTCATTCTAGATCTTGTCCTCCTGTGAAGACCAGAGCAGCTCCAAAAAGTTTAACACTAAAGTCATTACGATTTATCAGTGTGTTGTAAGTTCCCACATGGTACCAGGGAGGATCACACACATAAACAAGTAAATAAATAAATAGCAACTTAGCAACCACCTGGGAGACCACAGTAAAGGCCCAGCAACATCTCAGCAACCACCTGACATTGAATTCAGAACCAGCACACTGGAATTAGAGCTCTGTATTTAACCCATCTGTGCAGTGAAACACCTACATACACACTAGTGAACACACACACACACTAGGGGGCAGTAAGCACACTTGGCACACTTGCCCGGAGCCAAGGGGATCGAACCAGCGACCTACCGGTCACAGGGCTTGTTCCCTGACCTCCAGCCCACGACATATTTACAATGGCCTAACACCACATTAGCAACCACCAGGGATACCAGCAATGATTCTTTAAGGACAAATTAAAGTTAGTTCAAAATGTTCTCCTCTATTTATGTATGTATGTGTTTTATTGTATTTATTTATTTAAAATTCCACATTTACGCATCTTACAATTGCAATTACAGTCCAGTGCCCAGTGGCACTAAGCAAAACAATAATACACAAAACAATCAAAAACAAATTAATTATACTGATAAAAACTGGTTTACAGACAGCAGAAAACAAAACAAACAAACAAAAAAAACACGTCTGAAGAGTTTAATGCCTCTAACGGTTCCGTCACAGAAAGTTAGTTAGTAAAACTGATATAAAAGCTTTCCCCGATGCCCGAGACGCTGTTTTGAAATAGTTCTTAGAAGGTTTTGGGCGAAAGCTCATGGCTGCAAACACAGGGTGGTGCAAAGCAAAGCAGTCCCCAGAGAAGACTTGTGTTTTCACATTTATCACTATTTTACCATCATCTACGTTACATCTACTCAGAAGACTCGTGTAGGTTCACTGCTAGTTTTGGAGAGTAAAATAGATTAGACCCTTATTGATCCCACAAACGGGGAAATCCCGCCTACGCATTTAAACCCATCCGTGCAGTGAAACACCACTTACACACACAGTAGGGGGCAGTGAGCACACTTGCCCGGAGCGGTGGGCAGCCCTATCCACAGCACCCGGGGAGCAGTTGGTGTCCTGCTCAAGGGCACCTCAGTCATATAGTGTCGGCTCTGGGGATCGAACCGGCGACCTTCCGGTCACAGGGCTGGTTCCCTGACCTCCAGCTCATGCCTGCGTCCTCAATTCAACTTTATTGTCATTATACAATACAGGATAGTACAGTATGACGAAACACTATGGGGCGACTTTTCCTGTGCAGTAATAAAAGATGCATAGTAAACAGGGCAAAGACAAAAGACAGTAAAAGACATCGGGGCCCCGGTTCCCATCACCACTACTGTCAGCAAGATTCTCCACAGTGCAGCGTTTCAATTTAAACCACTCCTAATCACTTCCATCCCAACGACTGGACTACGCAGGAATTTTGAAAATCAGTGGATCTCCCCTTTAAGTCAAGAGCCGGCATAGCCCCTCCCCCTTCGGCCCCAGCCACCGCGCTCACGTGACTCGAGTGTTTGTTCCCGTGACCGGCTCGCAGCTCGCGCACTCCGCCGAGCTGGAGGCAGATGGAGGTGGTGGAGCGGAGTGCGGACACCTCTGCCAGGTAAGCGCCCGAGCCTCCGACCTGTCGCGCCTCTCAGAGTCAGGCTAGTAGAGGAGCGCCCGCCTGTGGTCTGGGCTGCGCAGCGCGAGGCAGCGCTTGAATAAGCTGATAGGAAGTTCACCGGTTCTGCCTGGAGGAACGCGAGTGGCCGCTTTAAAGCGTGTCCTTCGTGTTGGTCGTTGATTTGAAGTGTCCGAAGAGGTGAGCAGGAGAGACCACAGCGAAGTCCGTTCATCGAATTTTAAACATGGGTCCAGCTTCGAATTTTAAACATGGGTCCAGCTTCGAATTTTAAACATGGGTGGACTTCTCCTGTAGGTTCCAGCGTGTTGTAGATCACTGTGACTCCTGGTTCCCATCACCACCGCTGTGAAGGCATACAAGTCCTTTAAGTTTCTCTGCAAACGAGCCATTTCACGCTGAATCATTCCGAATGGCTGTTTACATCTCAACGACACAATTATTCGGAAATTTTAAAAATCGGTGGACTTCTCCTTTAAGTTCCAGCTTAATTTGGCTTCTTATTCGCCAACTTCTTGTTCGAATTTTTCCGTTCCACCTTAAATGGTACAGCGGTTACATTATGTTGCTTGGGACCATTTAAGGTGGAACGGAAAAATTCGCATAAGAAGCCAACTTTAGCTGGAACTTAAAGGAGAAGTCCACCGATTTTTAAAATCTCCGAATAAATCTGTCGTTGAGATGTAAACAGTCATTCAGAGTGATTAAACGTGAAATGGCTCGTTTGTAGAGAAACTTATGGGACTTATGTCTTTACAGTGGTGGTGATGGGAACCAGGAGTCACAATGATCTACAACACAAATATAGTCATTTTATTTACTATCCAGAACCACCAGAGAACCTACGCAGTGTAAATCTAAAGTTTTCAGGGGGGCTGTTTCTCCTCACAGCAGCCTGCCGGCACCCTTTCACCATGAATGGATTCGAATATGGATTGAAATATGAATAAATTAAATGGATTTAAATACATTTTAGGCCAAACCGTTATAAAGCCATGTGTCAGACAGCCGGCTGTGTGTGCAGTGAACCAGTGTCTCAGACATGAAGCGACATATTCATAACGATTTCACGCCATAACCGTCTGTGAAGGAGCTTCTAGAGGCTGTGAACAGATTTGACTTGTTTCTGGAGCTTTTCACATCGGACCACTCTGAAGGGCCTTTTGCATGATAACCATTTAATTATGCAGGAATGTTTTACATATAAACATTCATATTCATAATATATATATTATACATATATATGTGTGTGTGTGTGTATGTGTGTATATGTGTATATATATATATATATATATATGTTTTTTTTTTTTTCATTTTTATTGGTCCATTCATCATAAACCGTTCACACAATGAAAAAGGCAGATTATGTTTTCGGATGGTGTGAAGCGCTCGTCCCTGGACGGCGGTCACTGTCCCTCACTATAGCTACGTTTACATTGTCTTTCAGGCACGAGGAACAGGAGGAGGACGGCGCACAGGTGCCTGCAGGTGTGGCTCGTCGAGTGATTCTGTATGATTATGAGAAGGTTCTTTAAATGATGTCTGCTTTAGGTCTGGGCTTTTGGGAAGCTGCTGTGAAGGTGTAAGTCACTTTCTCCTAATGTGACCTCTCCTAAAGGAGGCCGGTCAGCCGGAGGAGAAGCCAGCGCTCTACACTCTTCAGCTTTCGTGGATCAGAACATCCAGTATCAGTTTCGCCCCGACAGCAGCGCTCCACAGGTGGGCTGGTCTTCCAAAAGGAAGAACCTTTTATGAACACTTGGTGAAAAATTCGTAAATAAGAGTGGTACAATATTACTGATAGAAAGAAAGAGAGAAAAAGAAAAAGAGAGAGAAAGAATGAAAGAAAAAGAGAAAGAAAAGAAAGAAAGAATGAAAGAAAAAGAGAAAGAAAAGAAAGAAAGAATGAAAGAAAAAGAGAAAGAAAAGAAAGAAAGAATGAAAGAAAAAGAGAAAGAAAAGAAAGAAAGAATGAAAGAAAAAGAGAAAGAAAAAGAAAGAAAGAATGAAAGAGAAAGAAAAGAAAAAGAAAGAAAGAATGAAAGAGAAAGAAAAGAAAAAGAATGAAAGAGAAAGAAAAGAAAAAGAATGAAAGAAAGAAAAGAAAAGAGAACTTTTTAATGAACATTTCATGATAGATAGATAGATAGATAGAGAGATAGATAGATAGATAGGTGTGATTGCAGTGTTTCAGTAGCAGGACATATAATTGCACCTAAACTAATTTTTGCATGGCGGTTTTTGTTACAGTGCCTTTACGACTGATATGTAAATGAGCTCTGCACTGATTGACTGACTGCTTCCTGTTTAAAACACAGTCCAGACTGAAACACGCCTGGATGGGGCCGACGTGCCGTAGGCTGAACAGGCTGATTTGTGTGAATATGCAGTTTTTCCATGACATCACAAAAATCGTGAATTCAAAAAGAACCGGTTTTCAGATTTTGTTCACATCACGGCTGTCGGAGCAAAACCTCGTCTCTCCAGAACCGGAACTTCACAGGAGAAGGAAAAACCTTCTTTACCTGTAACGGAAGTCAATGGAACCAGAATTTTTTCCAAGTCGTTTTGGGTCGTTTCTTTTGGTCCATCCATCATGAAACGTGCACACGGTGTAAAGGACAACAGGCGTTTTCACATTATATCAAAAACTGGAAAAAGACCAAAATGGACATACGAGGTTTTATTCAGACAGCAGCGACATATTACAGTGAATGTTAGTTTCCAAACGTAGCAGTGGGTTTTTACAGCATCAAACTCTTATAAGGAGGGAAAATCGGATTTTCTCTAAAATGGACATTAAAAGAAATCCTGCCGCTTTAGATAAATAAATAATAAATAAGTGAATGAATGAACAACCCCAACAGGGTCTCCAGACTCACTTGCAGGAAGCCTATTTGTTGTATTAACAAAAATCCAGCAAATTAATAACAACATTTACTACTTCTTCTTTTTCTTCGTATTGTTGTTATTGTTGTTATTATTTGGGTTTTTCTTCATGTGATGAACCCTCCCGCTGCAAACGATACTAAAAGCTCTGTTGGACCTTCTTGTGAAAAAAACAGTTGAATCCAGGAGCAGAAATGCCACAGCTCATGTGGGCTAATGGTCCGAAGTGCTGTAGCTGGCACATTCGAGGCCCATTAGATGCTGAAGACAGGGACGCAGTTGTTGTTTCTCATTTGCGCCAATAACCCACCGTCAGCGCTGTTAGTGGCGGCAGTCATGTGATTGAGTTCCCTCACTGGGATTGGCACGAGGCCCGTGTCACATGTCAGTCAGGCGGGCAGTCACATGATGGGACAGGGGAGGAGGGGGAGGGACTATTATGGGACATTTACAAATGCTTATTCTTTAGAGTGAACTGCTGCTGCTCTTCTTGAGCTCTGGTTTAAATTAGATCTTGCCCAGCCTGCGCGGCCAGAGCCAAACAATACGAAGTGCCCGCAGTCCCGAGAGCTGGCTGGTCTGGCTCACAGGAGCGGCTTGGTCATGTGAAAGTTCTCCCTTATTTGCTGGTGTCTTCGTTGAATTTAGCTGCCAGTGAAAACTGAAAGTAAGTCCAATCTATAAGGCCTTGGCTAAAGGGAGAGTTTGATCACAAATCAAATTTAAGGACCTTCAAATAGAGCAACAATTCAAGAAGAACGTTTCTCAACATAAACCAGCAAAGAGCTTCTGCTTTCCATCGTCTACGGTGCAGAACATCATTAAAGACTCAGAGAATCTGGAGAAATCTCTGTCTGTGAGGGACGAGGCTGAACACCAGGATCTGCTGGCCGTGATCTTTGGGCCCTCAGGCAGCACTGCATTAAAAACAGACATGATTCTGTAGTGGAAATCACTGCATGGGCTCAGAAACACTTCTGAAAACCACTGACTGTGAACACAGTTCATCACTGCATCCACAAACGCTGTTAAACTCTAAAACACAAAGAAGAACCCAAATATAAACAGGATCCAGAAATGCTGCCACCTTCTCTGGGCCTGAGCTCATTTAAAATGGACTGAGGGGAAGTGGAAAAGTGTCCGGCGGTCTGACGGATCAACATTTGAAATTCTTTAGGAAATCATGGACACTGTGTCCTCCGGGCTGAAGACCACTCAGCTTGTTATCAGTGCTCAGTTCTAAAGCCAGTATTCATGATGGTTTAGGGGGCATTAGTGCTCATGGCCTGGGTGACGTGCTCATCTGTGGAGGCTCCATTAAAGCTGAATGATATAAACATGTTTTATCAACATCTGCTGCCGTCCAGACGACGTCTTTTTCAGGGAAGGCCTGGATTATTTCAGCAAGACAGTCATGTATTACAGCAGCACTGCTCCGTATTAAGAGTCTGGGCGCTAAACTGACCTGCCTGCAGTCCAGACCGGTCACCACTCAGAACATTTGGCATGTTATGAAATGAAAAAATACCACAAAGGAGCCCCTGAAACTGCTGATCAGCTGAAATCCTGAATCAGACAAGAACAGAAAACACTTCACTGTCAGAGCTGCAGCAGCGTCTCCTCAGTTCCCAAACACTGACAGAGCTGTTAAAGAAGAGGAGATGAAACTTGGTGGTAAACAGGCCCTGCAGGCCCTGTCCCAACTTTTTTGGAACGTGTTGTTGGCATCAAATTCAAAATGGGTGTATATATATATATATTTTATAATTGGAAAACCGGCTGATCTGAAATGTTAATCTATGCTGGTGCTAAAAGTTTTCTCTTTCTTGCCTGTACTGTTCGACGCAAGGTGCTGAAAGTGTCCCTCTGTTTCCCTCAGCTGACGTACCGAGTCGTCCAGGTGACCGATCAGCCCCTGGTGGGCGGAGAGGCAGGGGGTGGGGCAGGGGGCGTGGTCTCTACTGCAGCTTTCAGTGGAGCCCAGCAGGTACAATATCAACTGATTCTGCATTCGGTTTGTAAACTCGTAAGCTCATGAATTCACAGGTTTAGTCAATTACGTTTTAAACAAATGGCTGATAAAGTCATAAATACACGTTCCAAACTCACCAGACGTGTACGTTCACTTTATTCCTTGTCATTATTTTCCATGAGAAACAGAAAACGTCAGAAGAGCAAGCTCAACACCTGCTGATGCAGACTGTGAATGTAATTCATTCTGGAAGCGCTTGTGTTACGTCTAACGTAGCATTTAGTACAGCAAAATGACAGTAATGACTTATAAGGGTTAATGTGGGGACTTTTAGTCTCTAGACCATCTTATCGTATTTTTTTCCCTTAATAAAGTTGGCCACTGGACTCAGGCCATTTTCCTGCCCTTTATCTATCAACATACAAACCCATTCTGGCTGCATCTTTAATATCCAAGCTGTTATTAAAGTCTTTAACTTCTTTGGCTGAGGTGCAGAAAAAGCAAAGCTTAGCCTCCTTTGTGGTGGTTTTAAGTGCAGAATGATGTCCAGATGCTCCAGCATGTATTAGAAAAACCTCGAACATCTCGGAGAGACTGAATCTTTCAGAAGTTAAGATGGGGATCAGGTCACCACATTTTAAATGTAAAACAGCAAAGAGCTTCTGCTTTCCATCGTCTACGGTGCAGAATATCATTAAAGACTCAGAGAATCTGGAGAAATCTCTGTCTGTGAGGGACGAGGCTGAACACCAGTATCTGCTGGCCGTGATCTTTGGGCCCTCAGGCAGCACTGCATTAAAAACAGACATGATTCTGTAGTGAAATCACTGCATGGGCTCAGAAACACTTCTGAAAACCACTGTCTGTGAACACAGTTCATCACTGCATCCACAAACGCTGTTAAACTCTAAAACACAAAGAAGAACCCAAATATAAACAGGATCCAGAAACGCTGCCACCTTCTCTGGGCCGGAGCTCATTTAAAATGGACTGAGGGGAAGTGGAAAAGTGTCCGGCGGTCCGACGAATCAACATCTGAAATTCTTTTAGGAAATCATGGACACTGTGTCCTCCGGGCTGAAGACCACTCAGCTTGTTATCAGTGCTCAGTTCTAAAGCCAGTGTTCATGATGGTTTAGGGGGCATTAGTGCTCATGGCCTGGGTGACGTTTGTCCATTTTATCAGCTCCACTTACTATATAGGAGCACTCCACCCATCAATCCACTCAGACCAGTGCAACACAAACTAATACTCCACTCTCACGTCAGTGTCACTGCAGTGCTGAGAATGACCCACCACCCAAATAGTACCTGCTCTGTGAGGGTCCATGGGGGTCCTGACCACTGAAGAACAGGGTAACAGAGTATCAGAGAAACAGATGGACTACAGTGCAGCTATACGGTCAGTGGAGCTGATGAAGTGGACAGTGAGTGTAGATACAAGGAATGAAGCAGCCAGTTGGGGTGTGTGTGTATGTGTGTATATATATATATATATATATATATATATATAATATGACCTATACCTCATACTCCTGTAATCACAAAAACGTGTGTATGTGTGAATGACAGGCTGTGATTCAGAGCCCGTTTAGTAATGAAGGTGGTCCTGCAGCAGAGGCGATGGGGGGTGAACCTCGCTTTGCTTATCTCCCTGCTGCTGTAAGTGATGCGGCCGCCACGGGTGTGTCCCTGCAGCCCTGTGACCCTGCACTCTCACACACAGGAGGTGAGTCAGAGCACAAAACCACACACACACACACACACACACACACACACACCATTGACTGGTGACTAGGACACTGCATCCCAAACAAATTCACCCCAGTGAATGAGATGATGTCTGTAATGTGACACTGATGAGTACATCCAGGCCTGCAGTACTACAGTCCTCCCTCCCAGTACCAGACACAAGAGGGCAACCTTTACCCTGCTAATGCACCAGGATGGAGCTTTTGGTGAAATGATTATTAACACCTTGTTGTGTCTGATACCGGTGATTGATGATCACACAGTATTGTGTTCACATTCTAGTCTGTATGAGGAGTACAGCGAGCATTAGACAGGTTAAAGCTCTGAAGGTGCTCGTATGCCTCGTATTCTTTAGGCCAGTGCTTCATCCGGTTCTCAGGGCGCATTGTTTTTGCTCCCAGCACTCCTGCACCAGATTTTCACTGCTCCTAATAGCTTGCGTTAGGTAAATTGTGAGGAATAGAGCTAAAATGCAGCTTCCCGGAAGACGAGTTTGAGGAAAAAGTGCTTTACACAATATTAATCACTAGGGAAATAATAAAGGGTAATTAGACTGATGACATTGAAAGTCTCGCTGTGGACTGGCTGATCGTTTAGTGCAGAAGGCTGGTCTGCAAGCCTGTTCACTTCTGCTTGATTGAAACTGAAAAATTTCCACACCACTGAAAAGGTGCCCCGGATTAAAGGGGAATTCCACCAATTCTTTTAAAATTTCTGCATATTTCAATTGCAGACAGCAAGCAAAGTGGTTTAATTTGAACTAAAAAGCTTAATTGTACAGAAACTTATCGACTCCGAGTTCTTTATAGTGGTGGTGATGGGAACCAGGGCTCTATGTGAATGTATCTTTAAAAATGTTTTAGGCCAAAACCTTCTCAACTGTCTCAAGCATCAGAAAATGTCTCAGACATCAGGCGGTGAATTCATAACCATTTCATGTGGCAGCTATGAGATCGTTTTTAGAGGGTTTAAGCTCTTCGGACGTCTGGTTCCTATCACCGCCATTGTGGACAGTTCTGACTCTGTTTCACTAGAATGGGGCATTTCACACCAAACCGGATTTGTGAAAATTTGGTGATATTCTCCTTTAACAGTTCTACTTCAAATATTGTGCCACTAATAATAATGAATACAAGTGTTATTCTCCCAAAATGCAATAATACTAATAAATAATCTTCTAGTTACCACTTTTGGAAACGGGAACCGGTCTTCCCAGGCAGGAAGTTTCTCTGATGGTCATTTTTAAGGTGCTTTCTGCTGCCCCCTGGCATTTTGGCCTGTTTGTCATTTACAGGCCTACTGCATGCAGGAATGGGCGCCGTGGCATCCAGAGCATTGCATCTCTCCTCTTGCCTGCTAAAGCAAATGCCAGCATCAGATGATCTTTGCAGTTTTGTTGGGAGGGAAAAGGTTGTTTAGGTTCTTTAGCTTCACATTCCTGGTAAATGGAAATGCACTCACAGGCTTGTGGGCAAGATTCTTCAGGGCTGTTTGGTTCTGAAAGTGAAAGTGTTGCTGTTAGTAATAGTAACTTTCCCTGTGGGGAAAAGATTTTCACAGAAATTCATACGTACGGGCCACGACGTACATCAGCACTGTGAGGTGCGCAATCCCAAGACAGAGACTATGCAAATCAGATGAGATCATTAATTGCAGTCATATGGAATAAAACTATGTTTTGCCCCATCACTTGACGGGCAGTTCCACAGATTGTTTATCCGCGTGAGTCATTCATTCATTCGTTCTGGAAAAACTTACCAAGCCACAGTGGTGGTGATAGGAACCAGGCGTCTGTGGAGTTTAATGCCTCTAAAAGCTTCATTACCGATAATTATTACATGAAATGGTTTTGAATCCGTGGCCTGATGTCTAAGATAATGGTCTGTCTTAGTTTTGTGATATAATTTTGGCCAGCTAATATTTCTTTATAACAAATGAAGGGAAGAAAAGAAAAATAGTACCCAAAGAGATGTTCCACTGTTTTACCATTGTTGCATATGTAAACTCGTGTGGGTTCTCTGGTGGTTCTGGATGGTAAATAAAATGCCTGTATTAGTGTTGTAGTCATGGTGACCCCTGGTTCCCATCACCACCACTGTGAAGGAAGGTGAGTCAATACGTTTCTCTACATTGAACCATTTCACATGAACCTCTTCAGCTCCTCGGGACCACCGGTGGCTCCAAACCGCTCTTCATCCTGTTCTTCATAACATTCATACTCCATAAGCTCCATTCAGAAGCTGGGCGTCGTGTGAGGCTGTAGCTCTTCTCTCCAGTCTAATAGACGGTGACGTCATTTTAAACCCTTATAATAAAAGAAGCTGAACTCAGTTTGTTTTTCTACTGAAAGTCGACCCGTTTTTCCCCAAATCTGGGCTCTAAACTATAAACAGACGGCGTCTCTTCAGTGATCTGCTCTGGAAACATCACTTTTAGAGAACAACACAAAGAGCGGCGCAGATTTTTGGCCTTCAGCAGTGAATTGTGAGCGTATAGTGATGTGTGGAGATCATAAAACACATGTTCTGTTCATCTGAGGGGCTTTTACAAAACAATAAATAAATAAATAAAATATTTGTTTATTTCATGCAGTTGCTGAATAATTAGCCGCACGATTTGGTCCTGAAAATTCAGATGGACAAACTGAAACACCCCAGAGCGGAATCAGCAGATCTTTGGCTTTCAGCAGTAACTTGTAAGCATATAGTGATGTGTGTAGATCATAAAACACATGTTCTGTTCATTTGAAGGGAACTTTAAAAATATGTTATTATAAATAAATAATAAAATGAAAATGTGCAAGTTTGTTCAGGAAAATTCAGATGGAAAAAGCAAAATATCCCCTGGGAAATAAGAGGTTAAACCACTCTGAATGGCTTGTTTACATCTGGTCGACTGATGAATTTTTGAAAACAAAGGATGAGTGTCCAGATGAGCGTTTGAATCCAGTGTTGAACGGACAGGGGCGTTTCAGAAGGGCCGCTCATGTTGAGGTTCTGAGGACTGTTTTAACTCTGAAAGCTTTTGGAATGAAGCACAAGACAATCAGAATCGGGCTTATTTACATACAGCAGTCTTAAAGTCGCAGTAATCATTTCTAAGCCTGTGTCCACACGGGCAGCGTTGTGATGCGACAAGGCAGCCAGAGGTCATTCCCTTATAAGAGTCGGCAACATGACAAAGTTGTCATACATGCATAAGTCTGTGCTTTATCTCTGCCTCTGTGAAACCCCTACTCCCCTTTTCTGGTTCCTAGATAATTGTTCCTATAAAAGATGGAATAGCAGATAGTCCAGTCACAAAGACCAAATACTGTTTTCCCCTCACTGACTGTGCAGACACAGGGATTAACTAACAGGAAGCACACACCAGATGTGGACTTGAGTCATATGACTTGGACTCGAGTCAGATTCGAGTCACAAATTTGATGACTTTAGCCTTGACTCGAGAAAATCGAGTAAGACTTGCAACTTGACTTTGGCTTCAACACCAATGACTGGGACTTTGGATTTGAACCTCATGACTCGGAAAGACTCAAGACTCAACGTGGAAGAAGTGTCAAGTGAAGTCAAGCAGCACCGACCCAGCCCTCATTTCTGCGCGTGAGGCAGGGGTGTGGAATAAGGTGCAGAGATTATTTAACGTGCTGTGAACACGTGAGCGCAGCAGTTCCTGAGGTGGGGAGGGCGTCTGACTGAAGACGGGGGGCTCACACAGTCGATTATTCTTCATGTGAACGAGCTTGTCTGGTGTCTGCTGCGCTGATGCTGTTCATTTTACTTCAGAAGAGCTCAAGTTCGCCTCCATAAGCTGGAAATAAGTGAAGCATCAACATTATCAACGCACCCTCGCTCAGCCCTTAGACTCGAGTCTTCCCGGAGAAACTTCCCAGCCGAACTGACCATTTTCCCCTGTGGTAGTCAAAGGAAACACAGCTCTGTCTGTTTGAGCAGCTTCTGAAGATGAAACATCCCTGACTTCTGCGCCTTTTAACGGAAAGTTCCAGTAAGAAGCTCCCGTTTTGGTTTCTGTGGTCATCTAAAGCGTTCCTAGTTGTTTCTAGCTGGCTGAGCTAGGTTTTATTTTAATCCTGCGCACCCAACCTTCCCAACAATGATCAAAAACGCTCTTCAGATGTGACGTTTTTGCTTTAAATTAATCTCTGTGGTGCTTTTAGCTGCACTACTCTTGTGTACCAGTATGTCTGTCATGGTTCTGCGTTCCATGGATTTTGTAGTTTAGTTGGATTAGGAATGAATACGCAGCCATACGCCGTTAACGTGCCGTCATTTAAAAGTCTACAGTACCGTTACCGTCATTCAGTGTTATTGCCTTGAATCAGCTGAAGGACCATTGACGTTAGACTTGACTTGAGACTCGCCTGTACTGACTCGGGACTTGAGTGTGAAGACGTGAGACGTGCTTGTTCCCACCTCTGGTGCACGGTTTCTCACCAGGATTTGTATTTGTAGCGGGAACGCGTCTGATTTGTGGTTGGCGTTAGTGAATCTATGGCAAATACAGGTCAGTTTGAGCTCAGGAACGCCCACAGGCGATGGGCAGTCAGCGCTTTGGATGGCGGGGTGAAAAGTCAGTGCCGGTGTGAGCGCACAGTAAGGGATGAGGAGAGATGGGAAAATAAGTGGTTATAATTGGACCTCAGGGAAATAAACAAAATTCAAAGGATATGGGAACTTTTAAAGGAATAATGCAGCCAAAATGTTACAGTTTTCCCTTTCCTCCAAATGTTGTCAGCCAAGGCACCCACCAGCCTGTCGTTGTGAAAGGCTGGGAAGGGAGACCTGCAAACTGGAATCTTAAGATCTGAAAGGATTTTCTGCTTTTTTCTCTGCTCTGGGATCTATATCTGTTTTCTAGGCCTAACGGCTGCTTCACTGTGATCTTCCCTTTGGGCTAATGATCTCTCTCTCTCTCTCTCTCTTTCTGTGTCTCTCTCTCTCTCTCTCTCTCTCTGTCTCTCTCTCTGTCTCTCCCTCTGTCTCTCTCTCTGTCTCTCTCTCTGTCTCTCTCTCTCTCTCTCTCTCTCTCTCTCTCTCTCTCTGTCTCTCTCTCTCTCTGTCTCTCTCTCTGTCTCTCCCTCTGTCTCTCTCTCTCTCTCTCTCTTTCTGTGTCTCTCTCTCTCTCTCTCTCTCTCTCTCTCTATCTCTCTCTCTCTGTCTCTCTCTCTGTCTCTCCCTCTCTCTCTCTCTCTCTCTTTCTGTGTCTCTCTCTCTCTCTCTCTCTCTCTCTCTCTCTCTCTCTCTCTCTCTCTCTCTGTCTCTCTCTCTGTCTCTCCCTCTGTCTCTCTCTCTGTCTCTCTCTCTCTCTCTCTCTCTCTCTCTCTCTGTCTCTCTCTCTGTCTCTCCCTCTGTCTCTCTCTCTGTCTCTCTCTCTCTCTCTCTCTCTCTCTCTCTCTCTCTCTCTCTCTCTCTGTCTCTCTCTCTCTCTCTCACACACACACACACACAGGCCAGTATTACGTGATGATGACCACCCCTGATGTTCTCCAGCCAGGCGCTCCACGCTCCATAGCTCCACGCGCTCATCCGTACGCAGTGTGAGTACCAGCCCCAAGGGGGTGCTAAAGAGAATATCTGCAGTATCACGCTTGTTTCTGAGGGGAATTCCTGGCTTTACACGTTCAGAAGTGATGTGTTCGTTAACGGTGTCCATTGATGTTAATGAATAAGCTGGACGTTTAACTGAGAAGTCCTGCTTCTGCGGAGCGGCAGTCAGGCGTTCATGTGATCCAAGCAAACAAGTCCTTTAGGAAATAACACCAGACTTCAATCACATCACGCCTCCAGTGTGTTTTTCATACGTTGCATGGTAACATAAGTTCACAACCTAAGTGTCATGTGGAGCGACCGTAGGTCATGCCGGCTGCATCATGTGACCTGAATGAGCTGTGATTGGTAGACTGGGTTTGCAGTTAATTCTTCACAGCGCAGAAAGCAGAAGCGCTGAGAATAAATCTCATCATGTGAGTCTTTGATTGCAACAGTTGATTTTAAAGGAGAAGTTCGGTCAGAATTTAGCCAGTTGCGACATTGATTGACACGTCCCTCAGCCAGTCAGAAAAGTCCCTAAACGTTCCTTCTTGTGTCACACGAACAGACTCATCAGAACAAAGCTGCAGTGAGAACGGCAGCAGCAGTAAATTAGTCAGAATTGTTGGGTTAACCAGTGCTGGACAGGTGTTACTGAGGAATAGAATGCCTGACCCGTGCGATCATGATCATCTGGAAGGTGGAGCTTTTTTTTCATTTCATTCCTGAAGCTGAAAAGGTTTTGGATTAAACCTCCAGATTAGTGTTGATGCTATTAATACTTACACTGACTCTAAGGCTAGCTTTATTGGGATTACTGTACTTGCTAAAATCATTCGTGAAGGGGTTCTTCCGATTGATGGTCTCCAGCACATTTCCATCCAGAACCATTCCACAATGCAAAGAACCATTTAATCATGCATAGGGTTCTTTGAGTTTAGAATAGAACCTTTTTCTACCCTAAAGAACCCTTGAAAATGTTCTTTTTTTTAAGAGTGTAGTTACTAAATACGTCATGGCGGTTGCGGTTTCATCTCTGCTTTGCTAAGGAATTTAGGTCTGGTTTTGTAAGTAAGCAGCCTGAAGATTCACCACAAGGGGGCGCTACAAACAGAATACGTTTTTGATCCCACAAACGGGGAAATTCCACCTCCGCATTTAACCCATCCGTGAAGTGAAACACCACATACACACTAGTGACCACACACACACTAGGGGGCAGTGAGCACACTTGCCCGGAGCGGTGGGCAGCCCTATCCACGGTGCCCGGGGAGCAGTTGGGGCTTAGGTGTCTTGCTCAAGGGCACCTCAGTCATGGACTGTCGGCCCTGGGGATCGAACCGGCAACCTTCTGGTCACAGGGCCGGTTCCCTGACCTCCAGCCCACAAATAAGGAGATATTTCAAACGTGCTCCTCTGTTCTTTTCAGTTTCCTTTGTGCTGCTTAATTTATTCTGTTAGCACAAGTTATTCAGATGCTGCCAGGTAGCTTGAGCTCAGAGTTGGTCAGAATCAGCAACAGTAATTAAGGAGGTGGGACCTGTCAAAGTTTCGCAGATGGTCAGTTGATCGGAGTCCCTGAAGAGTGACGGAACACCAGTTACTCAATGAGAAACCTGCTATGGTTGTAACAAATATAAATGGATTATAAAGTATGATTTATATCGTCGCTGTCAAAACTAAACCTCTAATCCCCAAAGTGTAAACCTTACAGGAGAAGGAAAGGGCTTTCTTACCTTGTAGTGGAAGTCATTTTCAAATAACCGTGACTGTCTGTTGGTCCATTCATCGTAACGACTTTTCAGATTCTGCAACAAAGTAAACAGCCAACGTGGATACAAGGCTTTTGCATGACGGCGACGTTATATATACTAATGTTTCCCTCATTTTAGTATTGAAAAAATCTTGAACTCCTGTTTCAACAGTGCTTTGTTTCTTGTCCAAGTCTGTGGCTTTTCAACTGGTTTGTCTACTCTTTCAATTACAGCTTGTTTAATGGAAGAATAAATACTTAAAAGCCACCGGCAGATGCAAGACAAAATTATTCATGTCTGTCTAAATTATTCATACTCTTTGTGCTGAATTTACTCCAGAATGAGGTTTTTATGAAAAGGATACTTCACCCAAACAGGCTGTCCTGTTAGTGTCATCGTAGCAGTTTAGCAGATGTTTTTCTTTAACCTTAAAATAAAATCACATTTTGACAGTTTAGACTCCTCAAATGGAGACAATCAGTCAAGGTTTGTGGCTGCAGTTGTTTTTAGATGTACTTTTTTCAAGGTTATACGTAACAATGTGCTTGGAAAATGTCATGTGGTGCAACTAAACATCAATAAAAGTATTTTACGCAATTTTTGACTAAATGCATGTAAAAGCTAGTCTTTGTACTTTGAACAACTTTGTCCTTGACCTCAAGGTTACTAATTTCAAATAAGTAAACATTGTAATAATAACTTGTTCATTTTGCTCAGGTCGCACCACCTGACTAGACTGAAACAGCCTCAACTCCACAATTACACATTTTTCAATATTTGTGAAAAGCCTACCGACTTTGGTTCTTTGGACTGTGAAGGACACTTGGGGTCTTCTTTATGGTACAATGCCCTGCCGATGCTTTCTTAAAGGCGTGACAGAATAAAAGTCCTTTGTTGTCAGTTGTGCCATGTAACGTTTGAGGTAAACTGAACTTGCACGCGGAGGTTTTGCAGTGAGACTTTTGCCCCATTTTTCAAAATGTTGTGATTTTTAAAAGTTTCAAACATAAAAAAAACATATTTCAAATTTTATACAGTTATTTAACCTTTTTGATCATTTATTTAATCTACATACATGGTTGGATGGTCACACCGCATGACATTTTTGGCTTGCACTGAAAACTGTGTTCACAAGAAGGAATCATTGCACAATAATGTGATATACAGTCATATGCAAAAGTTTGCATGACCCAGTCAAATTACCTTTTATTGATTTTTTTTTTTTTTTTTAATTTATTTTAAAAAAAAATGTAATAAGTAGAAAAAATGCATATTCGCTACGGGGAACACATTACTGCACCTATTTTAATGCACATTTACTGTTTATTTGCTAAATTCAACATGGCGGGAGGCATATGTCATGTGTGAAACTGCAAATTTTACTGAACAATTTATATTTTTATTTGCTGTTTTCTCTGTAGAGGAAAACTTAGAATTCAGAAAATCAACAAAAAGTCTAATTTGACAGGGTTTGTTCAAACTTGTACTGTCATTTTTCTGATAAATACTTGATTAAAATAATTGATCATATATAAATGACACATCATGTCCTTCAGTCTTTGCACAATGTTCATTGCTGTCCACAAACGTCCAGCACTTGCTGTGTTAGCCTTTGGAAAAGTAAAGAAACAAACTTTGGCTCATCGGTTACATTTACGATGTCAGGAAATTTGTGTAATGCTTCTTTAATAGCTGAGCAGCTGATTTAACTCAATTTGGTATCAGACGCTCATTATTTAATTGTAATCTTGCTGAAAATATCTAAAATCCCGTTTTCCCCTCTTGCATGCAGGAATGATTCTGGCGCACAGCAGCATGAAGGTTTAAACCGGCGAGAACGTTCACACCTCCGTACGTCCAATAAATCAATTGAGCTTGTCGCTCTTTAGCGCGAACACCCACCTCCTACTCTCTAACATCTGAAGAGAACATTTCATCTGAAAATCCTTTTATATTTGCCTCGTCTGTCTCTGATGTGCTGAGACATAATTACTCTCAACTGCTACTGTTTACCAAGATAGAGAAGACTTGATATTAAAATTGGCCTCGTAGGTGAAGTTTCCTTTCACACTTCCTACCTTTATTACAGTGTTTGCCCTATAGGTTCACACTGTGGTTTCCACCATTGTCTGTGTACAGTATTTATTAATACATATTAATGTGAAAGGGGAACTGCACTGATTAGTTTTTTTATTTCAGCATAATAAATGGCAAAGATGTAAACAAGTCAACCAAGTCATTGTAAAAGTATCCACTCACCCATCCAGATCATTGAGTTCAGGTGTTCCAGTCGCTTCCATGGCCACAGGTGTGTAAAACAGAGCCCCTAGGCCTGCAGACTGGGAAAATTGTGCATAAATTGAAGAAAATCTCTGAAATTCCCATTTTAACCAAAGGAAATCACAGGTATTGCTCCAAAAAACATGTTGAGTGATTTCTCACTCTTTAATCTTACAAGCTAGCTTAGAAATTCTAAACCTTCAGTTCTTACCACATCTGTGTTTGCAAGTGTAAGAAGATGCATTTTATCATATCACTGTGTTCGGAAGAAAACCTCGTATCTCCAAAATGGTGACTTTACAGAAGAAGGAAAAAACCTACTTTACTTTCAATGTAAGTCAATGGAACCAGAAATCTTTCCAAGTCTTTTTGGGTCATTTCTTTTAGTCTGTTCATCATGAAATTTACACACAATGTAAAGGACAACATTTGCTTTTATATTATGTCAAAAACTGGAATATGTTAAAAATGGAGATACAAGGTTTTCTTCTGACAACAGCGACATGTTGAATTTGAAGTTATCTTTGGATGCAGAGTCTTGTTTTGCAGAAAGAAATAACATGTTCTTTAGTTTTTCTCATGTTTTTGTATTTTCTTGATATGAACACAAAGTCCAGCACCGATCCTGGTCTTCCAGTTCAAGTCATAAATGTTAAAACTCAGTTAAAAACGAGAAAAAAACACCTTCAGTAATGCCGACTGCAAAATTAGCATCGCTGTGGGATTCTAGTGGTATGTTAATGCTAAGCTAATGGTGATATGCAGAAACTTGTTTTGCTCACTGACATTTGAATCTTGTAAAATACATGCCACAAGTTTAAATCCAGCCAGAAATGAACAAATATTATAACAAATATTAAGATATTTTAACCCCGTAGCAGTTTTACAGTGACCCTTTATCAGTAAAGGGTCCTAGCATGGAGCTGCTGCCGCTGTTTTCCATTCCTAACAACCAACTGGAACCCGGTTCGACAAGTCCCAGTCAGGGACCTGTCGATTACTGCCAGGAGGACTAGAATGATGTTTTTCACAGAATCGGTCCTGGAGTCCATCAAAATGTGTTTGATTTCACTGTCATTTTCCACTTATGTTGGTAGTTAATAAGTGAGGCCTTTGGTTCAGCTCCTGAAGTCCTAACCAATGGGAGGGCTTGCTTGGCTGTCAACCCAAGTACACCAGAGAAGAGAATCCTGATTGGGTAATTTAACAGACATGAATTTATTTATTTATGTACTGTTCCACTGAAATCATTAGGCCATCTCTGAGAGCCTTGAAAGCCCTGAAGATTCCCCGCTGCACTGCATGGATAGCCTTGTCATTAATTGTAAATGTTATTATACATTTATGACAATAATAACTCTAGAGCTCTGAGACTCGGCGGTTTTTCGTTTTTATCTGGCCTGGACTTCTCTGTCATTGATATAACTGGCCACAGGACACAGACAGACCATTTTCCTGCCCTTTACTTTTCAAAATACAAGCGCTTTCAGGGCGCATCTCTAATATCTAAGCCGTTATTGAAGTCTTTGGCCGGGGCGCAGCAGAAGTGAGGTTTCGCTCCTCTGGTAGTTTTAGTGCAGCGTGCCCGGCTCCGTCCTCCCCTCACGAGGCCGGCAGAGCGGCGGCTTAATTAAAGTAGACCTGGGGGGAGACGCCCTGCCAGCAGAGTGGTACCGTTAGAGCAGATCTGGGCCTCATCTCGGACAGCATCTGGCTCAGAGCGCTGCGGTTTATAACAGGACGACTTCAGCCAGCGCTGGGGGGACGGGTCATTTTCAGTATGTGCTATCTTTAACAACTGCGTTATCTTCACCAAATACACAGTCAAGACGTGGATATACACTATATTTCCAAAAGTGTTCACTCACTCATCCAGATCATTGAATCCAGGTGTTCCAGTCACTTCCACGGCCACAGGTGTATGAAGCCGAGCCCCTAGGCCTGCAGACTGCTTCTACAGACGTTAGTGAAAGAATGGGTCGCTCTCAGGAGCTCAGTGAGTTCCAGCGTGGTGCCGTGATGTTTAGTAGCTTCTGTTTTCAAAAACTTGAAATACTGAATATTGAAGAAAACAACAATTATCATATATAATGCATATCATCCTCTACCTGTAGTAGAAAAGTGTCCAATTTATTTGGAATAATTAAATTATTACACGTGTGCGTATAAATATTAGGGAGCCCTGCTGGTGACATACTGTATAAATAATAATAATGCATGGCCTTGACTTAGTAAAGCATGCTCACAACTTAATTTTCTCATTCCCTCGCCTTACTAAGCCCTGGCCATGCCTTAATTATCTTGTTCCCATGCCTTACTAAGCTGTGGCCAAGACTAAAGCAAAGCAAAATTGATTTCTGTAGCGCTTTTTACAGCAGATGTTGTCACAAAGTGGCTTTACAGGACAATCGGTATTACAGAACGGAAAGAAAAGGGAATCCGGGTCCGAGCCCCACGAGCGTCGCCAGCGGCGACGGTGGCGAGGAAAAACTCCCTAAAAGAGGAGGAAACCTTGAGAGGAACCACGACTCAGAAGGGGAACCCATCCTCCTACGGTCGACACCGGATAGCAAACGTTATTAGTATGAAGTGGGAAAAGAGAAGATCTGAGGGTGAGGAGCATCTGAGGGTGAGGAGCATCTGAGGGTGAGGAGCATCTGAGGGTGAGGACTGCACAGCTCTGTAAAGCAAGAAGCTCAGTGGTGGTCAAACCGGTCCAGAAGGCTGGTGAGCAGCGGCGCCCGATCAAGGCAGAAGAGGCAACGGCATCAGACGCTCAGGATGGGCAGCTGATCAGCTCGGCAGAGAAAGGAAAGAGACTTGTTCCTACATTTTACTAAGTCAGGGCCACACATTAAGATCTCGTTCGTATGCGTTTAATACGACGCGTTTTAATTTATAATGTATGTATTATAATGTATGTTATGTAAAATATATGTATAAAATACACAAATAGTTTTATGAGTGAAAATTCTGCTGAAGTTATCACTTATCGTTATGGTTTGAAATGATTTTCTGTCAAATTAACATTAATATGAACTGGACCCCATTCATATTGGAAATTATGTTTATTTTAATTTCATTCTGAATATTGATTGTATTAGATGTTCATTAATTTTATTACATTATTGCAAACTCATTCTGCATATCATTAAAATCAGTAACCTCGATGATGTAAATGAACTAAATTAAGCTCATCAAGTTCATTACCTTATTTTTTTTTATTTGTTTTCTATTAAATGTTACATTAGATTCATTTTATATCACTGACAGCAGTGATTCCAGAACGGCAGCATCAATAAAACGCAACGAAAAACATAAACGATCACGTCACTGGCAAGTTTCACAGAAGGCGCTCCACAGAGACGCTGAGAGAGAAATCTGCCAGTTCAGAACTTGAGCCCTGTCTTGAGCCTTGTCTGGCGGCGCCTGGGCCGCGCGGCAGGACCGCATACGGATGGAGCCTCCTGATGGTCCGGAGAGTGGCTTCATAAACCCCTCAGATCAGCCGCTCCTTTAAAATAAACACCCCGGTGATCCGGAGCGGATTGCAGGCTTTTGTAAAGCCGCGGATCAGAACCAAACCTGTGCGGTTTTAATGCCTCTGTGAATAGGGGTGAATAGCTCGGCGCCGTTCTCCATGTTCTGCTCTTGTGATATAAACACATCGCTGCGTGATGAAAGGTCACAATGAAGAACGACTGACTTTTCCTATCCCTCTTTTCGTGCAGAAAGATGGAGGGCCCGCGGACCCCAAGAGATGAAAGGAGGAGGGCGCAGCACAACGAAGGTAAGTCAGCGTGTTCTGATGTTGTTTTGATGCCACGCTTGTGACACATTTTTATTTCATACTCACAACATCTGAGCAATGAGGTCACTCCAAATATGTGTTCATTCCATAAACATCAAGGCTGAAAAATGCCTTTTGAAGTCTCACTGTAATGTCGTCAGTCTGCCACTAGAGGGTGGCGTGGATTGCCTTTGAATTCTTTGCCATTTGCCATGTCTTTGACTCTACAGTTAAACATTGAGCTTAAACCCACATGCTCTTATCTTCTTACGCTGTCCACTGCAGTGGAGAGGAGACGACGAGACAAAATCAACAACTGGATCGTGACTCTGTCTAAAATCATCCCTGACTGCAACGTGGACAGCACTAAGACTGGAGCGGTGAGCAGCTCTTTATATTGAGCACACATAAAAACTTGATGTGTAAAATATGATGATTTATGAAGACAGTTGACTGCAAAAGTTCAAACACTCCTGGTCAAATGACAGGTTTTATTGATTTTCTTAGTAAAAGTAAATTAAAACACATCCACTATAGAGAGCATACTCCGAATTTAGTGCTCAATTTCTATTTAATTGCAGATTTTCATATACCTGAAAATAAAAACCTGACGTACACAATATGGACAAAAGTATGACATCACACTCTAAATCCATAGGCATTAATATGGAGTTGGCCTGCCTTTGCAGCTCTAACAGCTTCCACTCTTCTGGGAAGCTGCTACAAGATTTTGGAGTGTGTGTGGAAATTTTAGCCCGTTCATCCAGAAGAGCATTTGTGAGGTCAGACACTGATGCTGGACGAGAGGGTCTGGCTCACAATTTCCATTCTAGTTCAAGGTGTTCTATGGGGTTGAGGTCAGTCAAGTTCTTCCACACCAAACTGGCTCATCCACGTCTTTATGGACCTGCTTTGTGCACTGGTGGTCAGTCATGTTGGAACAGGAAGGGGCCGTCCCCAAACTGTTCCCACAAAGTTGGGAGCGTGAAATTGTCCAAAATCTCTTGGTGCTGAAGCTTTAAGAGTTCCTTTCACTGGAACTAAGGGGCCGAGCCCAACTCCTGAAACACACCCCCACACCATGATCCCCCCTCCACCAAACTTTACACTCGGCACAATGCAGTCAGACAAGTACCGTCTCCTGGCAACCGCCAAACCCAGACTCGTCCATCAAACTGACAGATAGAGAGCGTTTCCACTGCTCTAGAGTCCAGCGGCAGCACTTTACACCACTGCATTTAACACTTTGCATTGTGTATTTTGATTTTAGGTTTGTGTGTAGCTGCTCAGCCGTGGAAACCCATTTTGTGAAGTTCACAGTTCTTTTGCCGATGTTGCTTCCGGAGACAATTTGGAAATCTTTAGTGAGTGATTCAACAGAGGATAGGCACTATGCACTTAAGCACTCTGCGTCCCCACTCTGTGAGTTTGTGCTTTGTGGCTGAGCTGTTGTTGCTCCGAGATACTTCCATTTTACAGTAATAGCACTTACAGTTGTCTGGGGCAGATCTAACAGGATAAAAATCACTAACTGACTTGTGGCAGAGGTGGCATCCTACGACAGTGCCATGTTTAAAGTCACTGAGCTCATCAGTACGACCCTCTACTGCCAGTGTTTGTCTATTGAGACTACAGGGCTATGTGCTTGTTTTTATCCTCGTGTTTAATAAAGGGTGTGGCTAAAACACCTGAACTCAGCAATGTGTACTAATACGTTTGTGTATATTATGTATAAAATGTGCCATAGTTTGTTTTATTTTGCCTAATATGTTAAATTCAACAAAGTAAGCGTGCATTAAAAAGTGGAGAAATATCAACAATATAGAAAATCAACAAAACCAGGAGCGCCCAAACTTTTGCATACGACTTGTAATGTTTAGCATACCAGCCCCTGTTCCAGTTAACCCTGCATGGTAACCCACTGTACCATTTTCACTCTGGCACTGGAAAAGTGAGGAGAAGTGCAGAAGAGTGTCGTTATGTGTAACGATCATGTCGTTAATGAGCGAAAATATTTTTAATGAATAAACTTTGCAGGTTGCTTTTCCTTTCAGCGCTAATGCTAACAGGTCCGAGATTTCACACAGATGGTGCGCAGACCAGCACTAACGTACGAGGTGTTTACAGACGAGGAGCCGCAAGCGTTACGAAGCGAAGCAACTCTGAAATAAGTGGCTGTGTGTACTTGGGTTACCAGCTGTACAGCACAGGGGTCACTGTACTTTCATAAGACAGTTCAGACCCAAATTCATTTCCACAGCCACACTGAGAAAAACGCACCCCAAGTACATGAAATCCACCGCCGCTGCACTTTCAAATTAGCTGTATTTGTTGGGAAAAGCGCAAATCTGACAGCCCTGCAACGGGAAAAAAACCAGCTTAAAATCCCTGCTGCTCCACGCAGCTTCACTACAGCAACTGCTTTCAGACTCTTCTCTGCAGTTTTACTGCCACAGCTTTTCTCCAGCTGGGCTGTCTTTAGCTTTTTGGGGGTGAATAAGTCAATACCTCACTGTATTTACACACACACACACACACACACACACACACACACACACACACACACACCGGCTGCTTCACTAAGTACACAACATGGTGGTGGTGTGTTAGTGCGTGTTGTGCCGGTCTGAGTGGATCAGACACAGCAGTGCTACTAGAGTTTTTAAACACCTCAGTGTTGCTGCTGGACTGAGAATCGTCCACCAACCAAAAATATCCAGCTAACAGCGTCCTGTGGGCAGCATCCACTGACCACTGATGAAGGACTAGAGGATGACCAGCACAAACTGTGCAGCAGCAGATGAGCTGTCGTCTCTGACTTTACGTCTGACAAGGTAGGAGTGTCCAATAGAGTGGACAGTGAGTGGACACAGTGTTTAAAACTCCAGCAGCACTGCTGTATCTGATCTACTCGTATCAGTGCAACACACACTAACACACCACCACCACGTCAGCATTACTGCAGTGCTGAGAATGACCCACCACCCAAACAGTACCTGCTCTGTGAGGGTCCATGGGGGTCCTGACCACTGAAGAACAGGGTAACAGAGTATCAGAGAAACAGATGGACTACAGTCTGTAACTGTAGAACTACAGAGTGGAACTATACGGTCAGTGGAGCTGATAAGAAGGGATGTGAAGGATGTGTCCTGGGTGGGTGTGTGCGTGTATATGTGTATGTATATATATCTCACAATAACACAGATACTAATACAAAATATGAATAAATTGGCGATTGCTGATCGCGCGTCCCTGAGTCATGGCCCTATTTTGGAGATGTGCATATCCCGATTATCACTTCATTAATAATTTGTACAGCTTTATTACAGTATACAGTGTCCAAGAGTAGAATGGCATCAAACCTGTCCAGAATAGGACACATACACTTCTTAAGGAAAGGCAACCTGCATTGAGCTTTTTAAAGCACAGCATTTGTATTCTTGCTTCCGATCATGCCTATATCAATAACGACACCCTTATATTGGTGAAAGGAAACAGTCTGAACCTCGGCAACCTTTAAATAATAACTTCTCTAGCTGCATCTTTCTGTTTTCTAAGTCTATGACTAACTCTTTGGTTCCACCTCTGTTAAGATTCAGGTGATTATCCACCACCAGCTGACAAATCACTCCACTTCAGCTCCTCTGGTCCTTGCCCTTCAGTGTATAGCACTACACTCAGCTGTATACTCAATGCTTAAAATACTCAGAGGCTGTTCACTGGAACACGGCGTGTAAGAATACCATCGGAAACCTTATGGAAAAGCCTAATATACTGAAGTATGGGAATAAGATAATCCTCAGCCCAAGCTGTAGTAGAACTGGAGATTGTGCTTCATCAATTTTAATGCCAGGAGGTGAACAGTATTAACAGGCTTGAAGCAGAAAATGCCATTCGAACAGAACTAGCTCTTCAAATCAGACAGATACTGTCTACCAGTGCATCATCAGACATCTGTTTCTATAAGCAAACTGAAAGATCCTGGAATGGATAAACCTGCAGAGCTGGAGGCTCAATTTCAACACTTTCCATGATACGCAAAGTCAAGGTCATGCTCTAACTGACCTTTATTAGAAACCCCTCCTTTGTAGCCGCACCATGCTAGTTTCTGACCAAGAGCCACTCTTGTCTGGATGTTTTCGGGTGGTGGGTGTTTCTAATAAAATGATCAGTGAGTGGAAGTATGAGGTGTTTCTAATAAAGTGGCCAGTGAGTGGAAGTATGAGGTGTTTCTAATAAAGTGGCCAGTGAGTGGAAGTATGAGCGGTGTTTCTAATAAAGTGGCCAGTGAGTGGAAGTATGAGAGGTGTTTCTAATAAAGTGGCCAGTGAGTGGAATTATGAGCGGTGTTTCTAATAAAGTGGCCAGTGAGTGGAAGTATGAGAGGTGTTTCTAATAAAGTGGTCAGTGAGTGGAAGTATGAGGGAGGTGTTTCTAATAAAGTGGTCAGTGAGTGGAAGTATGAGAGGTGTTTCTAATAAAGCGGTCAGTGAGTGGAAGTATGAGGGAGGTGTTTCTAATAAAGTGGCCAGTGAGTGGAAGTATGAGAGGTGTTTCTAATAAAGTGGCCAGTGAGTGGAAGTATGAGCGGTGTTTCTAATAAAGTGGCCAGTGAGTGGAAGTATGAGGGAGGTGTTTCTAATAAAGTGGCCAGTGAGTGGAAGTATGAGAGGTGTTTCTAATAAAGTGGCCAGTGAGTGGAAGTATGAGGGAGATGTTTCTAATAAAGTGGCCAGTGAGTGGAAGTATGAGAGGTGTTTCTAATAAAGCGGTCAGTGAGTGGAAGTATGAGGGAGGTGTTTCTAATAAAGTGGCCAGTGAGTGGAAGTATGAGGGGTGTTTCTAATAAAGTGGCCAGTGAGTGGAAGTATGAGGGAGATGTTTCTAATAAAGTGGCCAGTGAGTGGAAGTACAAGGTGGGTGTTTCTAATAAAGTGGCCAGTGAGTGGAAGTATGAGGGAGGTGTTTCTAATAAAGTGGCCAGTGAGTGGAAGTATGAGAGGTGTTTCTAATAAAGTGGCCAGTGAGTGGAAGTATGAGAGGTGTTTCTAATAAAGTGGCCAGTGAGTGGAAGTATGAGCGGTGTTTCTAATAAAGTGGCCAGTGAGTGGAAGTATGAGAGGTGTTTCTAATAAAGTGGCCAGTGAGTGGAAGTATGAGAGGTGTTTCTAATAAAGCGGTCAGTGAGTGGAAGTATGAGGGAGGTGTTTCTAATAAAGCGGTCAGTGAGTGGAAGTATGAGGGAGGTGTTTCTAATAAAGCGGCCAGTGAGTGGAAGTATGAGAGGTGTTTCTAATAAAGCGGTCAGTGAGTGGAAGTATGAGGGAGGTGTTTCTAATAAAGCGGCCAGTGAGTGGAAGTATGAGAGGTGTTTCTAATAAAGTGGCCAGTGAGTGGAAGTATGAGAGGTGTTTCTAATAAAGTGGCCACTGAGTGGAAGTATGAGAGGTGTTTCTAATAAAGCGGTCAGTGAGTGGAAGTATGAGAGGTGTTTCTAATAAAGTGGCCAGTGAGTGGAAGTATGAGCGGTGTTTCTAATAAAGTGGCCAGTGAGTGGAAGTATGAGAGGTGTTTCTAATAAAGTGGCCAGTGAGTGGAAGTATGAGAGGTGTTTCTAATAAAGTGGCCAGTGAGTGGAAGTATGAGAGGTGTTTCTAATAAAGTGGTCAGTGAGTGGAAGTATGAGCGGTGTTTCTAATAAAGTGGCCAGTGAGTGAAAGTATGAGAGGTGTTTCTAATAAAGTGGCCAGTGAACGGAAGTAGGGAAACCTGTGCATGCTCTGTCAAAACATCCCGCTCATCAAACCTGGCAGAGAACTCATTGGCCTTATTTTGGGGTAATTGCCCCCTCTGTTGGTCCGGGCTGGTGCCTCCACAGCCTCTGCGGCACTGCTCTGCTATGACTGACTTATAGTTTCCTCCTCTACTTTCTGTTTATAATCCCCCCTTTTCCTTCCTGATAGCCCTTTTCAGATCCTTCTGTGCAGCTTTAATCCCCCCTTTATCCCTGCTGGCAAGCGCTGCCTTTTTCCTATTGATAGCAATCTCAACATCTCTCGTCACCCATGGTGTATTATTAGAGAAACGTTTTGCAGTTTTACTAGGAATCGTAGCATAAACATAAATGTATATAACTTCCTACTCGAATATACTATCTGTATTATTACCTTCACATAAAATAGTCCAAGTTGGTGCAATCAAAGCACCCTTTCAGCTGCTCATAGGCCTCGTGAGACCAGGCCTGTACTGATTTTGTTATTACAGCCCGCCGTGAACGAGCGCAAAGTATTTTCAGCACACCCAGTTGCGGTCTGATTGCCCCAAGGGTGATAGAACATGAGACACATAGCTTTCTTTAATACCATAGTAAAACAGGTCAGTGCTTCTATTGTTGCCGATGGAGCAAGTTACGAATTGTTTAAGAGAAAGCAAAGCAGAGGAGATCATGCAGCGGTTAAAAACCCGCATTAAATAATCTGAGGCACTGGAGCTTGAGAGTGGTTCTAAATATAGTCTTTAGAGACAGTTTGCTAATGGTAATATAACGACAATAAAATGGGAAAAATTCAGGAGGGAGATCACAGGAACTGCATTGCAGTTCATCACTTATACAGTGTGCTAACTGAGGGAATAAGTGGATTGAAGCATTGCCTTTAGGTTGCAATTCATTTTTGTGCAGCCTATCAAAGTCGCTGTCACTTGCTTAGTCACTGAGTGACTGACTGATGCTCTTCGTTCAAATACCCACTTGCAAATGATGCCAGAAACAAACAGTAGGTGGTGCTGTACATTTAATGCACTGAAGTAAGGTCATCACCTCATTACTCTTCTTATGTAGGGCTAACATATACAGTACTGTGCAAAAGTCTGAAACCACCGTTTCGTTTATCTAATGTCCAGTCAAAAATGATCATGAAGTGTAAGTTATTCACTTTTTTTCAGAAGACATTCCTAAAGCGATTAAGATAAAAGATAATCCACTTGCATAAGGAAGCGAAAGTAAGTGGAAAAGTACAGGAGTTTCCAAAACTGGAGATGATTAAGAGACACAGAGAAAATGGGGCGCCTAACAACAGTACTGGTAGACCACCAGACTGTCCCCTTCAGATGAACAGTACTTAAGAAAAACAAGCTGCTTCAACGTCACTGAATGCAACCAACTTCTAAGACTGAACTTCAGAGGTGTGGAAAAATATCCCTGCAAGAAAATAATGGAAGCTGTGATGAAGGGAAAAACGCAGACACACTTAATACTGAAAATGTTTGCATTATATTTAGTTGTTGAGGCTTTGGTGTAGTTTCCTCTTAGATACATGTAATATAGTCAGGTCAAGGTCAAGGCCATCTCTGATGGTCAAGTCCACAGTGGAGTGAAATTCCGTTCCTCCAGGAACATCACGGAGCAACAAGGAACACAGAGTACAAAGCGTGAACGTGCAGACATCGTGTGCAAACAAAAAATTAAACTATAAACAATAAATACGATATATTAACCAGACATTAGACCCAGTAAACAGACAGGACAGTGCAGCAGCGACACAGCGCTCATTCTGGACATGAGGAGCAGAGATATGAACCTGCTGTGATCTGAGAGTCACACAGTCAGACGACAGACAGAAACACAGCAGATGCTGAGGCAGAAAAAACAGAGTAAACAGTGAAAACACAGAGTAGCAGCAATGACCAGATAGTGCAGGTAGAGCATCAAAAGAGAAGTGTGTGTGGAGTGTGTGAGGGAGGGTGGGGGTGGGTTGTTAGCTCAGTCCTTGTGAGTTTAAGAACCTCATTGCTTGAGGAATAAAGCTGTTGCAGAGTCTGGCAGTGGTGGCACGGATGTTCCGGTACCTTCTGCCAGACGGCAGCAGTGAAAAAAGTCCGTGTGAGGGATGGAGGGGGTCGTCCACAGTGCTAGTGGCTGCCTAATGTTTGCAGCTCTAATTGTTTTTTTATCCATATTACGGAGGTATTTGCAAGTTGAAGGCCAAACAACAATCTCACCATCTAAGAGTTGATAGGCCCCATGAGCTGTAGGTATTCAGCCTAGTCAACTCTGCCATATGTGAGTGTCCTGTGTTCCATAAAAACACTAAACCAACAAAACGACATGACAACCAAAAGTCATGATTGCAGAGTCATAGTTGGTTCACCATGAGAAAAAATGCGAAACAGGGCCAAAACTGACTCTGCTGAACAGTGAAAAGAGAGCCATGTCTCACGAGCTGTGAAGTTGGTTTCAGTTTCACATCCTCAGATTTCTTCTGTAACAGTTTTCAAACAGCAGACAGTAAAAGTTTAACATGTAAATGATCACTTCTAGTGACCAAGACGATCCACTTTTGTGTAATATGCATCTGAAATGAGTTTAGAACATTTTCATTGGACTGTTACTCCTATGAGGGCTTAGCTACCACCTACTAATGAAAGACGAGTGGCAATCTTAGGGGTCCAAGCACAGGGTGCTATTATGGAGCCAGCAGAACACAAATGGTGGGCAAAGCACATTGAATGCCCTCTAATTATACCATATGTGGGGTCTCAAAATCCAAGTACCTGGAAAACAAGTCAATATTGGTACATATGACATATTTGCATAGAATTAAGCTCAATAAACTGAATAACTGCAATCAAAATTGGATTAAAAAAATTATTCTAATTTTCTCATAGTAAGAATGCTGCCAGACCAGCTGCAAGGGATTGGTTTCTGATCTTGCTCATGAATTTAAATGCCTTATTATTATCATTATTATTATTAGCCAAATTATTACGCGTTATCAAAATTATGTGGTATTACTATCTAAATCACTTACTACGTCTTTCACACCGTTGACAATTGCACTTTTCTCTCTCGGTTTTTCTCTTTGTCAGAGTAAAGGAGGAATCCTGTCCAAGGCATGTGATTACATCCAGGAGCTGCGGCAGCATAACCACAGGCTTCAGGAGAGCCTGAAAGAGGTGAAGAGAGTCCAGATGGACAACGAGATTCTTCGACAGCAGGTACGTCCGCCTGGAGAGGCCGCCTGCCACTAGCTCATCTCTGCCAAAAGACTACCTCCCAGAGAACACAGGCTTTAAGAAACGAGTGCTTGAAGGAAGCAAAATGATCCACCAGGGGCCTGAGAGAATTCCACAAGAAAAGACCAGCTACAGGGAGTGGAGTCATCTGGAAATAGGCTGGATAATCTGTGATGTTCTAGGCACAATAATTAATCTCATGAGCGAGAAACAAGTTCAATTTACTGCCTAGATTTGTGATACTTCCTCTTTTTAAGCCTCACTGAACATCTTACGGTTCAGTTAGTGCCTTGTCCAGTCACCCATTCTTAACTGTCAGATATACTATTAGATAGTACTGTGCAAAAGTCTTCATAATAATTAGTCTGGTTTTGGCCATAGCATAGATAAATCATGTGACTGTTATTTATATATAAACTATAAACATTTACATATTTAGCAGACACTAGCAGTCCAGAGCATTTGTATTGGGTGGTGCGTGTTTGTGTGTGCATTCAGCACAAATTAGCCAAGTATCGGTTGTAATTATTAGCTATAATTCCAATATTGAACCAATCGTGAAAGACATTTCCTAGTTAATAGTAAATAAACTACCTGCTGCCAATACGATGGACGTCCCTAGTTTTTGTCATGTAAAAACTGCGCTCTTATGCCCATGTTAGGAACTCCGGGTCAAAGCTCCATTTCTCCATGAATGAATAGGGTTTTCGGAAAACCGCCTCTAGCGCCACCGTGTGATTGATAAAAATGTTCAGAACCCGATACGTTTTGTTCTGTGTACATTTTTCTCCCGGATACCACTGGATCCTCCGACTGATGAGGTCATCAAAGAGTCAAAATATGAATATTTGCTACATGTGAACTAAAGCCACTGCGCACTGAATTCACCTCATTATACCGGCAGCCTCCTTAATCAGGCTTTGCCAGTGTGGTAGCGTATTTCCATGTTCAGACTGAGGGCAGATGGAAAAGAGTCAGAATTAAATCAGCAGGTTTCCCTGCAGTTCTCTGTTCTTCATCTGATGCTCAGCGAAACACCATAGATCTCTCCTTTTAGCTCGATTTGAAGAGATCTACAAATGAACCTGCTGATCCAGTACTGACTCAGCGTAATAATCACTGCTGAACCCCTGATGAACTGATTTCGGCTCTCAGAATATCCTGATTATTATTTTAATGCTGGTAAGATTTTCTGAGGACATTTTCTCGGGACATTTGGCAGGTTTTTGTTCGACTTTTCCCGTTCCACCTTAAATGGTGCAGCAACTGCAGCTTCATTTAAGGTGGAACGGGAAAATGGAGGGTTGAAAGGCGTGATATGAAGAGGTTTCTCTATTTCTGTTCGAGTTACATTAACAGGTCAGTGTTGTTTTGTCCCATTTACTAATGTTCATGATTGCTAGTCACACCTGCTGCAGGATTTAAGGCGGAACGGGAAAAGTCAAACAAGAAATCTGTCGAAAAAGAAGCTAAAGAAGTAGTTTAAACACGGGTACTATTTTTGATAAAGTGTTGTAGGGCTCGAAATGTCCTAGTAGAGGTTTTATTGACGGGTGTACCTGTAAATATGCACTATGTTAGAACATTTCAGATGGTCAGAGCGCTGCCATCGTCCAGAGAAGAACGTTCACAGGACAAAACGTCTCGGTTCTGAATATTTTTATCTACCACAGTGTGTGATGGAGGTGATTTTTCAGAAACACTATTGATTCTGGCCCATAGAGAAATGAGCTCAGATCCGGAGTTCCTAATATGGGCATAACGAGGACTACAGAACGACGCGTGACTACAGTGGTCTATTGCTGCTGGTTTCAGGTGGACGAGCTGAAGAGCGAGAATGCTTTACTGCGGGCGCAGCTGCAGCAGGGCGGAGGTGGTGAGCCACTGCACTGAGCTGAACAGTAGCGTCTCACAACAGGACATGTCCCCCCCACCTCAACCGGAGGACAAGGAAGCCTACGGCCACACAAAACCAACAGGTGTTGTTTTTCCAGTGTGCTGTTTCTCAGGCTTCTCCTGTGGACTGGACCAGAAACCCTGGTATAATGGCTGGCCGTGGAACACCGCTGCAGGGCACAGGCAGCCGATTGGACGGGAGCTGAAAGACCGAGCCATCTCCACTACAGCGGTCTACAGACCCCGGAAACCATTTTTCACTGTTTACTCAGCTTGGACTGTGATAACGGGACGTAATGTTCCATGCACTTTTTATTCGTTTTTAGTTGTTTTTCCTTCCTTCACTACTGGCGCTAATCTACAAGCGTTTGTATCATGTTTAGCTTGTTTTTCCTCATTTCCATTTTTTTTTCTATCTGTGCTTCTGTTTAGCATCGGTTGTTTATTTAATGCATCGTTTCATATGCAATGCCCCCCTTAAGAAAACCCAGCTGGGGCGAGACTGAGGAAGTCAGGAGATAACAGAAGCGGAAGAAAAAAAGCGCTGAATGAAATCTCATTAGTGTTTAGAACTAAATTTAGCGTTAAACACAGCTAAAACGCCCCCATGTATCCATCTGGAAAGGTGCTGTGATGATAGAAAATGAGCTCTACGTGTGATTATTAGTGCCTTATCGCAGCTCACCTTCAGAGGACACCTATGACTCCCGCAAAGCAAGACGATAAAACTCCTGCTCTCAGCTTAATGGGCTAAAGAGGCTGATTTGTCTCTGAAAGCTCCACACCTTGAAAAAGCACTCCACAAGAATAAACTGCACACTGATGACTTCTGACTTCTGACTAATGTACAAGAACAAAATTGAAAAGGAATAAATAATTCAGTGAAATGTCGCTCAGTTTCGCTCTGGAGGTACAAAGCTAATGTAGCTAACGTGCAATGGAAGCTGATAAGCGTTATGCTCACTGCATGCAAACCTTACGGAGGTTTTCTGATGGACCTGCTTGTGTCTGTCATCTATGAACGTGGATGAAAGTAGATGGCACAGCTGAAAACTGGTAGCAGCAGCTCAAAGCCTGAAATACACTCTTCAACAAGATGGTTCTTCAGGGGTTGCCTAGTCAAGACAGTGGTTCCGTTTAGAGCAATTTCATGCTTTGGTTCTCTTAACATGGTGAGAAGGGCTCTTTACATTAATGGAGATTAAAGCGGATACAAGCGGCCGAAATGAGCTTTCTCCGCAGGGTCGCCGGGCTCTCCCTTAGACGTACGGTGAGAAGATCGGCGATTCGGGAGAGGCTCGGAGTAGAGCCGCTGCTCCTCCACGTTCAGAGATGCCAGTTGAGGTGGTTCGGGCATCTGGTAAGGATGGCCTCTGGACGCCTCCCTAGGGAGGTGTTCCAGACATGTCCAACGGGGAGGAGACCCCGGGGAAGACCCAGGACACGGAGGGATTATATCTCTGGACTGTCTTGGGAACGCCTCGGTATCCCTCTGCAAGAGCTGGAGGAGGTGGTGGAGGAGAGGGAGGCCTGGGCCTCTTTGCTTTATTCACATTTTCAAGAAGGTTCTACCTGAAGAGCCACTTAAGCTTGAAATGGCCCTATATATAGAACTCATGTTTCCAAATGAAACCATCTACTTTACTGAGGAACCCTTGAAGAGCGTCTTTTTTAAGAGTGTAGGCCTCACGATTATGAACTGACCTCGGTTATTTTCCACAGTTGTTATCTTTCTCAACCATATGTTTACATCACTAGCATGGCAGATGCAAACTGCTGATCTGCTTATGTTAAAATGCTACGACCATATCAATTCTTTTATGTCAGTGAAAAAGTTTCATGCTACAAAAACCATTTTTATGATAAAGCTCTGTTGTTTTTGGCTCTAACAAGCGCCCTCTAGTGGAAATATAAATACAGTTCTGTGCCAAAAATTTGAACAACCCCGGTTACGTTCCACGTTTTGTAATGGCATTTTTCTGCTAATTTTACGACATTTTCTACGTATTTGCATTTAAAGTCATCTTCTCGTTAGCATATTGTACCATGCTGGACAGTGATAGGCTCAAGTTCATGTGTAACAGCTACTGCACCCCAGAAAGTGCTTTTTTTCAGTGCTGTAGTAACACACAAGGTGCAAATCTCAGTCTGTATGACCATAATGAGGCAATCAAGAGGTGTTAACCGTCAAATTTGCCGTGACCTTTGCACATGCCAGAGGTTAAGGTTTCATTTTCGCACTAGTATGTTAAATTAAGCAAATAAACAGTGATTGTGCATTTAATTGTGCATCTCTGTAGGACGTGTTCACTTATTTTTAAAAACGTAACTTGGCCGAGGATGTCCAAACGTTTTCATGCGACTGTGCCTTTCATCAGTTGGGACTTAAGCCTCAATAGCTAGGAAGACAGCTAATCAGCTGAGTTAGCCTTATTAGGTTGTACTGTAATGGTCACATACAGTAAACAAAAAAGGACTTAAATTATTCATCTAAATTTTAGATGGCAAGCTCAGGGCGTTCTCAGACTTGCCCATAATACTTGAGTCCGCACACAGGAACGATCGATTCCACAGTTCCATGTGTCACATTTCTGGATGCAGGTTAGCGAAATGGTAGGTGCTATAGCTTCATCCATTTCCTGTATCTAGCGGATCAGCGGATGCTAAGGGGCATAGTGCGCAGAGGTCACCGACTTTCTGCAGAGTCCATCACTACAGACCTCCAGACTTCATGTGGCCTTCAGATCAGCTCAAGAACAGCGTAGAGAGCTTCATGGAATGGGATTCCATGGCCGAGCAGCTGCATCCAAGCCTTACATCACCAAGCGCAATGCAAAGCGTGGAATGCAGTGGTGTAAAGCGCCGCCACTGGACTCTAGAGCAGTGGAGACGAGTTCTCTGGAGTGACCAATCACGCTTCTCCGTCTGGGAATCCGATGGACGAGTCTGGGTTTGGCGGTCGCCAGGAGACGGTACTTTTCTGACTGCATTGTGCCAAGTGTAAAGTTTGGTGGAGGGGGGATCATGGTGTGGGGGTGTTTTTCAGGAGTTGGGCTCGGCCCCAATGTGGATGAGAATATCTAAACGCAGAGCAAAGCTGAGGCATCTGTTTTGTCTGCGTTTTCCTGTGTGGTTTCTTGTTTACAGTTGCCTTGATCCTTATAGGAAAGTCTGTCCACTCAGCGACCACCTTTGCAGCGCCGCCGGGCAGTTATTTTGAGCCATACAAGACCAGGCTTTTATCTGTTTGAATAGTGAGAGACCAACATACTCGAAATCAAGGGTCAAATTACCATTTTAAAATCAAATTTGAGTTTGCTGGTTAAAAACTGACAAAAACCTCAGTTTTTAGCGTTTGGCTCAAAATGTGTTTTTCCTGGGTTGTTCTGGCTACAAGATCTCAGGCTCCCCACTCGCGGCTTAACCAGCCAGGCTGATTGGGTCTTTTTGCTGAAATGTGGGACTTTACTCCACAAACAGACGGCATGTTGAGCATTAAGAGCTTTCCTGTTCAGATTTTGACCAGCGACCGGCTTCTCATGTATAATGTCTCTGCTTGAGCACATAATGACTGATTTTGTCAGAGCACACTGGACAAAACTGGACGACACTGGACTTATGTATGTGTTACATTTTGCATCAAGGAGCCGTTTCACTTGTGGTGTTGTTCACTATTTACCATTTGGCCAATAAGAATATATGACTTTAGCCTTTCATTTTGAGATGCATTTGAAAATAATAATAATGATAATTTTATATATATATATACAGTCCTGTGGAAAAATATTAGGCACCTACGCACAGTGTTTAAAGCCATTGATCAACTGTGACTGTATTTTTAATACATCATATATCATTAGCCTAGTGAGTCCAGATTTCTCCTGGACGCTCACAGCCGTCACGTGTTAAACTCACCAGCTGTCTTTATGTTATATAATGAAGTGTTGATTAGCCAAACCAGGTGTTGCATGGTAACTGCAAACAGTAGCAGGCTTCCTTGAGGAGAGGCCTGGAAATGGGTAAACAAACCCAAACACACAGACAGACGTAAAGTCAGTAAAACTGAAAAGTGAGTTGATTGTAAAACATGAACCTGTGCACAAAAGGTAGAATTGCTCTGTCATGCTAGTGGCTTTGTATTGTACTTTTTCATTAATGACTTTATTTACGTACGATCTGTTCTGTCACATCTAACCGTGTTTACCGCTGAAGGGTTTTGCTGCATTCAGTTGGTGTGAAACTTTAACATTTAACATCTTTCATCTGTTTTTACAAGGTGCTCTCCCAAGTGCTCAGCTGGCCTTTGACTCAGCAGTGATGGTGTTACGATGAACAACACAGCAGGAGATCATGCGCTGGTGCAGTTCTAACTATGCAAAGCATCTGTTTTAAGTTTTAATAACATGCTTTCAGAGGTGCTTCAGTAGATCCTCTTCAGCGCAACTGACAGTGATCGCACTCCTGAGCCGCGCTACGGAGCGTTTTAGAGCTGTGATGTTTCTGAATGTGGCGTGTCTGAACTCTGTGTTCCTTAAATTTACAGTAATGCGCGAGGAGCTGCACCTCTGTGCTGTGAATTATAACGTTCCCTCACGCTTGTCTCCTGTTGAGGCTGCTGTTATTGTGGAATCTTCTATCTTTATCAAACACTGTTGCTGTCGCCTTCTGTTCAACAGGTACACGAATGCTGTGTGAAAAGCTAATAAAAACAGTTATGAGTAATAAAGTACCTTATTGTTAAATATGTCGTTTTAAAACATTCTCAATATTTCACAATGTTCTCCCTTTGTCCACACTGTTCTAGAATGTTCTCCCTTTGTCCACACTGGTCTAGAATGTTCGCCCTTTGTCCACACTGGTCTAGAAAGTTCTCCCTTTGTCCACACTGGTCTAGAAAGTTCTCCCTTTGTCCACACTGGTCTAGAAAGTTCTCCCTTTGTCCACACTGGTCTAGAATGTTCTCCCTTTGTCCACACTGGTCTAGAATGCTCTCCCTTAGCACACTGGTATAGAATGTTCTCCCTTAGCACACTGGTCTAGAATGTTCTCCCTTAGCACACTGGTCTAGAATGTTCTCCCTTTGTCCACACTGTTCTAGAAAGTTCTCCCTTTGTCCACACTGGTCTAGAATGTTCTCCCTTTGTCCACACTGGTCTAGACTGTTCTCCCTTAGCACACTGGTCTAGAATGTTCTCCCTTTGCACACTGGTCTAGAATGTTCTCCCTTAGCACACTGGTCTAGAATGTTCTCCCTTTGTCCACACTGTTCTAGAAAGTTCTCCCTTTGTCCACACTGGTCTAGAATGTTCTCCCTTAGCACACTGGTCTAGAATGTTCTCCCTTTGCACACTGGTCTAGAATGTTCTCCCTTTGCACACTGGTCTAGAATGTTCTCCCTTAGCACACTGGTCTAGAATGTTCTCCCTTTGCACACTGGTCTAGAATGTTCTCCCTTTGCACACTGTTCTAGAATGTTCTCCCTTAGCACACTGGTCTAGAATGTTCTCTATATGCTCACTTTTGTAGAATGTGCTCTCTGTTCACACTATTCTAAAATGTTCTCCTTATTCCCCCTGTTTTAGAAGGTTCTCTCTCTTCAGATCATTCTAGAATGTTCCCTCTCATTGATGTTATAATGAACTCCTCCGTCAACGTTGTTCTAGAATGATCTCCCTCGTCCACTCTGTTCTAAAACGAGCCCCCTATTCACACTGTTCTAGAATGCACACCCTCATTAACTCCATTCTAGAATGTGCACCCTCATTACCACTGCCCTAAAAGGTTCTGTCCATTCACACTGTTCTAAAAGGTTCTCCTTATTCACACTGTTCTAGAACGATCTCCTCAATTCACACTTTTTTAGAAGGTTCTCTCTCTTCACATCATTCTAGAATGCTCCCTCTCATTGACATTATAATGAACTCCCCCATCCACTCTGTTCCTAAATGAGCTCCCCCATCCACTCTGTTCCTAAATGAGCTCCCTCATCCACTCTGTTCCTAAATGAGCTCCCCCATCCACTCTGTTCCTGAATGAGCTCCCTCATCCACGCTGTTCCTAAATGAGCTCCCTCATCCTCTCTGTTCCTAAATGAGCTCCCTCATCCACGCTGTTCCTGAATGAGCTCCCTCATCCACACTGTTCCTAAATGAGCTCCCTCATCCACTCTGTTCCTAAATGAGCTCCCTCATCCACACTGTTCCTAAATGAGCTCCCTCATCCACTCTGTTCCTAAATGAGCTCCCTCATCCACGCTGTTCCTAAATGAGCTCCCTCATCCACACTGTTCCTAAATGAGCTCCCTCATCCACTCTGTTCCTAAATGAGCTCCCTCATCCACACTGTTCCTAAATGAGCTCCCTCATCCACTCTGTTCCTAAATGAGCTCCCTCATCCACGCTGTTCCTAAATGAGCTCCCTCATCCACACTGTTCCTAAATGAGCTCCCTCATCCACTCTGTTCCTAAATGAGCTCCCTCATCCACTCTGTTCCTAAATGAGCTCCCTCATCCACACCGTTCCTAAATGAGCTCCCTCATCCACGCCGTTCCTAAATGAGCTCCCTCATCCACGCCGTTCCTAAATGAGCTCCCTCATCCACGCTGTTCCTAAATGAGCTCCCTCATCCACTCTGTTCCTAAATGAGCTCCCTCATCCACTCTGTTCCTAAATGAGCTCCCTCATCCACTCTGTTCCTGAATGAGCTCCTCCATCCACACTGTTCCTAAATGAGCTCCCTCATCCACGCTGTTCCTGAATGAGCTCCCTCATCCACTCTGTTCCTAAATGAGCTCCCTCATCCACGCTGTTCCTAAATGAGCTCCCTCATCCACGCTGTTCCTGAATGAGCTCCCTCATCCACGCTGTTCCTGAATGAGCTCCCCCATCCACTCTGTTCCTGAATGAGCTCCTCCATCCACACTGTTCCTAAATGAGCTCCCTCATCCACTCTGTTCCTGAATGAGCTCCCTCATCCACTCTGTTCCTAAATGAGCTCCCTCATCCACGCTGTTCCTAAATGAGCTCCCTCATCCACGCTGTTCCTGAATGAGCTCCCTCATCCACGCTGTTCCTGAATGAGCTCCCTCATCCACGCTGTTCCTAAATGAGCTCCCTCATCCACGCTGTTCCTAAATGAGCTCCCTCATCCACTCTGTTCCTAAATGAGCTCCCTCATCCACGCTGTTCCTAAATGAGCTCCCCCATCCACTCTGTTCCTGAATGAGCTCCTCCATCCACACTGTTCCTAAATGAGCTCCCTCATCCACGCTGTTCCTGAATGAGCTCCCTCATCCACGCTGTTCCTGAATGAGCTCCCTCATCCACGCTGTTCCTAAATGAGCTCCCTCATCCACGCTGTTCCTAAATGAGCTCCCTCATCCACGCTGTTCCTAAATGAGCTCCCTCATCCACGCTGTTCCTAAATGAGCTCCCTCATCCACTCTGTTCCTAAATGAGCTCCCTCATCCACGCTGTTCCTGAATGAGCTCCCTCATCCACGCTGTTCCTAAATGAGCTCCCTCATCCACGCTGTTCCTAAATGAGCTCCCTCATCCACGCTGTTCCTAAATGAGCTCCCTCATCCACTCTGTTCCTAAATGAGCTCCCTCATCCACACTGTTCCTAAATGAGCTCCCCCATCCACTCTGTTCCTGAATGAGCTCCTCCATCCACACTGTTCCTAAATGAGCTCCCTCATCCACTCTGTTCCTGAATGAGCTCCCTCATCCACTCTGTTCCTAAATGAGCTCCCTCATCCACTCTGTTCCTGAATGAGCTCCCTCATCCACTCTGTTCCTAAATGAGCTCCCTCATCCACGCTGTTCCTAAATGAGCTCCCTCATCCACGCTGTTCCTAAATGAGCTCCCTCATCCACGCTGTTCCTAAATGAGCTCCCTCATCCACGCTGTTCCTAAATGAGCTCCCTCATCCACTCTGTTCCTAAATGAGCTCCCTCATCCACGCTGTTCCTAAATGAGCTCCCTCATCCACGCTGTTCCTAAATGAGCTCCCTCATCCACGCTGTTCCTAAATGAGCTCCCCCATCCACTCTGTTCCTGAATGAGCTCCTCCATCCACACTGTTCCTAAATGAGCTCCCTCATCCACTCTGTTCCTGAATGAGCTCCCTCATCCACTCTGTTCCTAAATGAGCTCCCTCATCCACGCTGTTCCTAAATGAGCTCCCTCATCCACGCTGTTCCTGAATGAGCTCCCTCATCCACGCTGTTCCTGAATGAGCTCCCTCATCCACGCTGTTCCTAAATGAGCTCCCTCATCCACGCTGTTCCTAAATGAGCTCCCTCATCCACTCTGTTCCTAAATGAGCTCCCTCATCCACGCTGTTCCTAAATGAGCTCCCCCATCCACTCTGTTCCTGAATGAGCTCCTCCATCCACACTGTTCCTAAATGAGCTCCCTCATCCACGCTGTTCCTGAATGAGCTCCCTCATCCACGCTGTTCCTGAATGAGCTCCCTCATCCACGCTGTTCCTAAATGAGCTCCCTCATCCACGCTGTTCCTAAATGAGCTCCCTCATCCACGCTGTTCCTAAATGAGCTCCCTCATCCACGCTGTTCCTAAATGAGCTCCCTCATCCACTCTGTTCCTAAATGAGCTCCCTCATCCACGCTGTTCCTGAATGAGCTCCCTCATCCACGCTGTTCCTAAATGAGCTCCCTCATCCACGCTGTTCCTAAATGAGCTCCCTCATCCACGCTGTTCCTAAATGAGCTCCCTCATCCACTCTGTTCCTAAATGAGCTCCCTCATCCACACTGTTCCTAAATGAGCTCCCCCATCCACTCTGTTCCTGAATGAGCTCCTCCATCCACACTGTTCCTAAATGAGCTCCCTCATCCACTCTGTTCCTGAATGAGCTCCCTCATCCACTCTGTTCCTAAATGAGCTCCCTCATCCACTCTGTTCCTGAATGAGCTCCCTCATCCACTCTGTTCCTAAATGAGCTCCCTCATCCACGCTGTTCCTAAATGAGCTCCCTCATCCACGCTGTTCCTAAATGAGCTCCCTCATCCACGCTGTTCCTAAATGAGCTCCCTCATCCACGCTGTTCCTAAATGAGCTCCCTCATCCACTCTGTTCCTAAATGAGCTCCCTCATCCACGCTGTTCCTAAATGAGCTCCCTCATCCACGCTGTTCCTAAATGAGCTCCCTCATCCACGCTGTTCCTAAATGAGCTCCCTCATCCACGCTGTTCCTAATTGAGCTCCCTCATCCACGCTGTTCCTAAATGAGCTCCCTCATCCACGCTGTTCCTAAATGAGCTCCCTCATCCACGCTGTTCCTAAATGAGCTCCCTCATCCACTCTGTTCCTGAATGAGCTCCCTCATCCACTCTGTTCCTAAATGAGCTCCCTCATCCACGCTGTTCCTAAATGAGCTCCCTCATCCACGCTGTTCCTAATTGAGCTCCCTCATCCACGCTGTTCCTAAATGAGCTCCCTCATCCACTCTGTTCCTGAATGAGCTCCCTCATCCACACTGTTCCTAAATGAGCTCCCTCATCCACGCTGTTCCTAAATGAGCTCCCTCATCCACGCTGTTCCTAAATGAGCTCCCTCATCCACGCTGTTCCTAAATGAGCTCCCTCATCCACTCTGTTCCTGAATGAGCTCCCTCATCCACTCTGTTCCTGAATGAGCTCCCTCATCCACTCTGTTCCTGAATGAGCTCCCTCATCCACTCTGTTCCTGAATGAGCTCCCTCATCCACTCTGTTCCTGAATGAGCTCCCTCAGACCTTCAGTCACATTTGTATATATATTTTTAAATTATTATAAATTGTATCAATATCATTGAATCAAATATTGTGATTGTGAGGGGTTCAGTTCTTCATTTGCTGCATGTCTTGCACACTAAAAGTGCTGGGCTCACAACAATTCAACAGGGTTATCTGGCATCCGGCATCCAAGCTTTAAGCTAATGTTGGGCAGAACGTATGCTGGGTTCTTTAAGCCCAACCGCTTGGTTTACATTATTTAATCACTGTGCTGGGTTGTTAGTGTTTTTAAAACAGTGTTGGGTCATCTCTGCCATGGGTTCTGCTTTTTTTTTGTTGCTAATATTACTAATATACTACTAATAATAATAACACATACTTAATACATTTCCAAGTATGATTCTATTGTTTACACTATATTGTTAATAACAATTGTTAAAATTTCCGGTTAATACTTCTAATAAAAGCTCCCTCACAGGAAGTTATTACATTAAACAGTTAAGAATACACTGCCTGGTACCGAGACATTCTTTTACGATAGCGTTAAGAAGGTTTTTGTAAGGGTCCAGCCAGCCCCGCCTGCTGCCAGCAGAGGGCGACGGCGCTGAGGAGCCATGGACTAATCGGGCTCATTCGGTACACCTGCAGATTCCTCTACTTAAGGCTCTGGCAAACAGCAGCGTTTGTCACACCTTTGTAGAGGGGTGACCGGTACGGTACTTAGTCAAGGAAAAGAAAAGAAAATGCCTCAAAAAAAAAAAAAGGGAGAAGAAGAGGGCTAGAAAAACCAAAAGAGAGTAACTGCTCCCAAATTACTCACAAAAAAAAGAATCCAAGCCATACAAAAGGGCTTTGCTCTATGAGCTGACAAGCGAAGTCAAAACCAAAGTCTGCCTTCCTGTCATACTTACAGGGGAAGTGAATTTTGTTCCCTCGTTCTTTTATTTCACCTCCCTAGTTCAGCCTTTGTTTGAGCACGCTGCTTTTAGTGTTTCTTTTGTTTTCTGTTTTTTTCGCACCTCTTCATTTCCACCTTCTTTGAGGTGCTTTACCTGTTGCTGCCTGTGCGTCCCAGTGGCGCAGCGGAAACTCCACGGACTGCCGATCAATACAGCAGCAGTTTGAACCTGGGTCCTGGTCACTGCATTTGCAATGTCAAACACGCACTCCGTTGCCCCTAAACATCTCCTTACCCCCCCCCCCCTTTTTTTTTTTTTTTTTTTACTGGCTTTCAGTTCTGCACTTGGGTCCACCTCCAAGCCGTTCCGTAACTTTTGGTTCTGGCCATCTATGTTACACTTACAAAAACACAAGTTTGTTTTTTTTTGTTTTTTTTAATGTAACTACATATTAAAAATAAAGAACAAAGACAAGCTCCAGAGAGGTGGTGGTGGGGGGGGAAAAGAAGGTTTTGGCCTTAAATGTTATAATCCATTCATGGTGGAGGGGTACATGCAAAACTTCTCACTATTTTCCATCATCAACTTTCCACATATAAAAGCTGAGAAGACTTGCGTAGGTTCATTGGTGGTTTTGGATAGTAAATAAAATGGCTTTGTGTTGTAGTCATGGTGACCCCTGGTTCCACCAACGCTGTAGAGAAATCTGAGTCTGGAAGTTTCTGTAGTAGTGAGGATTTTACATCAAACTACTCAATGACTGTTTTTAACAACTGAATTATAAAGAATTGTTGAAAAATGGGTGTAATTCCCCTTTAACTATACACCTGGTGTGTTCAGGAAAGGACAGTTACCTTTACAACAAAATGTGCTGTGTAACCTTCTCTGAGTTTGAAAAATTGTTTCCTAAAGAATCTTTATTGAATCAAATCATGTAGAGGTCAGAGATTTACACCTCTAATCCATCTACCTTTCCTCTCCACTGTCCTTCCTCTTCTGTCTCGTTTAGCTCCTGCTGGTTCAGGTTCCCTGCCTTTATTCACTGCTGCCTCACCTTAACCACCTATCTATTTTCTTCTGCCCTCTCTTTTAGTGCCATGTGACTGATCTCTGAACCCGTGTTCTCTTGCTTGGACTGTTACCCTGGCGTCCTGCGAGTGTTCATCACCAGTTGTTTACAGGGAGTTGTTTACTTTGTGGCTTTCAGGCCTTTCCTACAGTGCTCCTTAAACTGTTCAAAGGCACCACACTATATACACTTATTTCCATAAGTATTCAGTCGCCCATCCAAATCATTGAATTCAGGTGTTCCAGTCTCTTCCATGGCCACAGGTGTATAAAGCCGAGCCCCTAGGCCTGCAGACTGCTTCTACAGACATTAGTGAAAGAATGGGTCGCTCTCAGGAGCTCAGTGAATTCCAGCGTGGTACCGTGATCGGACGCCACCTGTGCAGCAAGTCCAGTCGGGAAATTTCCTCACTACTAAATATTCCACAGTCCACTGTCAGTGGGATTATAACAAAGTGGAAGCGATTGGGAACGACAGCAACTCGGCCACGTAAAATGACAGAGCGGTCAGCGGATGCTGAGGGGCATAGTGCGCAGAGGTCACCGACTTTCTGCAGAGTCAATCACTACAGACCTCCAAACTTGACTGGCCTGTTCAGAGTCCTGACCTCAACCCCATAGAACACCTTTGGGATGAATTAGAGTGGAGACTGTGAGCCAGGCCTTCTCGTCCAACATCAGCGTCTGACCTCACAAATGCGCTTCTGGAAGAACAGTCAAAAATTCCCATAAACACTCCTAACCCTTGTGGAAAGCCTTCCCAGAAGAGCTGAAGCTGTTATAGCTGCAAAGGGTGGGCCGACATCATATTAAACCCTATGGATTAAGAATGGGATCTCACTCAAATTCATGTGTGTGAAGCCAGATGAGCGAATACTTTTGGAAATGGTGTATGTACTGTTACTGTAATTATGGTATAGAGGAGGTTTATGGTGCCATATGAGACACTTTCTGCCCTCACTAAAATCTCTTGCAGAGAGTTTAACAATCTAATGTCCATGTAGTTTCTTAAGCATATGAAGGCTGCCTTGAACAGCCCTGATCTTAATTTCCTTAAAAACTTGAACTTGCTTTATCAATCTGTCTGCATTTACAGTAATGTTCACACAAGGCAGAGCTTTAACTATTTAACCAATCTGACCACCAATAATGTGGAGATGCAGAAGAGTTACAGAAATCTCCAGTCGAACTCGTGGTGTTTTTGATATGTTATGGCATTCATCCCATTAAACCACAAGGCAACCCTTCAATTTCAGAGTAGAAAAAAACCCTAGATAAATTATGCTAATGTTATATTAAGTTTTACAGACTCTGATAGAAGTGCTTGCATGCCATAATTTATGATCGCTTGACCACTAAAGACTCTACTGGTCATGATCTGCTAGCCATGAGAAGTCTCCTCAAAAATGAGTTTGACCCCCCAGTAAATCTGTCAAGACTTTGTGAATTTGAATGGTCACAGAAGGTGAAACGCAGCGACCGCAGAGAATTTTTAATGGTCAGTTCTGCTGAATAACTTCCTCAAACTGTATACACTTTGCCCACCCAAAGGACTTGAGCATATTTTCCATTAGTAGAAGTCTTCACCAGACTTTAGTCTTACTGTGATGACTCTAAACCTTTTGCTGGAGCTCCTCAATTTGTTCCTGAGGGGTTCAGGACTTCCTATTTATCTTGGGTCCCCTAAGTGTCTCAATTTTAAATTCTGAGGCTCCCAGAAACTAAACTTACTATGACTTACGATGACATTATGCTGTTTGTTAGGGGAAAAAAAGACATCCAAGTACAAATTCACTGAAAGCTCACTGTTTCGCTGCTTCAAGCCAAACCTAGTCGTCTGTAAGGGAGAGTGACAGCGCTTGAGCGAAGACCAGAATCAACACGGCCTTGACTTATGAGAGGTGGCGACAGCTCCATGACCTGAAGGGACTCAGGAATGATGCTGAACTGGCTTTTCATTGCGCGACAGGTAAGTTATGTTGGTTGTTAGGGGGGGTGGCTGGAGCCTATCCCAGCTGTCATTGGGCAGAAGGCAGGATACACCCTGGACAGGTCGCCAGTCCATCGCAGGCCAGACAGACACATTAACTCACAATTTAGCATGTCCAATTAACCTGACTGCCTGTCTTTAGACTGTGGGCAGAAACCAGAGAACCCGACGCAGACATGGGGAGAACATGCAGACTCCACACAGGTCACCCGGCCGGGGAATCGAACCCAGGCCCTCCTCGCTGTGAGGAGACGGCACTACCCACCGTGCCACCCTGCCACCCTTACTTTTTCCCTCAGTTATAAAAAATAAGCAACATTCTCTCTGAAGTTAAGATGATGAAAAGATGTGAAAAGTGAAAGAATTCTCATTTAAGTAATGATTTGAAAAATAACTTTTGATAAATTTAGCTTGACAAATGTCTCTCGAACTCTGATCTCATGGACTTCGGATCTACAACCTGTGCTCAGCATCACTGACAAGGCTGTAAGGATGCAAGCCTAGAAAAGCAGAGAAAGAAAGAAGAGAACTCACTTCCACTCCGGTTCACACTGACAACTAAATGTGCACATTTGCACATCAGTGGTGTTTTTATTTACAGTGGGAAGACAGTCATTTGTTTGAGTGTTTCTGATTGTCACATGCGTTTCACTACAAATTCTGGGTGAATTCCACAAAATCTGCTAAAGCCTCCAACATCTTCCTCACAGCCTAGATTCACGTCAGAATTAGACAGTCAGCCCTGTGGGCTTTCTACTCAACATGCATATCAAGTCCATGTGTCTGGAAGTCCGGGGAAGATCGGAGATTCAGACTGGACAGCATTCTTCGCAGTCCCTTCCCAGAAACCTGTGCCAACAGCTAACTTCAAGTCTGGAGAGAGGAACACGCTGCAACGGTGCTATTCCTGTACCTGTGCAGGTGCTCTCTACTTTGGGGTACATTTCAAAGAAAGTGACAGGCCGAGAGCTTTGCAACCCTTTTTTTGCCACATAATACCAACAGTGTCTGAAAGCATTTATTTTTACCCCAAATTAATCAAATTGGCAAATGCTAGCCAAGCAGTTTCATGTAAATGAGGCATTTATTAATTTCACTGGGTTTCCCAAAATTACTGATGCAGTATTTCACACTGTGTAGCCATAAAGGCACCAAACAAAAGCAATACATCAGTATTTTTATCTGCAGTGTCCATATGGTGCGCCTTAAGGGTAGAGCATATGATTCTGAACTGCTGTTGATATTTGAGCTCAACAGTAAAACAAATGCCCCCTTTTTTCATTGCTGTTTTAGAAGCTCCGCCTCCAAATTCATGGACATGCATGAATGACACTAGGATGGCTTGAGATTTCAGATCTTTGTCATAAAATCTTTCGCAAAATCTTTTCACTTTTGGTTTACTTGTCCTTTTAAAGTCAGTGAAGACTAATTTAATAGCAAACAAGACAAATCCGAATACCATGATCTGACACTAGAGTGAAAAACAGTGATAAGTGACGTAACTAACATCTAGACTGTGGGTTAGAAAACCTGCTACAGTTGCTGTTGTAAAGCTAACCGGTTGCTATGACAAACATTAGCAGGGCAAAAGAGGTTCTTAGGTTCTGGCAGGCTTTAGGTTCTGTGAAACAGCAAAAATAACTTAAGGTTACCCACCTGTCTCGCAGAAACGGAGCTCTTTCATACCTTTTCAATTTTCCATGAGGCTGAGGTCAGCTTCTTTTCCACCACATTTTCCTGATCCACCTTAAATTGTGCAGCAGTTACATTCCGACACCTCAGCTTCTTGTTCAGATTTTCCAGTTCCACCTTAAATGGTAAAACAGTTACATTCCAGCGCCTCAGCTGCTTGTTCTAATTTTCCCTTTCCACCTTAAGTAATGCAATAAGCACCATTCCAGCACCAAGTTCTTACAATCAGGTGGCTCCAGTGACACAATCAATCTGCAGCACCATTTAAGGTGGAACAGGAAAATGTGAATAGGAAGCCGACTCTCAGTCAGAGGTCTGTCCACTGTACACAGCTCTTCACCAAAGCCCTGATCTAAGAACTTATTTCTCTTGGTTCTTCAGATCTTCTCCTCTTTGGCTGTTTCTCAGCCATCTCTCCTTCTTGATGTGTGGAATTCAGCCCATAGCCCCTCCCCTTCCCTCAATCCTGTGCACAAACGCCCACTGCTGCTCCAACATCGGATTTTTATCCAGTCCGCACACAGAACCGAGAGCTGGCAGACTTGAGGAGAGGCATTTGACAGAGAGTGTATTGGATTGTTGTATACTGCACCTTTAACGGTGTGTTGGGTCGATATTTAAACGCAAGCTGGGTTTTTGTTCAAGCGCATCTCAATTTTAACTGGATTTCCAGAAAGTCGGTAAAAGAAAATCCAAATTAATCAGTTTTTGCAATCAATTAAGGTTCTGTGCAAATTCCTGGAAATAACATGAGGCATTTGTGACGTACAACATGGTCTTGCCCACAGTGCACGGCGAATACAATGGAAGGACTTCAAACTTGCTGTTCACTTCCCCATCACCCACCTAACCCCTAGAAACATCGCTGCCGCAAATATAACACATGAAATAACACGTGACTTTTGTTGGATTTTTTTTTTTTTTTTTTTTCTGTTCCACCTTAAATTATGCTGATTTGTGTGAGTTTGGTTGGTTTGTGTGTTTGTTGGTTTGTTTGTTTGTTTGTTTCTACTTGGTTCTTAGCGTCAGGTGCAGACTGAGTATCCGGTTGGGAGTGGTCCGGACGGTTAAATATCTGCTAGAAGCGACCGTTCTCAATGAGACCGGGCCCCCACTTATTTGACAGTTGCTTATTCATTTGATTTGAAAACAAAAAAGGAATGATTTTTGTTTCACGCTCTAAAAATCTAAAAATATTACAGATGTCAAATTTAGTTTTTGTTGATGCTTACCATAGTAAACACCTGAGGATACAGAGCCGCAAGTGTTAAAATGGTATGAAATTGTTGTGACATATCAAAAGGAAAGCAGAAGCCTTTTGCGTTGGCGGTGTCTTAATGCTTTTATATCAGATACATTACATACACTATAGTGCCAAAAGTATTCGGTCATCTGGCTTCACACGCATGAACTTGAGTGACGTCCCATTCTTAATCCATAGGGTTTAATATGATGTCGGCCCACCCTTTGCAGCTATAACAGCTTCCACTCTTCTGGGAAGGCTTTCCATAAGTGTTAGGAGTGTTTATGGGAATTTTTGACCGTTCTTCCAGAAGCACATTTGTGAGGTCAGACACTGATGTTGGGCGAGAAGGCCTGGCTCACAGTCTCCGCTCTAATTCATCCCAAAGGTGTTCTATGGGGTTGAGGTCAGGACTCTGTGCAGGCCAGTCAAGTTCTTCCACACCAAACTGGCTCATCCGTGTCTTTATGGACCTGCTTTTCCTGAGAGCGACCCATTCTTTCACTAATGTCTGTAGAAGCAGTCTGCAGGCCTAGGGGCTCGGCTTTATACACCTGTGGCCATGGAAGTGACTGGAACACCTGAACTCAGTGATCTGGATGGGTGACTGAATACTTTTGGCAATACAGTGTAGGTGGCAGATTAGCTTATTGACTGTCTTGGTAAGTGCATACTGTAATGTCATTGACCGAAATTCTCAGAAGACAAAAGCTCTGGGAAACTGCACACTTTACTCCCACTCTCATTTTTAAGTGATGTAAATGAACTGCTTTATGCTCTGAAATGTGACCAGCCTTTAATGTTAGACTTCTGATTTTCACCATATTTAGTAAGGCATCTGGGTACCTTTCATTTATATTTATATATTTATTAATATATATTTTGTTCAAAATCATGTCCTAAATATACAGAGACCCTGAAGGTTTTTTCTTTTTTTTTTTTTTTTTTTTTTTTTTTTTTTTTTAAAAAGTAAAAAATCAGGTGCACACCAGATATTATGTGGTGAGCACCCTCTACTATCAGGCATGCACCAGACAGCGTTTGCTGTGCACTAGACGCTATATGTATCTGGTGTTCATTTGATAGCATTAGATGCTCATCTCATAATATCTGGTGCGCAGCTGATATTGTCTAGTGCGCATCTAATAGTATCTAGTTCTCACCACATAGTGTTAGGTGCGCACCTGATTTTTACCTAAAAGTTCCTTCGAGGGCTCCATAGAATTTCACTTTGAAATACAGCTTAAAATAATCAATGTTTTTACATTTACAGATTTTAAACAGCCAAAAAATGTCTGTTCTCGATACAATGGGATGTAATAAATAAAGGTAAAAAAAACTGAAAATGAATTAATCAAGTTACCCGACTAAGCTGCATGCTTGTTTTTATCATTCATATGCAAATGGAGGGAGCTTTTCATAAGAAAATTCAGTCAGACAATCGAGTATGTTTTATAAATGAGACCCCGGTGGGCTTTTTTGTCTTATTTTGAGATGTGCTTTCAAGGTAAGATCACATGGGCTTCCACAGGGCAAAGAAAAACACTGGAAAACTGCTTTTGGAATCTTCAGTACAACATTACTGCAGTGACGCAACATCCTGCAATGGTTGCGTGATTATTCCCCGTGTATGGTAAGACTTAACGAAAAATTAAAACACATGTAATCTCATATTTCCACCAGGGACTATTTTACAGCTTGTTTGAATGATTAGGGTAGTGATGTGTTTCTGCTGCTCTGAGAACTTTAACAGTCAAACTGGAAAAAGAGAAAAATATTGGAATTTTCCTTTATCCTTTTTGTAAAAACGAAGGAAGTTTTTTCAGGAATTCTTGCACTTTAAAGGTGCAGTGTGTAAAATGTAAAGGGATCCATTAGCAGAAATCAAGTCTATGATTTCTTTAGTGTTTAATTACCTGGAACTACGGATCAGAATGCATTCGTTAGCTTAGCATGAGGTCTTCATATGTACATTGGGAACGAAGGCCGCTTCTACTGTAGCCCAGGATGGACGAACCGAACACTGGCTCTACAGAGTGCCATTCACATCTTTATGTTGAAGCAACTTCTTAAATGCAGAAAGAAGAAGAAACAGCAGTTGCTGCCAGTGCTGGCTAACAATTCTACAAACCCAAATTCTGACAAGTGGAGGTTCAGACTTATTATTCAGTACAAGAAAAGCAATGGAGGGTGAATCCTCATCATCACAGAAGCAAAAACATGAAGAAGCAGAACAAAATCAGGACAGGCGATGGCAAAAAAACAGGACAGCTGCCATAGGTGCTACTGCATGCTTGGAAAGGGAGCGGTGAGGGAGGGGGATTCAGTTGGTTGCAATCTGCAAACTCACCACTAGATGCCACTAAACCTTCCACTCAATCTTTAAAAACGGTTAAGTCTGAAAGGATACACGACTTAGAATTTTTTCAGGTGCTGCTCAGGAAGCGCCAGTGGTTCCCACATAGTGATTATTATGTACCATAATAATAAGAATTGTTGAATTATCATTATTTGTACACTAAGTTGAACCAGAGCCAGACAGAACCAGAGCATAGCATCAGCTTATAATGATCAGCTAAATTACTGCTGCTGCTTCATAATTTTATGATGTTATGAAACCATAATTACAAAACTCTGCAGACGGCTTTTATTTTGAAATGATAGATGTAGAAACAAGGAGACGTGACGGCACCAGAGACATTACAAATGAGGAGACAGGTCACTGGTTCAAATATGAAGGGGAAAACGTTTAATGCTTAACATGGTGTCTGTTTATAGAGTAAGTCCCACCCCTCAAGAAAAGAGCCAATCAGCTTGCTGGGCATGCCACGAGTGCCCTGCCCTCGAGAGCAGTAGCCAGAACAATTTGGAAAAAAAGAATTGTGTGTGAAGAATTTTGTGCATTATCGAGCCAAAAGCTGCAAACTATTTCTGTATGTTTTTAAACAGTAATTTCACCTTCAGTTTGAAGTATTTAGGTGTGTCCCTGTTCAGTGAGATAGGAGTCTGGACTCGAATGCCTGGAAATAACTGCCCGGTGGCGTTAAAAAATGACCACCAAGTGAACAGACTTTCTTATTAGGACTTTGGCAGCACTCAGCTTGGTCTTCCTATGTCTGTGCATCTGACGAGGGAGGGAGAAGTAAGGAAGAGTGAAGAGAGAAAGGCAGATTAAACTAGATGACGTTAGATATATAGTGGCATTATGATCCAGCTAACCTAACATTCACATTAGTGAACTAGGCTTTAGTGAATCATGGGTTGGGGGGGGTTCACAGAGAACTGTGTTTTGTGGGGGTGGGGGGTTGGGGGTCTTGGGGGTGAGGTGCCTAAAGCATGGGCCTGCCACCGCTGCTGAAAAGAAAATCCTAGAGGAAACATCAAATTAGTTATTAATGTGGAGAGGAAAAAAAAACAAGAACAATTATCATTTCATGTTCCTAACGTGTTCCATGTCACCAATTCAGAGGAAATAATATAGCAGTTTTACTAAACATCCCAAACCTGGCGTGAATATCAAATTGACGGAAAATGCTAATCCGCCGGTGTTAAAATGGCTCGACTGCATTGTTGAAATAATTGTTCTTTTTAGCTTGACATTTGCAGAGCTTCCTGTGGGGAAACGTAAGTCTGACATATAATCATGGGGGGGGGGGATTCACTGCTGTAATCAAGCAGGATGGTTTAAACTAAAGTGGGTCAAAGCCAAAGCCGAATCTTTCACTGACAGCAGCCAATTAAATGAAACCGTCACGCTGGTCATTCAGCAGCTGTTTTCATTGGTTTGGCCAATTGGGCATATTCTGATGGCTAACACACTGACAAAGACGCTTTTTAATACATAAAGACGTATAAAGATAAATAACTTCTCTTGCATTTATAATTGGTGAATGAAACATAAAATATCGTTGTCAGAAGAAAATCTCATCTCTAAAATGGGAACTTTACAAGATAAGGAAATAATGTACTTTACTTTTAATGTAAGTCAGTGGAACCAAAATTTTTTTCCAAGTAATTTTGTTCAATTTCTTTTTCTTGTTCAAATGAAATTTACATACTTTTTACATTTGTAAGACTCCAAAAAGTGAAAAACATCAAAAATGGACACACACTATATTTCCAAAAGTATTTGGTCGTCTGGCTTCACACTCATATGAACTTGAGTGACGTCCCATTCTTAATCCATAGGGTTTAATATGATGTCGGCCCACCCATTGCAGCTATAACAGCTTCAGCTCTTCTGGGAAGGCTTTCCACAAGGTTTAGGAGTGTTTATGGGAATTTTTGGCCGTTCTTCCAGAAGCGCATTTGTGAGGTCAGACGCTGATGTTGGACGAGAAGGCCTGGCTCACAGTCTCCGCTCTAATTCATCCCAAAGGTGTTCTATGGGGTTGAGGTCAGGATTCAACGTCCCCAAACCCACTTCATGGCTGAGTTGCTGTCGTTCCCAATCACTTCCACTTTGTTATAATCCCACTGACAGTGGACTGTGGAATATTTAGTAGTGAGGAAATTTCACGACTGCACTTGCTGCCCAGGTGGCGTCCGATCACGGCACCACGCTGGAATTCACTGAGCTCCTGAGAGCTCTGTGGGCATGTCCTGGGCTTTTTGAGCCAAGTTCTTGTGTTTTTATTGCATTTGCTTGTTAATAAAATATTGATCACAAAAAAAATGGAGATACGAGGTCTTCTTCTGACAACAGCGATATATCATTACATAATCATCTTTGACAGAGTGGGTTTTAAGTACTGTCCAGTTTCGTAGAAGATGCTGGAAAAAACTAAGATAAGACGAACGGAAATTCTCAGTGTTACAGCAGCAAAGGGACGGCACCGTACTCAAGCTGCTAAAACGGGCTTCCTCCGAGACCTGAGCAGCACCACCGCGTCTCTTCAAACTGCCGCTCACACAACGTCATTGCACAGCTGAGCGCGCTCAGAGGAAAGCGCCCACCACCAGATCTGGCACTGGCTGGCAGCGCACTGAGTGATGGTGGGAAAAGGGGGGCCATCCTACCCACCCAGAGAGAGCAAGATCAGTTGTGCTCTCTACGACTCCAGACACAGACGGCTGTAGAATCACCAGGGGTCAAACTGGCGATGAAAGGGTCAACGCTTACAGTTGAGCCACTGGAGAGCCCCCTACCAGCACCCTCTTAAGAGCTAGCATGTAATGGCCACTATGGCGCGTAACAGTTATCAGACCATTTCATAAGAGGCCTAATTATGTACTGTATGTATATGTGACGTATGCTGATATGAACATTAAGCTGCTAATGGAGGCTTCCGCGTGGTGTAAAGAAGCCTGTATGCAGACACTGAAGAGCAGATCACTCCCTGCAGGCCTACGGGGTTTTATACTAATACGCTATTATGTGGACCCGATTCAATCAGGAAGGTACCAGCTAACAGAAATAGGTGAATTCAAAGAAATGTGGTGTGAAAGAATATAGAGAGCAAAGTGAGAGAGAGAGCGAGAGAGAGAGCGAGAGAGAGGGAGAGAATAAGCCTCAGCTATGGTTCACTGCTACAGCAGGGAACCTGCCCAAGTCCAGTCCATTATTTTTTGAAATATTAAGCCAGTCCAGTTCATTATTGTTCATTCAACCACATGTAATTAAAAGTAATCCTGTAAAACCTGAAGCACTGGCCCACTTTTACAGGCAAACCATACATGAAAACAGTGAAAACTGGCTTGCGACTGCGTTCCGAAGTTATTAATAGCCAAATAAAAGCTAAATTTAATACAGTAGCACATTTCGGCTTCTGACAACTCACAAAAACAATCTTTTGTAAGGGCCGTCTGTATGTAACTATATGCATGCTCAAACTCTTTTAACCCCATAACAGGCCAGGGCCCCCCCGTGGGGCCAAAGTCTTATTACACACTTCTATAACCTGAACTCACTGTAATTGCTAAATAATAAGCCTCGGTGTGTGATAAGTCTGGGGTTTTAAGGGGTTATTATATTTGTTTTTGCCCAAACTTTTCCTGAAAGTACAAAAAAGACAAAAATATCTCAGTTAAATGATACACCTCACTGAACTGCTCACATTCGCAATGCAGTTTGGTTTAAAATGAACATGTTAGCGTGACCCAGCTAACATTATATCACTAAACAGTATTTTGGGACAGACGTCTTATCTCTGGAACTACGCTGACTCTTTTAGCTGAGCTTTGAAGAAGCATGAAAGAGCTTTCACTTCAAAGCGCAATGTCTTCTGCATCTTATTCTACGCCGGTTCCACAGTGTCTGTTGTACGTTTACTGTATTTATGTGAAGACAGTGATTTATTAGTGATTACTGTCTTTACTGTAACCAGCGCTACGTTATTTCCCTCGACCTACAGCACTGCAGGTTTCCTGGCCAACACACCTGAGAAAGATTTCAGAAGGAAAAGAGTGATTTACTCTCTGTACTTGAAACATTTTATCTTGGGGGCTTTATCTGGATATGGCCGTAACCAGTGGTGGACGAAGTACACAAACCATGTACTTGAGTTAAAGTAGATACTGAAGGTCAAATATTCCTCCATAAGCACAAAACACTGAAGGTAAACAGTTTCCATCAGGGAGAACCGAGTGGCTCTGAAATCACTTTTTACACACAAGCAAAGTTTCAGTTTCAGATTTATTTACAACTTAGTTCCAAGTTTAAGTTGAATAAAAACTGGCTTTAAACTCAGGATCACAGATGAGCTCCTTTACTATGTTGATCTGTAGGCGTCTGTTCATAAACATAAACCAGCCCAAACTCATTTACTATAAAATGAAATGGAGTTTGTAGAAATTCAGAAAAAAGCCGCGTCAGTCTCGACTGCATATGTGGACATATTTCTATATTGAGCTCTATTTACACAAAGTTAGGTTAGTTCATCATTTATGTTGAACAGACTCTCCCAAAGTTTTACGCCGCTGCGTAATTCTCCGGTCTCATAATATGACCGGAGAATCATTGGAGAAAACGATCTACAGTAGAGATTACAGACTACAGAACAGCTTTCTATGAGCTACTACGTTTCCTATCACTGTGTAAAAGATGCAAGAGGCTCTTTTTATTGCTGGATTGCTCAGAGCAATTGGATCGATTGGATCGGCACATTTGCTGCGCCTCTCGATGAAAAAGCATTTGAATTTCCATCTTGCCAAAATAGCCAGTTCTTAATATTGAGTTTGAGCTTTATGGCTGCAGACTGGACTAAATGTCGAACGGTAGATGAAGCTGCAGGTCCAGTCAGAGAAGAAAGGCTGTTATACAGGATCTTATGAAGGGTCTTATTTAGCGAACTTCGTTATCACAGTGCGGCACATTGCACTGTAATTTTACAGACCTGCTGCCTCCTTTAGGTGAAAGGAAGAACTGCAACATACTAGCTGGCAGGCCAGTTGTGACCCGCTCTAAAGCAGAAGCCAGGGGCTAAAATCTGCCCACAGGCTGCATTCGGCCCTGCGGCTGGACTTTGGACACTCCTGCTGTAGATGATGTTAATCATTTCCACTTAGAAAGTCAACCAAATGTAATTTGCTGCAAATTTTGCATACAAGGGGCCCGATGAAGATTTCAGGAGGCACGGTCTCGGACCCCTCTGCTCCTCTGCCCCTCAGTAATTACACTGCTGGCTCTCTGAGCTTCAGACCGATGCATCAAATGAAGAACAGCATCGAGTCGCGGCGAGGCGTGACAGAGCTGAGTTACGATGAGCTAAAGTGCCACAGTCCCGCGCTGACCCAGTCTATCCATCAGACCTCTCACTGCAGACCAGAAGGGTCAGCAAACAAAACAGTCTGTTTTACTGCCATCTGTCTTTTGTAATATCTTATTAAAATGAATCAGAATCAGGGAGACATGAATAGACTGATGACCCTAACGCTCACATTCATTTCAAAATGTAATATTTTCTGTGCCGTGTTATTAAACATAACACTACTTCTGAAAAATGCAACACTAGAAAAGATCTGGCATATAAATATACATCCTGTAAAAGCCATAACAGAGAAACTGATGCCAGATTCACCAGGAGGGCTTCTTTCCTGACAGTGGGGCAAGATGCCCCTTTTAAAGAGGTCCACACGTTTATGTGTTCATGTAACTGTATATGGATTTGTTGTAGATCTTAAGCTTGTGCACAGACCTGTTTTACCTTTGCAGTAAATGGACATTGGTCCATTTGGCTATATTTGCGTTGTACACATGGTGACCCCTGGTTCCTATCACCACCACTGTATGAGTCCCTACAACCAACCATTTCACATCAAACCACTCAGAATAACTCCGTTTACATCTCAAACACTGAATTACGCAGCATTTTTGAGAAAGCAATAGAATTCCTAACTAACCATTTACTTATACAAGACATTTTGGTGCCACGGCATGTTTTTAAAATGAACTGACTGCTGCCACCTGTTGTACACTAAATAGCAGCACGTCCCTTTGGAGGTGGTGTGGCTTTGCTTTAAGGCCTCTCGTGCTTTTGGTGGAGTCAGAAGTGAGACAGTGCTGGTGGCCTCTTCTGTGAGAAGCACCGTCAAGTCAGATTATCCTGAAGGGTCCAGGGTGGCAGACAGTCCAAGGTCATTTTAAAAAGGTTAAAGGCAAACATGTTCAGTGACGCCTGCTGGTCACAGAAAAACACTGAGGAGTTTGGTAGTAGCAGGCTAGCTATCGATACGGCGAGAAACTCGAGGTAAGGCCTTGCTTTTAGGAAAACGAAAGAAGCGCAAAGCCAGAGCACCAATCAGGGCCCAGCGGTCACTTTGTTTAGAGCTGGTTTTGACCTGTTGGTCATACCGACCCAGTGCAGCACGCGGTTCAACGTCAGCGCAGCAGCGTAAAACTTTGGGAGAGTCTGTTCAACATAAATGATGAACTAACCTAACTTTGTGTAAATAGAGCTCAATATAGAAATATGTCCACATATGCAGTCGAGACTGACGCGGCTTTTTTCTGAATTTCTACAAACACCATTTCATTTTATAGTAAATGAGTTTGGGCTGGTTTATGTTTATGAACAGACGCCTACAGATCAACATAGTAAAGGAGCTCATCTGTGATCCTGAGTTTAAAGCCAGTTTTTATTCAACTTAAACTTGGAACTAAGTTGTAAATAAATCTGAAACTGAAACTTTGCTTGTGTGTAAAAAGTGATTTCAGAGCCACTCGGTTCTCCCTGATGGAAACTGTTTACCTTCAGTGTTTTGTGCTTCTGATCATTTTAATAGACGTCAGCGTCACTAATTAATGACCTTCTTCTACTTTTACTGGAGGAATATTTTACCTTGAGTATCTACTTTAACTCCAGTACAGGGTTTATGTACTGCTTTTGTCTGTATAGTATATCTGATATATGATGCACTGTCTTTGTGATAAATCTGTCTTTGGGTCATAAAAATGCATCTGAAGAATATTAAATAAAGCATTTGCTCAATTTTTGTCCAAAAATGAAATTCTCACCATCTTCAATGGTATAAAAAGTAGCAAAGGCTTAGGCGGCGTAATTTACGGAGTGTTTATTATCCTCAGAGAAAAATGGCCTTCCTCAGCGCACATCTGCGCTTTTACCGGAGAGACTAATAAATACTCGCAAAAATGCTCGCAGCGTTTTCTACCTTCCTCTTTTGGATTTAGCACTTTCTAAGTCTTTCACTCATGGAGGACAGACTGTGTCTTACCTAAAGATGAGAAAAAGCTTCTTAATCATTCTGGCCCATTTATATGGGCCATGCTCCTGACATGTATTAGTCATGGATTAGGGCAGAACAGGTGCGTTACCTCGAAAATTAATATTTCAAAATGATTTTCAATCATAAAAACATGCACCCTCATCACCTGTTGTGTTTTCTACCACTTTTTGCCAGTTGTGTACGTGAGTGAAGCTCATGACCTCCATAGAGATGCCGTCAAATTACACACTCCTACTTTTGATAGAGTTCAAAAGTAGATTTAATATTAGAGATGCAACAAAATCAAAAGGAATAGGTCGAAAGTGTCGATCACTTTCGCGGTTTATTTGAAGGTTAACACGTTTAACAACAGAAAACAGTCTGTATGGACCTGTTCTGCGGTTTCTATGAGGATCTGTAATCACAGTTCACGTCGAGTATCAAGACCGAACCGATCCCATTTCATCTCTCAGCCCTACCGCCGGTTTGCGTGTGGGTGTCCTGAGATTTTTGTTGAGATAGAGGGGTGTTGGGGCTCAAATGGAGGTTTTTCAGGGGCACAATCCAAACAGCGTTATGAGACAAAAATGACAATAACCGTTTTATCTTAGTTTAATGCCGTTTCAATGCATTATGGTCATTTCTATAACCAGCACAAAAAATTGGTAGTACTTTGCTGATGTTTCAGTAATTCAAACGAAAAAAATTCAAACGAGAATCTGGAGAATCTCTGACTTCAGCTTCACATCACTGAAGAATTAGGGGGGGTGATAATAAATAACTGCCCCCCTCTTTGAAGGCGTCTGATCCCTAAATGTAACTAAAGCCCAGCAGTGAGGAGCTGAACTTTCCCCTCCTCTGCTGTCCCTGCAGACGGGCAGGGTCACCTACAGGGCGGCGCTAGTAGCTGTTAATGAAGTGATGCTCTTTTATTAGAGGGTCTCATTTCAGAGGAAGATCTCAACCACTGCCCTGTAGCTCAGGAACAAGGGGCAAAGAACCAGGGGAACCAGGGGAAGGGGTAAAAATAAGAAATGGGATTGAGCCTGAAAGTCAGCACGAGGTTTGAGGTGGGCTGCTGTTCATGGTGCTGATGGTCCAATAGCAGTGATCTCAGTAGCAGCAAGCTCTGTTGAATTGGACACTGTGAGGTTTGGGCTGGATGTTCTACAGCATTTATTCACTGGGTTTTTCTCTTATTTTAAGGTGAGGCTGAGACGAGTTTGTGTTGTGGGGGACTGAGAGAACCGGGGTTGAGGCTGAGAGGAGGATGTAAGTTTGGGTTACGGTAAACTATTGGGGAAACATTCTCTTTTTGTGCAGCCTGGCTGGGTCCAACTGCAGCGCAACGACTTGAGCCTGAGAGCGGAAGTACAAAGTAGGTGTTTCTAATAAAGTGGCCAGTAAGTGGAAGCCCAAGGTTGGTGTTTCTAATAAATTGGCCAGTGCATGGTAGTAGAGACCCCTGCTTTACACGATGTCTGATTGAGATCTGTATGTCAGCAGTGACCTTGGCGAAGCATGAAGTCAGCAGCAGGTCCCAGGTGGGCTGCTGTCCATGGTCCTGATGATCCAGCGAGCTCTACTGAACTGAAGCGGGTGAAGCGGCGCAGCAGGGCCGTTACAGCCGCTCCTCCATCCACAGCTGGGACTCCCAGAGTGCCATGCTGCACAGTTCCCCTCCGTTTGGCCCGCCATGCTGCAGTGAGCACAGCCTGAGGGGATCCGAGCAGGGGGAAGCCGCTTAAAGCGACCGTAACCCTTGCATCTGCAGCAGGGGGCGTAAAAAGGACAACAAAGACAGACAGCAGTTGCTGCTGTCAGGAAGGACAGCAAGGATGGCAAGAAGAAGAATGCAGTGGAGTGGACAGGGGGCAGTTGGCAGGACTGGTCTTCGGCTGAGTCAGCAATGTGTGAATGCGGTGCCGTGCTTAATTCCAACCAAAGCGGCTTTTGTTTGCTTGTTTTCCCTCCATGTTTCTTATAGAATAACCAAGAGAGGCTGTTCTTCGGGCTTTGGGGCAGGCGGAGAAAAGATGCTGGAATTTACACTTGACTTTCTCCAAAACCCCTCAAAGCAAACAGACACACCTCCACACTAGTGCTAATCCCCCCATTGATCATCCAAATCGTGGGCAAAGCGCTGAATCATCACGGACGACACGGTGCAGGACTGTGCTGGGTGGCGGGGGAGGAACCCACATCACCTTGCGCCAAATCCCTTTATCACTGGCAAAGCGTGCTACGATGCCATTGTTGTGTTGCCATCAAAGCTGCACACTCAGACGAGCTCCTGTCAGCCTTGATGACAGAATTACATAAGAAAATATGAGGCGGCAGATCACCAGTGAGTAAACCAGTAAAGAATGGGCGTGAATGTGAAAAGGCCTGTAATTAGGTCAGTAGAGGTGTGTGTACGGGCTGGCAGCTGCTCTGTATTACAAAGCACCCATCATTGGCATCTGTTTGCCTGCACATTAATCTTAGTGGCTTATGAAAATGTTCAATAGTCTTCACAGCTTCTGTTCTGGTCTCCTTTAAACATCTTTAGTAGTATGCATGCTAATGAAACAGACAGCTGCCTGCTCAATAGAAAAAGAAGCAGAAATACTACCACGCTATTAAAGATGATACAGGTCAATTTATTGGAAACCCTTTCCTTCTAGCTGTATCCATCTGTTAATGCATAATTCATGAGTCAGTGGAAGCACAAAGCAGGTTTTTCTAATAAAGTGGCCAGTGAGTGGAAGCACAAGGTAAGTGTTTCTTATAAAGTGGCCAGTGAGTGGAAGCACAAGGCAGGTGTTTCTAATAAAGTGGCCAGTGAGTGGAAGCACAAGGCAGGTGTTTCTAATAAAGTGGCCAGTGAGTGGAAGCACAAGGCAGGTGTTTCTAATAAAGTGGCCAGTGAGTGGAAGCACAAGGCAGGTGTTTCTAATAAAGTGGCCAGTGAGTGGAAGCACAAGGTAGGTGTTTCTAATAAAGTGGCCAGTGAGTGGAAGCACAAGGCAGGTGTTTCTAATAAAGTGGCCAGTGAGTGGAAGCACAAGGTAGGTGTTTCTAATAAAGTGGCCAGTGAGTGGAAGCACAAGGCAGGTGTTTCTAATAAAGTGGCCAGTTAGTGGAAGCACAAGGTAGGTGTTTATAATAAATTGGCCAGTAAGTGGAAGCACAAGGTAGGTGTTTCTAATAAAGTGGCCAGTGAGTGGAAGCACAAGGTAGGTGTTTCTAATAAAGTGGCCAGTGAGTGGAAGCACAAGGCAGGTGTTTCTAATAAAGTGGCCAGTGAGTGGAAGCACAAGGCAGGTGTTTCTAATAAAGTGGCCAGTGAGTGGAAGCACAAGGCAGGTGTTTCTAATAAAGTGGCCAGTGAGTGGAAGCACAAGGCAGGTGTTTCTAATAAAGTGGCCAGTGAGTGGAAGCACAAGGTAGGTGTTTCTAATAAAGTGGCCAGTGAGTGGAAGCACAAGGTAGGTGTTTCTAATAAAGTGGCCAGTGAGTGGAAGCACAAGGCAGGTGTTTCTTAGGTGTTTATTAGGTGCTTCTATAAAGTGGTCAGTGTGTTTGTACGCGTTTGCCGGGATTCAGCTATCAGTGTGGACCAGAAACATACTTCATAACCGAGAGAAAACCAGAAGGAGAGAAATGTAGAGGGGGGGGGTTTGTTGAGGCATTAAAATACCGTATGAATGGTGCATCAACCTGTTATGCTTTTGCAACCCTGTAGAAGGTTATTTGTGCAGCAGCTGTGGCTTACATTTGCCAGGAGAGAAACAGAGGAGTCAGCAGGAACAGAATTCCCCAGAGAGCGACCCGCTGTTATCAGAGCATTTGTCCTGCCCTAACGTGACGTTACAAATCACTGCTGGTACACCGCTAAGATCACTCCACGCCCGTGGTGTAACTGCTAGCAGTGCAGGCAGGGCCCATAGCAGAGGAACTCACAGTGACTGACCCATTACATTCATGACGCACGAGTATTGAGATGTAAACAAGGTCATTCCGAGTGGTTTGATGTGAAATAGTACTTTGTAGAGAAACACACTGACTCAGACGTCTTTCCAGTGGTGGTGATGGGAACCAGGGGTCACCATGACTACAACACAGATATAGACACTTTATTTACCATCCAGAACCACCAGAGAACCTACACGAGTCTTCTGAGCTTATATGGAATGTTGATCATGGAAAATATGGATAAATAATTATTTTTTGGGAACTGTTTTTGCTCATACCGTATCCCTCCACCATGAATGCATTTTAAAGACGCTCTTTAGGGCAAAACCTTCTCAAAGGTTCTCAATGATGCCTCAGACAACAGGCAGTGATTCATAGCCATTTCACACATTCATTTCCTGTGAGGGAGCTTTCAGAGGCATTAAACCCCTTAGACGTCTGGTTCCTATCACCACCACTCTAAATAAATTCTGACTCAGTGAGTTTCTTTAGAGTGGAGCATTTCACACCAAACCATTCTGAATGACTTTGTTTACATCATAACCATTTAATTATGCAGGAATGTTTTAAAAAATCAATGCAGTTCCCCATTAGGATACATCAGCATGCCTTGAGCAGCCCTGACGCTTCTCACTGCTCTTATTCATGAGGCATCTCATCAATGACCTTTTTCAAACATACCCTTGAAAACTATTATGCTCACTGTTCATAAATCCGAAGATGTTAGAGATCAAAATGACTCTAAAGGGAAAACATATCAAAGTATGTTTTTCTACTATTTTACACTCCAGTATGTCTTTGGAAATACACACTGCATGTCCAAAAGTATCCAGACAGTCTTTCAAATTCATGAATTCACTTACTTTAAGGTGACCCCATTGCTGACATTCAATTATATATACAGCTTTAATCACCATAGAAAAACATTGACCAATAGAACAGGATGCAGGAGCAGCTGCATGTGGACCTAAGGTGACTTTGCCCAATGGCAAGCATCAGATAGAGGGGTATAAAGCCCCCCAGCACTGCAACAGCAGTGGAACTGCATCCTCTAGAGTGATGGAGCTCTACCCAATACCTCTGGGAGGAGCTGGAGTGATCCAGAACTGACGATCCAACATCAGAACTGCTCTTGTGGCTGCAATAACATCAGCAGCGATGTTCCAACATCCAATGTAGAGTCTTCCCAGAAGTGTGGAGGCTGTTACTGCAGCAAAGGGGGACAAATTTACTATTAACACCCTTCATTTCAGAAGAAATGCTAAACGAGCAGGTGTCTACAAACTTTTGGACATGTTGTGTATGCAAGACGTACAAATTACACTGTCATAGTTTTCCATTCATTCCTTTTTCATCCATTATTCTTTCTTACACTGGAGCCCATAAGTTCCCACTTACAGCGCTGCTTCACATGCAGGTGTAAGACACAAATCCTGCAAATCTTCTTAATCCATTATGCAATCCGAGCTCCCAGCAAGCTCCACTGACTGACTGGTGATGAAATAACGGTGAGAAAAGCAGCTGGGTGGGTGGGCGGAGAAGCTGAGAGAAGGGCAAACCAATCTGTATGTTATAAAACTGTTCACCATCAATCACATAGCCGTGCTGTATGTATTGCATTGCCAGCATTTGCATGTTCCATCGATCTTCGGTGTCCTTGTGATTGGTTAACAACAAGACGAATGATGAATATCAAATGTATGTGGACAAGCTGGAGATACTGAAGCGCAGCTGAAGGATAACAAGTCACTAGATTACACATCCGGTATGAAATACACTCCTGTCATTTAATCCCGGAGTACACAGTGCGTATATCCTCCATCGTGACAGGGGCTGAGTGGGCTACACGCAGTGGGTGATGGAAACAGAAAAACAACATCTGATAAAAATATAGAAAAGGTAATATATATAATCTGACAGAACATTTGTAGTTCAGTAAAAATTCCTATGGGCAATGTGAATTAGAGCTCCAGTCAAGCGTGAAATTTCAATCCAAACCCCAAAATAGGCGGAAAAAAATCTGTCTGATCCTGCACGAGTCCAGCCCAACAAAATTCTGTCTGAGTTTGACTGTAGCCCAAAAAAACTTCGTAAATCTGATCATAGCCCAACAAAACTCTGCCAGAACCCAAAGAGCCCAAAACACCCCAGAACAGCCCAACAAAATTCTGTCTGAGTTTGACTAGGAATTTTGAATCTGATTTTTTTGAAAAAATATCTGAATTTTCTGAAACATTTTGTCCAAACTTATTCTGGCAGAACCTGATTACAGCCCCAAAACATTCTGTGTGAATCTGACAGTAGCCGACAAAATTCCATCTAAATCCAACTGTAATATTTTTAACTTTTTTTTTTTTTTGCAGAATTTTGAATTCAACTGTAGCCTGACAAAGTTTGACTGACTTGGCCAACAAAATTTTCTCTGGATCCAAATGCAGCGAGACACGATTCTATAAACTATAAATTTGTAAAATATAAACTAATATTTTGTAAATTCTGTCTGAATTCAACTGTAGCCTCACAAAATTAGATTTAAACCCAAGTATAGCCCAAAAAATTTGGTCTGAATCTGATTTTTTTTTGTAAAATGTCTGAATTTATTTATGAAATTTCATCTGAATTTGATTGAACATCTGGACCCCATTGGGTTCTGGCAAAAATGTCAAGCTCTAATATGAATGCAAGCTTATTACAATTCATTCTTATATTCCTAACAGTGCACTGCATCGTCATTACCTGCGTCATCATCACCTCCCCCTGTCAACTTTAACAACAACAGTAATAAAAGGAAGAACAGCAGCAACAACACATTCATAATCCAGACAAACAGCAGGCCTTTGTCCACTGAATCGGAACTGTAACGCCATGCTCCAGCTGCTTCAGTATCTTCTGAGTAAATGTCCCTTAACTCATCCAGATGCATAGGCTGTAGCCCAATTTTACATGATGCAAAAGAGCCTCAGCGTAAGGTTATGATCAAGCGCACCGGGCTCCCCTGGGCAATCGTCTAAATACCACACGCTGTGATTTATGTGCATATACCACATGCAATGTGCAAAATTATGCATGAGGACACCAGGCACATTTCTTCTGTGAGCGGCTGCCGAGGGGCTTTGCCGCCACGACTCTGTGCAAGTGGGTACTATCTTTTTTCAATCCTGCCCACCGTGCCGGATTCGATTGTGTGCAGAAATCTCCGGGTGTACGGAACTGTATCAAAGGGCTGATGGTCTGGACGGACTGTACCCGTTGCAATATTTACACCCCGGCCCTATCTCGGCGCAGAAAGAGAAAGCGGGGCAAGGCGGCTCTAAATAAATTCGCACGGCAGATACGGGCTTGGCTTGCTCTGGAATTAAGTAGACCTCCGAAAGCCTCGGAAAGTTCCAGCTGCCGAAACGCAAGATAAGACTTAGCATACAAATGAAACTGATGGGGTGTGTCTGGGCAAGGGAACGGAAAAGCTATCCCTTTTTGATCACATGAAGTCTGAATAAGGTTGGATGTGTGTGGCTGGCGGTGAACAGAGCCAAGTCTTCTCGTGTAAAGTATAGGCATCCTGCCTCAGAGGAGGAAGAGCACGGGCCCGAGCAGCTGGATGGGAGAGAAGGAACTTCAAACAGGGCTGTGAATATTAAAGGCAATAAAGTCAGCAGGAGGCCTGGACCGAAACGGTCTCTGGGTACGGTTCCGAGAAGTGGCAGGATACACTGCAGTGTGGACCGTTACAAATCATTACTAAGTGTTTCGCTTTTGAAACGAAGAAGTGAAACTAGATGACGAAGCCACCGTGGCTACGACAAGCACGAACGGGCCTTTATTAAAGAACGGATTCATTAGACTCGGCTCTGTACACGAGGTGGATCCTTCACTGGCTTAAAACCAATTAAAAAAACTTAAGGCTTTAGTTTGGTCAGAGAAAACGGCCATTCACAATGAAATAAAATAAAATAATAAACAGAGCTCTTGAATAAAATCAGTACTCGAAACGTATCTGTATCCGGTCAGGATGAACAGTTGGTATAGTAACACCTCTGCCTTCTACGCTGTAGACTGGGGTTCAATCCCCCACCAGGGTAAACACCCTACGCTATACCAATAAGAGTCCTTGGGCAAGACTCCCAACACCACCTTCACCTATCTGTGTAAAAATAATCAAATGTTCAGTCGCTGTGGATAAGAAAACTATATATTTTGACTCAAACATCACTGACTTAGAAGTAAATGCAATTTGCTATACTGAAGCCCACGCTAAACTTCAAAATAGTAAACAAAATAATGACCATCCACTCTTCTGGACCATCAAAAACAACAGAAGGCAGCTTAGTAAAGCTATATTTAAAGATATCAAACAATATTTCTTCGCTTTGCAGTGAATTATTCTCTATATTTTTTCGGTTTCTTTTGCAATGCATTCAGCTTGTATCAGTGCTGGAAAACCAGGCAAAAACTCTGAGTAGTGCGCCCTCTACAGGATACTGCGTGGAACATCGGTGCATTGAAAAATAAATGTCCTATTGAAACAAAATAAATGTGCTGTAAGCATTAAATGAAATAAAATTAACAATGAAGAGTGTATTTTCTTTTTACACACACATCTATTCATCCAATTTACAAGCTGAGTTTATAAATTAAATTTCCTAGTAACCAAAGTTTAAATGGGTTACACATTCCAAACATGGTCTTCATTTCCTTAAACAATCAAAAAAGGTTGATTGGTCAGACGACAACACACGTTTCCACTGTGCATCAGTCCATTTCAGATCAGCTTGAGCCCAGAGAAGTCGGCAGCGTTTCTGGACATTGTTGATTTGTATTTGTGGCTGCAGCATCGACTGTATTTATTAATGACGATTTGTCAGTATTCCTGAGCCCATGTGGTGACATTCATCACAGAATGCTGGGAGAGAAGGTCAAGGACATTCAGTCGTGCCCTTTATGTAGAGATTTCTCTGAATTTCTTGAATCCTTTGATGATCTGATGCACCATAAAGTGTTAAATATCTTGAAGAATGTTGTTCTGAAGCGGGACCGCCGTGCTCATGAAAGGCTACGCATTTCTTGGATGCTTCTTTTATACCGAAGCAGTTTTTCAAACATTTCTAACATCTCAACTTTTTTTTACGTATCAGATTCAGAATTATCAGATATTTACAAAAGTTGAAAAAAGTCAAACACATCTTGTCTTTGGACTATTTTCATTTAAATACAGCTTAAAGTGGATTTATAAACGATTGCATTCTGTTTTTATTTGCATTTCATCCACTGTCCTAACTTTCTTAATGATTCTTAATGCATTTTAGCTTCGACTGTTTCAACTGTTTAACTGTGTTTCTCTCCTTCAGACTGTGTTTTGATTTGTTGCTACTCATTTGTTCTTAAAGGTATTAATTTTCTATTTTATTGTTTTGTTTCTATTTCATTATATGGCTCACCAGACCCCACTGTAAATGAGGCGTGGGTCTCAGCAGACCAGCCCCTCTATATAAATAAATCATTTAATGTATTGGTTCGTTCATGTATTCATGAGCTTGTTAGGTCCATTTTTGCAGCAGGCTATGAAAGACAAAGGGTCATTAGAGGCAAAACTTTGGCGAAGTGTTGGGAGTAAACAACACTCCCTGCTAATCCTGCACTAATCTATACAAACGAGTCCAGGTGGTGCCTGAAAGTGAGGGAAGGAGTGGCTGGGTGGGTGTTTGTGTTGTGGGTTCTGAAGCTTCATCCATTCTTGTTGGGAATTTCAGGAGTATTGACTTCCATGAGGGAGGCTATGCAGTTTTACCTAAGACGTGATTTAAATGCAAATTATAAAACTTGAGAGATGAAGTCTATCTTCTTATCTTTACGGGGGTGGAGGGGTGGGGGGTAGTGGGGGGGGGGTGCTTAGGCCTGTACCTCATGGACAGACTGCGGCTTCTGAGTGGTCATTGGTTTGTAGGGGCATTAGCTAACACAGCTACCTAGTATCCCAGACTACTGATGTCCCACAGCTCCTGGGAGACTTTATATGACCAATGAAAAGGAGCCCATTTTTAAACATTTCTATATTAATGGTTAATATGCCATTGTGTGCTCTGGGGCGAAACGCTCCGTTCTAGAGAAACAGCATTTAGAACTGTTCACAGTGGTGGTGATGGGAACCAGACGTCCACCTCTAGTTTCAGTTTCCCTGACAGAAAGTTCTGAAAACACTGCCTGATTACTGAGACATTGTTTTATGAGCGTTTTGATAAAGTTTTGGCATAAAACATTTTAAAAATGCATTCATAGTGGAGGGATACATGAAGGGTGTAACATACTTTTTTAGATTTACCACGATTTAACCATCATCCACATTACATATCAAACTCAGAAGACTCGTGTAGGTTCACTGGTGGTTTTGGATGGTAAACAAAATGGATATATTTGTGTTGTAGTCATGGCGACGGCTGGTTCCCATCACCACCACTGTAAAGAAATCAGAGTCTCTACCATCAACCGTTTCACACCAAACCACTCTGAATGACCCCTGGGGATGGGGAGGGGGGCGTCTTACCCTAAAACCCTTTCATATAAAAGGTGCCCACCTCCCTCCTCACATAGTGTGAACTAGTTTTTTGTATAAAATGATGTAAATGATATAAATGAAGAGACACTCCTTATAATGCGGTACATCCAGGTGAAATTTCAGACCACGGCCACTCAGAAAATGTGGAGAGTAGATTTGACCCCATCATTGGTTCAGAAGCAACTCATTCACCATAACTCTTATGAATAAGTGCCATGCTTTCAGTCTGCATTTGCCATGGGTGTTCAACTCCACTAGAGGGCGCTTAAGAGCAAGTCAAAATGAATGAACCTTTTTGGAAAAAAAAACCTTCTGTTCTGTATTTTAACACACTGGCCATCCCATATAATGGAGCACTAATTGGTCAGTAGTATTGATGCTAGTCTTGTGAAGCTGGAAAAGCCAACTTCAAATCAGGATTTATATTCTTCAAATCAGGAATTATATTCAAGTGGTGTTGGGAACAGGAACAATCATTCTGGTGTTTTATTATCCAATCAAATTAAACATGAATAACATGTAAATGTTATTCAACGTTATTCAATGTTATTCAAACAATGAATAAACAGCAGCCTGGTTCTGGTGGTACCATCGCTGGCACCATATTCAGTTCCCACTCCAGATTACTCCGCAACAGCCCCTCAGCTTTACACCACACTAGACAGCAAAATGTATGAAACATGTTTATTACAAACCTAATATGACAAAAAATCCACTTAACAATAATCAACAGGTTAACATACGTACAAAATGAATGTGTAGAAAATACAGTTACTGTCTTTTTGCTGTTGTGTGTCCTGCAAGTTGTCCAGCTTCACTGATGAAGCTCTTCGTTACGCTATTGATAAGTAGGCCTACGGTGATTATAACATCAGGCTAAGCTTCCACTTCTTCTCTCCCTGACCGAATCCTTTGCAGCTTCCTTTCAGTGAACTGAAGCTAAGACCCGTTCTCTTTGTGGCAGATGCACGCTGGACAGTCACTGTCTAAAAACAGCGTGAGAACCTCAGCCATGGTTTAGAGCCATTTCAAATTAGCAGGGGTGTTCCTTTCACCACTTCGGGAGGTCAGAGGAGAAGGACAGTAACGGTAGAGAGGGATGACATCAGTCCGATAAATAAGTTAAAGTTTCTGAATGGTCTTCCCACAAACTCGGGAATATGTGAGCTTGGTCCAGGTGGTTAGAACCTGCAGCAGAATCCGCAGCCTTTGTTGCTGCAGCAGTTGCAGCAGTAGCGGCACAGGGAGAGATGACTTTGGCGCTTTGTCCTGAACAGCACCTGGAAAAGGAGCGAAGCTGTTAGTCAATTATTCCAGCTTTCAGGCTTATTTACAGCTTCTGAGGTGCAGCCAGAGTGTTCAGCTTTCCACTAAGAGACTTTACCAAACACGATAAAGGAAAATTCCAGCAATTCTTTTTAAAAAGCGACTTTTTTCCATGGTTTTCTGTGTGGAAGAGGCTGCAGTTCTCAGTGGAAACGCTTCACTACCCACAACATTCAAACAGGCCGGGAGCAGTAACGTGGTCCCAGGCGAGGTCTGAGATTACAGGGGTTCTTGTTCTTCTTCAAGTCTCACTTTACGTTGGAATTAAACACACAACTGTTGCAGGATGTTGCGTCACTGCAGAAGTGGTGTCTCGTTTTCTGAAAGCAATGTTTCTGTGTCGTTATATGCCCCGTGGAGGCCTATAGGAGGTCACCTCTGCGCCGTAACTCGCATTAGAAGCACATATTTCACCAAAAAGCAAAGGCAGAGAGAAAAAGAGAAAGCGCAGGTTCCACTCTGAAGTGGATATCACTGCATAACAGCAAGTAACTTAATCATTATATAAAAGTCTGTTAATTAGTGTTAATTATTCTATAATAGTTACATAACATCACTGTTGGGACTAAAACTCGTGTCTCCAAAAATGGTCACTTTACAGGACAAATGATTTTTTTCCCAAGCACTCTCTATTGGTCCAACTCATTGGTCCATTAATAATCATTAACTGGACCCCATATTATAAAGTTATATAACGTAAACATCACATGATTTATACTCATAAAAGGTACATTTAGTGCTTTAATTGTTTGTATGCTTAATAATCCAAACTGTGATTTAATAATAATTATATAGAACTTAACCGTCATTAACAAACTATTTAATTAGATTCATATTTTTTTGAGAGAGAAATGTCAGAATTTTCCTTTAACTGTGCTCTGGTGAGAAATGCGAAGGCCTCTAAAGCCACTGCCCACCTCTTCTGGCCGCGTCTCCTCCGCTGAAGCTGCAGTCCAGTGCTGTTCCTGCTGAGGAACTTCGTTTTCCATCTGCTGCTCCACCTGAGAGTGAAGATGAAGATGTTAATTAAAAAAAAAAAAAAAAGTTGTGCTAGCTAATGTCTTCAGAAGCACAGTTATTGATTGATTGGAAGTGTGTTAAAGAGAAACCACCACTGATTAAAAAAAAATCCTACGTGATTAAACGGCTGAGATGGAAACACAGAGCAGTTTGGCGTGAAACGCTCTGCTCAGTCAGAACTGGCCACACTGGTGGTGATAGGAACCAGACGTCCAGCTCTAAAAGCTCCATCACCCAAAGTTCCTACGTTAAACAGTTATGAACACACTGCCTGATGTCTAAGACATTACTTCATGGTAGCTTTGTGATAAGATTCTGGCTTGAAATGTATTTTAATCCACCTGTTTGAATCCATGTATGGAGGAGGGGTGCATGCACAGCGTTATGAGGCACAGCAGTTCACACAGGGAACTTATTCTTTGTGCTTTATCACGATTTTCCATCATCAACCTTCCATATAAGCTCAGAAGACTCGTGTAGGTTCTCTGGTGGTTCTGGATGGTAAATAAAGTGTCTATATCTGTGTTGTAGTCATGGCGACGCCTGGTTCCCATCACCACCACTGGAAAGACGTCTGAACCACTTCACACCAAACCCTCTGAATCTCTCTGTTCACATTTCAAGGACTGAATTATTCAGAAATCTCCTTAATACTGGGTGAAAAGTTGGGTTTAATGTTTACAGTCATTTTCATTAAAACTCACAGGAGCACCGTGTTTGTGTTCTTATGAGCTGCTATAGACGCGCAGCTACTGCTCACTGCTGTACATTAACTCGGACTTTACTGTACAGTTCAGAGTCCAGCAGCAGGGCTGGTGTCCACCCCTCTCACTGCTGACGACTGGGCTATCTGGGGTCAAGTCAGGCCGAGTCAGACTCACCTCAGGCTGAGAGAAAGGCACAGCTTCACTCTGCCACACGCAGAGACAGGCGACGGCGGCCGCGACAGCGAGGGCGACGCTGATGGACTTCATTTCCCACAGTTCTTCAGTGACTCTTCTGATAAACGCGCAGCTGCGAGCTTTGCGGCTCCCACGAGTGGCGGTGCGTGTCCAGGCGCAGGAGGGGATTTCTCTCCGTCTTAATCAGAGCTTTACTCTTCTGACTTCTACCTGTGACTGGCGGGCTGTGCGGGTATTTATGCCCCCCTCAGTGTCCGCCACGCCCCCCTGCACTGAGGCGACCCCTTCCCGCAAAGCTCTTACCCAACAGCCCTGGGGAATTCTGCTCACAGCCTGCTGGGATTTCCACGGTTTAAATAAACATGAATAGCTGGAATTATAATTATCCATACAATTCATTCTAGACTGAGATTTTGACAATACAATGTGATATTATTATTATTATTATTATTATTATTATTATTATTATTATTATTATTAATAGTAGTTGCACTGCTGTGCAGAATCAGCACCGTTTCTTATCCTGATTTTTTTGTGAAGTTTGTACTAAAACATGTTCTGAAAATATATGAATAAGCTGGATGTTTATTATTAGTAGTAGCAGTAGGAACAATTTATATATATACATGATCAAAAGCCTTCAGAAGAGTGGCTATAAAGAATAAGTTAATAACTAAGAAGTGACTGATGGAAATGTTGGTGGGCTTGCTGTGGACAGTCTCAGTGCTGACTCACAGGTAAGGATCTCGGAATAACACTGATGTTCCGGCATGTCTGGAGCGCTGGTCAGGAGAAGCTCTCCGCGTCAGCCTGTCTCATTCAGTGATAACCTTCTGCCACTACATATTGACTCAGTGGTGCCGACAAGTCAGAGTCAATAAATACAAACACAAGCGACTTCTGGTTGGATTCCAACATAGAGGTGCTCTATTAATTATACTTTCACATGATTATTGTATAATATGGAGGGATGGTATGTAAAAATATCTCATCATTGATTACTGATGAACAAGAACATTGTGAGTTGCGGTACTGTGCAAAAGTTTACTTACCAGGGTGTGTTTTTTGCACCATATTTCATGAGAATAAATGCAAATAAACATAGTTTTACATGCAGTAAAAAAAATTACAGGACTTTTTCTGAGTCTTTTGTGAGCTGGTCCCCAGGCATCCCTCATCATCAGCACGCTTAACATAATGAAGAACTCAACCGCGAAAGCAGGGATATGATGATAATTACAGTTTTTATCATAAACACATTGATATACATTCTTACTGGATTCATTTTTTTGTATTCATTGTAATATTAGTGTTGTTTTCTGCTTACAGTTCAGATTAATAGGTCTACTTTTGCCCATTACTGTATGCACTATTAAAACAGGTGGTCCTTCAAGGGCTCTTTAGTCTAGACAATGGTTCTATACAGAACCATGAACACTCAAAGAAGCATTGGCATGCTTGAAAGCTTTTTTGCATGGTGAAATGGTTCTTCAGATTGATGGAGACTGTTGTACATGGTTCTATATAGAACCTTTTTGAAGGCTGATGTCAAGCTTGTAACAATAGCAGAACCCTTTTTGGTGCTATATTGAACCATTCAGGTTGAGTATTCAGGTTTCTGTATAGAACCATTATCTTTACTAAACAAGCCTTGGAGAACCATCTTTCTTAAGACTGTATGGACACAATTTATTTACTTAAAGGTGCAGTGTGTAAGATTTAGTGGCATCTAGTGGTGAGGGTGCAGACTGCAGATCATCTGAATCTCCCTCCCTCACCCTTCCCTTTCCAAGCGTGCAGTAGAACCTACGATGGCATCACGTTTTCTGCTGTCACCTGTCCTGTTTAGTTCCATCCTCCTGTCCTTACCTTGGGCCTAATCCTAACCCTCACCCTGGCCCTAATCCTAACCCTAACCTTAACCTCAACCCAAAACCTCATCCTAACCCTCACCCTGGCCCTAATCCTAACCCTAACCTTAACCTCAACCCAAAACCTCATCCTAACCCTCACCCTGGCCCTAATCCTAACCCTAACCTTAACCTCAACCCAAAACCTCATCCTAACCCTCACCCTGGCCCTAATCCTAACCCTAACCTTAACCTCAACCCAAAACCTCATCCTAACCCTCACCCTGGCCCTAATCCTAACCCTAACCTTAACCTCAACCCAAAACCTCATCCTAACCCTCACCCTGGCCCTAATCCTAACCCTAACCTTAACCTCAACCCAAAACCTCATCCTAACCCTCTTCTGTTCGCATGTTACTGAGAGTCTGTTTAGGTTCATCTAAAAAGGAACGCTCAGTATGAAGTGTCACCATAATGTTTCTCATAATAATTCCACTGTATGGACATTATAATATTATTCAGCCTGTTGTAGAACATATCCAGTCATTCGTTTATGTTTTACATCAGTTTATTTAGTGAAATAAATACCTTACTCCATCAGAAGATGAGCAATATGATCAGACAGTGGAATTACATCATTTCACTACTTAAATAAAAAATATCTACATCAGTCTCACAATAAGCCACATTTGATATATCGACTACACGCTGGCCAAGCTAACGTTAACTATATTATTAATCTGGAACCTACAGTGTAAAGATCACTGCTCTGAGAATATTGAATATTTGACTTAAGACCGACCGTTTACAGGAACATAGTGTTTGTTCTAGGCCTGTTTAGAGATTTCTGGGTGGCCTCGACCGTAAATGATAGAGTATGATAGTATGTGTACTGAGCCAGTTGGGGTGTTGTGCTGGTGTATTTGTTTTATTGGACAAACAGGATGGTTCTCAGTGGCTAACTGGCTGGCCGAAGCAGTCGTGCACATTTCATATCATGTACAGCACTGCACAAATGTCAGAGACCACCCGTTTGTCTATTTAAGTCTATTATTCAGTCGTCTCGCTTCTGTGGTGTGAAAGTAGAGGAGGCAGTGGATGGGGCAAGATGGAGGCAGATGATCCACTGTGGCGACCCCTAAAGGGAGCAGCCGAAAGAAGAAGAAGATTCAGTCGTCTCGCTTCTCATGCATATGAACTTGAGTGACGTCTCATTCTTAATTCTTTGGGTTTAATGTGATGTCGGCCCACCCTCTACAACTATAACAGCTTCAGCTCCTCTGGGAAGGCTTTCCAAAAGGGTTAGGAGTGTTTATAGGAATTTTTGACTGTTCTTCCAGAAGCGCATTTGTGAGGTCAGACACTGATGCTCTCCTGATGTTCTCCTGGCAACCACCAAACCCAGACTCGTCCATCAGATTTCCAGACGGAGAAGCATGATTGGTCACTCCAGAGAACACGTCTCCACTGCTCTAGAGTCCAGTGGCGGCGCTTTACTCCACTGCATTCCACGCTTTGCATTGCGCTTGGTGATGTAAGGCTTGGATGCAGCTGCTCGGCCATGGAAACCCATTCCATGAAGCTCTCTACGCTGTTCTTGAGCTGATCTGAAGGCCACATGAAGTTTGGAGGTCTGTAGTGATTGACTCTGTAGAAAGTCGGTGACCTCTGCGCACTATGCCCCTCAGCATCCGCTGACCACTGTCATTTTACGTGGCCGACCACTTCGTGGCTGAGTTGCTGTCATTCCCAATCGCTTCCACTTTGTTATAATCCCACTGACAGTGGACTGTGGAATATTTAGTAGTGAGGAAATTTCACGACTGGACTTGCTGCACAGGTGGCGTCCGATCACGGCACCACGCTGGAACTCACTGAGCTCCTGAGAGCGACCCATTCTTTCACTAATGTCTGTAGAAGCAGTCTGCAGGCCGAGGGGCTCGGCTTTATACACCTGTGGCCGTGGAAGTGACTGGAACACCTGAATTCAGTGATTTGGATGGGCGACTGAGAACTTTTGGAAGTATTTATATATAATCAAAACCTTGTATGTCCAAAATAGTAACATTACAATACAAAGAAAAAACCTTCTTTACTTTTAATAATATAAGAACCAGACATTTTTCCACATCGTTTGGAGATGTTTCTTTTGGTCCATTCATCATGAATTTTACAGACAATGTAAAAGAAACTGTTACTTTCAAATAATGTCATATAAATTGGCCAAAAATAACCCAAGATTGCTTGAAAAAAGTCTGATTCCGTTGACTTCCATTCCATTGTTACCATTTTGGAAATGTATAAAAATATATTAAAAGTGTCATAAATTTTGCACAGACCACATTTAGTGTTTTATTGTATCCCAATATGTTAAATTCAGCAAATAACCCAGTTCCCTGTAGAGGATGCATTGACTTATTTTCATATAGAAAATCAACAAAACATGTTATTTGACCAGGGGCGTCCTAACTTTCGCACAGGACTGTATGTGTGTCTATACATGTGCACTTCAAAGTAGACTGCATGTATTCAAGTTAGTGTGTGTGTGTGTGTGTGTGTGTGTGTGTGTGTGTATACGTGCCTGGGTGAGTAGACTGTGTGCCCTAGAGAAAGGGACGCCAGCACTATCAGAGAGGATCTTCTGGTCAAACAGTAGCCGGCTCCAGCAGGACGCAGACCGTCACCCTGACAGGCGCCAATCTGCACCTTTACCTCTGTGCTGGTCTGGGCCAATGACCTCTCTGTCTCTCTCTCACTGATTCACTAATGTATAATACACTTTCAGTAGTCCAGTCTTAAATTTTCAGGACCCATTTCATTCTCGTGGTCCTATTCCACCCCACCCACCTTCACGGCTCCCCATTTACTACAAAAACAACCAACATATTGACCCGTCTTACTCTCGGTGTCGAATCACGGTGTCCACTCTCGGTGTCCACACACGAAGCCCAAACAGAATGTGTTATCTAACTAGGACAGAACATGAAATACCGGCCGTGAATAGAGTGACTGCCTCAACCTTCAACCACCTGCCCAGCCAATCCTGCCTCAACCTTCAACCACCTGCCCAGCCAACCCTGCCTCAACCTTCAACCACCTGCCCAGCCAACCCAGCCTCAACCTTCAACCACCTGCCCAGCCAATCCTGCCTCAACCTTCAACCACCTGCCCAGCCAACCCTGCCTCAACCTTCAACCACCTGCCCAGCCAACCCAGCCTCAACCTTCAACCACCTGCCCAGCCAACCCTGCCTCAACCTTCAACCACCTGCCCAGCCAACCCTGCCTCAACCTTCAACCACCTGCCCAGCCAACCATGCCTCAACCTTCAACCACCTGCCCAGCCAATCCTGCCTCAACCTTCAACCACCTGCCCAGCCAATCCTGCCTCAACCTTCAACCACCTGCCCAGCGAACCCTGCCTGTACCTTCAACCACCTGCCCAGCCAACCCTGCCTCAACCTTCAACCACCTGCCCAGCCAACCCTGCCTCAACCTTCAACCACCTGCCCAGCCAAACCAGCCTCAACCTTCAACCACCTGCCCAGCGAACCCTGCCTCAACCTTCAACCACCTGCCCAGCCAACCATGCCTCAACCTTCAACCACCTGCCCAGCCAATCCTGCCTCAACCTTCAACCACCTGCCCAGCCAATCCTGCCTCAACCTTCAACCACCTGCCCAGCCAACCCTGCCTCAACCTTCAACCACCTGCCCTGCCTCAAACTCTGTCCAAAATTAGGATCTATATGCCAGAACCTGGGAAAAACCTAGTTGCAAAGCCTGAGCCAACTGTTCCAATCATGTCATAAATCCTTGAGTTGATCCTGATCCTAAACCAGCCAGCCTATAATCCTGAGGCAAGTCCATCCAATCTTATCCTAAACCATGCTAATACCATCCTAAATTCTGGGACCAATCAACCAGTCCCTTGCTTAAAATTAATTTTATGAAGTAAAATTTAGTAAAGTTTAAATATATTTTCCAAGTTAAATTTCTGTAGTACGTTTACATGTTAGTGTACTATTTAATACTTCCTGGGACTAAACTAGCCCATATTTCAGTTTATAAAAGTACTTTTAAGTGTTCTTTGAGTGTAAATTTTAAGCACAAAACTAGTTTACATGTATGTTTTCTACTGTACTGCAAGTATGCAGTTAACTACACTATATGAAACCTTATAGGTACTACTTATACACTTCTATCCCACTTTTTAGTTCATGAAAGTACACTTGTAATAAACTCTCAGTACTTTACTAGCTTAAATACTTTTATACTACAGGTATACCTTTCTAGTTTTCTTTAAATAACCTCAATGCTTAATAGTTTATCAGGTATTTATCATTTTTGCTTTTTTAGGGGTCTTTTTTATTATTTTTTTTTTGCATTTTTGTAAGTAATAAATACTTCCTGGTTTCTATTTAGGTATTATATTTTATACTTGAAATATATATTTAACTGCACTTTAGGTAGACTTAATTAAGTTAATGAACATGTTAATATGTGCACTGACAAAAACCAGACATTCAACAGTTTTATTGATTCTTTCAAGACTTTTTTGATGTTTGTTTACATGCGATTTCCGTCATACAGGCATATTGATTAATACAAACAAAACATCTCCTCTGTTCCAGGTCCAACTGACCCTTTCAATTCAAATCACACTAAACGAGCCACGAGTCCAGCAGGGAACGTTTCCCACTCCAAAAATGATGTAAAACATTTTTTCTGCATTTTAAAACGAGTCAGTTTGACCCACAGGAGGGTTACATATATATTACTTTAGCACATTTAGATTAGATTAATAGACCCTTATTAGTCCCACAACGGGGAAATTTCACCTCCGCATTTAACCCGTCCGTGCAGTGAAACACCACATACACACTAGTGAACACACACACACTAGGGGGCAGTGACCCACCCGGAACGGTGGGCAGCCCAATCCGCAGCGCCCGGGGAGCAGTTGGGGGTTAGGTGTCTTGCTCAAGAACACCTCAGTGATGTGCTGTCGGCTCTGGGGATCAAACCGGCGACCTTCCGGTCACGAGGCTGGTTCCCTGACCTCAGTACATAAGTACATCAGTACATAAGCAGTAATTAACTTCTTAAAGAGCTAAACTCATAGAAAACTTTAATAAACTTCTTTTTTTAAGGGAACAACCCTGCCCCAAACTTTGGCCAACCTAGTCTGCCCTTATTCCTGGCAGTAGTAAAAATACTGTTTCCCTTTAGATCCTCTAACCCTTCCTCTTTTACAGGAACAGGAACAGGAAGGGGCCCAAGGTTTTATTACGCACTTCTAAGGCCTCAGAATAGCTCAGCCAATTTGCATGGACGATCCTGTCGTTACCGTATAACGAGCCTTAAGACTGAGGCTAAAACTCCACGACCCCTCTGCTCTGGAACTTCCAGCCCTGTAGCAGTAAAGCAGTGTGAAGCAATGGCCGTTTCCCCTCACTTGTGCATGCAAGCTGCGTAGCTTCCCGCTCTCTGGAGCGCATCACTTCCTGTTCCAGGCCACTTGTCTGTTCGGTAAAGTGAGAAAGTGCTGCAGCTTTTGTTGAGAACAGGGGAAGGAACGCGGCGCTGTGTAGTGATTACTGAAGCTCTAGATGAGCGGCGTCGGGGAATAAAAGCATGAACCTGTATGAATGAATAGAGGCGACGAGCTGCCTGGCTGCAGTCATGCGTACACAAAGCCCTGCCACCGTGCAGCCTGGCCACGCAGACACCGACGGCGGGCAGCGGCAGAGACCACAGAGGCGTTTGTAGAGTCTACAGCTCGTCAGAAAAATGAAGTGAGGAGCTGCAGGAGTAGCTTTAGACTCATCACTCTGGTCAAGCTAAGCTAGATGTCCTTTGGGTGGGGAACTGACCAGAGCTGACCGTTAAAATTCTTGAATTGCTCGAGGGCAAATAGCTGTGTTTTCACCTTATTTCACCGTTCAAATTCAAAAAGCATTGACAGGTTTACCCGTGGTCCATAGCCAAATGACCTCCACAGAGCTTGTGATATCTGTTTACTACCCTGAGCTCCACTGACCGTATAGCTGCACTCTGTAGTTCTACAGTTACAGACTGTAGTCCATCTGTTTCTCTGATACTCTGTTACCCTGTTCTTCAGTGGTCAGCACCCCCATGGACCCTCACAGAGCAGGTACTATTTGGGTGGTGGGTCATTCTCAGCACTGCAGTGACACTGACGTGGTGGTGGTGTGTTAGTGTGTGTTTGCTGGGATATATAGACACCTGCCACCTGAAAGGTATGAGGTGAAGTGTGACTAGGCCAGTAATGTTAGCTTAGCCTTGCATTCCTGTCAAAATAAGTGGCACTGACAAACAAAACTCACTCCAATGTGTGCTTGCAGGTCTTTGGCCCTATAAAGACGGTTCTCTAAAGGGTTCTTTAAAGAACCTTGAACACTGCATGCTTAAACACTTTTTGCATGGTGAAATGGTTCTTCGGGTTGAAAGAGAATGTGGTGCCTGTGGTTCTGTACAGCATCAGCTACTGTTACACGCTTGACATCATACATAATAGAAGAAACCTTGGTAACGCTTTACTTGAAGGGTGACTACATAACACATTCATAACATCTGACATAAACACTTCGTAACATGCTCATGAATGTTTAAAGCATACATGTTTTGCATGGTATAGTCACATGTACTGAAATACATTTTTCAACATTAGTATAAGTATATATAGTGTATTATTTTCAGGAAAACACTTCATTTCTGGACAGCCAAAATAAAAATGAGCTCGCTTTATGCCCTGGCTGTTAAGTGCATGCGTTACATGTCACATGACAGCAAATTATAATCATAAATATGCTTAAGAACAATCATTTGACTGAATCTTAGCATAATGGTGTGCCAAAGTGTCAAAGCACTAAATCACCAAAGGGGTAAACCTGAGGTTATTTTTATTTTGGTTGTCCAGAAATGAAGCTTTTCCTAAAAATAATAGCTGTTCCAAAAAAAAAAAGAAATTTTACTTTGAATATTTAGAAATGAGAACTTATGAGAAATTGTGTGTATATATACATATATATATATATATATATATATATATATATATATATATATATATCAGGAAAATGACAGTAGTCCATATTGCTATCATGTGAAACATGTATGCTTTCTGAATGTTCGTGATTATGTTATTAAGTGTTTATGGAAGATGTTATGAACGTGTTATGTGCCCTTCAAGTAAAGTGTTACCGAAACTCTTCCAATAGTGTTCATGGTTCTACTTAGAATCATTGTATTACTAAAGAACCCTTAAAGAACCGTCTTTTTCAAGAGTGTAGGCAAGCAGTACCTTTGGCCGTTGCTTTAAGGAGTTGTACTTGTGCTTGAGAGGGTCAAATGGGCTGTTTTGAAAGTAAAAAGTGGCACAATGTTGTCCAGTGGTGTCCACAGCTAGGGCTATCCAAGTAGGCCTGCATCTGCTTCAGGGGGTCATTATTCCACTTTTCACCACTGCTAATACGATATCCATAAACTCTCCATAGACCCTACATAGATCACATAACTATAAGCCCCAGAGAGCTTCATAAGCCTCTACTGCTGACCATTACAGCAAGTGGTATTTGCGCAACACTGGAAGGCTCGAAAGCCGTGCAGCGGAGGAAATCGTGTGGTGGTAAACACTGAGGGGACGCCACAGCGTAACAGTCC